>NC_042517.1:21985298-22301145 GCF_900963305.1 Echeneis naucrates
GTTGGAATCTTTCCATTGTTATTTTCTCTTGCAGAGCTATCTTGACATCATCTACTGCAGCATGCATGCCTGCAACTGTGATGATTTGCTTTTGTAAAGATTTGTTGGGGCATTCAATTTCCTCAAGAAAGCAAGATGGAGACCCAACACTCTATTCCCTTTCTGGAATCAAAGACCATTTGCTTTTGTAGCTGTTTCAAGAACAACCAGTTAAAGCCGTCTCCTCCAAACTGAGTAACACTGCCTCATACAGTTTGAGGACTAAATGGACTGCTATGACTCACATAGTCCACTGTGTAAGACACAGTGACTTCAGTGTGATAAACGATCCATGTTTCTGTGTGGCAATGTTGCAGAAGATGGTCTTGAACTTTCCTGAAAGTCCAAACAGATGCCCCAATTCATGAACCCACTGCAGCGCATCACGGATGAGAGATGAGGCTGCATAAGTTACCTGTGTTATGAAATTAACACAGGCGGCTTTCCTCAGGAGGCTTTCCTCAGGAGGGCGGCTGGATTCGCCCTTAGAGATAGGACGAGAAGTTCGGCCATCTGGGAGGGACTCAGATTAGAGCCGCTGCTCCTTCACGTGGAAAGGAGCCAGTTGAGGTGGTTCGGGCATCTGTTAAGAATGCCACCAGGACGCCTCTCAAGGGAGATGTTCCTGGCATGTCCAGCTGGGAGGAGGCCAGGGGGCAGGCCGAGGACCAGGTGGGGGGATTATATCTCCACACTGGCCTGGAAGCACATTGGGATCCCCCAGTGAGAGCTGGCCAATGTAGCCAGAGAAAGGGAAGTTTGGGGTCGCTGTTGGAGCTGCTGCCTCCGTGACCATGGCCCCGGATAAGCAGATGAAGATGAATGAAAAAAATAAAAGAGACTTTGCAGTTTGTGCTTCGTTTTTATAACCAAATGTAATTAAAATAGGTAATAGTTACCGTCATCTGGAGTACGAGTGCTGTATGCCTATTACGGTTATTGCTGTGACAAAAAGGAGGTAGTGACATTAAGCTCCTTGTGAAATTAAGTTTCCTCAATGTTAATACGCCAGAAAAAGAAAACAATGATTGTTCACGAGTCCAAGTCAAGTCAGAAGTCACTGAAGTATGCGATTTGAGTCCCCATCTTTGGCAATTACACTGTAAAAAATGTGTATTCGGTAGAGAAAATACATAGCACACTGATTAAAACCATGTTCTCTTTCCTGGCACCCAGATGTCTCCTACTTATTGTTTTGACTTGTTATGCACCAGAGCAGGTCCTGATGAACTGACTCTCATATTGACACATGAATATAGACAAGAACCCTGTCTTTCCCCTACAAAGTTTAAGCTAAGAGTTGTAATCAGAATTTAGATTTATCCATTTAGTGATATATTGCAGTTGATTCACCAAGTAGTAATTCAGGAAATTTGGTGCATCAAATCCTCCTTCCTCCTCCCTCCTTTTTTTTTTTTTTGATGGGTAGCTTGGCTAATTTTTGTCTTTTTTTTCTTTGAGTAGAATATTATAATAGCAGAATCTAATTTCTGGAAGCACTTTGCTGTGGGTTTGAATGGGATTATAGACAATAAATAGTGGATTTGTAGTGACATTTTCATTTTAACCGGAGCTATATGCCTCATAAAAGAGATGGGAAGTCTATTTCAGAACCCCAGGTCATCACAGATATTCTCCAGGAGGAGATCAAAGTTCAGGATCTCATGCATTATCCATTATTGGCAATATTGTTGATTTTGGACCAGTTAATGCAGTAGTCAGCAGTGGTGGCTATTTTTTTTTTTTTTTTTTTCAGGGGCACAATTTACCTTGGCATACATAGGGGTGTAACAGTGTAAAGTTCAGTACCAGCTTGGTACAATTGGGGAAAAAATGAAGGATTTTTTTGGTCCTTTTATTTGGAAATATGTGCGCATCCAACAATCATTCCTTGGTCATAACTTTTAGTGAAGCAGTTCACTTATGCTGCTGTCCATAAGTAACAAGACCACTGTACTTTTGTATTGGTTTTTATTCCTGGTTTGGGCTCAGATTGTTTTACACATTAGAAGGAAGAAAAACATGAAAATTTAAATTGTTCCAGTTTGAATTTACATTATTTGCAAAGATAACTTTCAGATATTTGATAATATACAAAATCTGGGAATGAATTGTCAAATCACATTAGATTAAAAAAAACATGACACAATAATGATTGCTGAGTCACTGTTGGTGTTTCTTGGACGCATATGGGATACACACAAGTGTGTCCCATGAAGAATCTAATTCAAACTAATTAAAAGAGAGCCTCAGGTTATCAAATGTTCGAGGGCTTACACTGGATTCTGTTTTACCGGCATCCTTCACTTCAGGAAGTGAATAAATTAAATAAAAACCATTTTAGAACCAAATTACTATTTTAAACCACCCGTAATTACTGTTTCATTACTGTTGACAGTCACCCACAGACTGAAATAACACCATCTTTTAATAATAATTTAATAATACGCATCTTATAGCATGTTTGTTTTTTCTTTTGATTTTCATACCTTGATTTGGTGGGGGCGGCGCCCTAGTGTCCTCCACTGACCAGCCGCCAATGGTAGTCAGTGAGGGCTGAGAAATTTGAGATGCAGTTGTTGCTTCTTTTAATGATCTTTGAGATAGCTGCAAGTAGAAAAATACTTTGTCAGCCTATAAATTGAATTTGTGTTCCGAAACTACGAGTGGATACCTTTGATATTGGTGTTCTGATGTATTGCTGATGCCTGCATTCAATGAATATAGCAAACGGCGACAGAGGGAAGCATCCTTGTCTGCTTCTTCTCTGCAGAGTGAAGCTTTGTGATGCAATCCCATTAGTGGTGACTGTAGCCTTAGGTGACGTATACAGCGCCCAGTGGATCAATGACTCTCCAAAGCCAAATGTTTGAAGGGTTGCAACTTCGTCAAAGGCTTTTTCAGTGTTGATACAATAATAGATTCTGTGTTGCTGCGCTGCCACATGCTGGTCAAATTGAGGAGCCTTCTAACATTATTTGTAGCGTGTAAAGCCTTTGATAAAGCCGGCTTGGTCATTGAGAAATATTGATGGGATTATTGTCTCCGATTTAGATGGAAGTGCTTTTAATAATAATTATTTTGATATTGGTATTGATCAATGATAGAGGGTGATAGTGATAGTTAGAAGGGAGTGATGATTCTCTATCTGTTTTTAAAAGTATTAAATTGTGGATGTATTCAATTGGTCTCTCATATAACAAGTGTTTTTTTTTGGGGGGGTCAGAGTTCATGGGTTACTCCAGAGCCGAGGATGTGCTGGGTCATTTCAGTGCAAGTAATGTTTCAATTGTGTTTGAAAACGCATAGCAGTGTTCTCTTAGGGTCATAGTCTACGGTCACTTTGACAATCTAACAGGTAACAACACATTAGCTCAGATTTTAATTGGTGTAACTGTATGCAATTGTACTTGATTTTGCCTAAATATGCCTATATATAATTTTATGTGTTCTGACGGTGTGGCAAATCTACCTGTTAACGTTGGCTGTCACTTGTTGCCAAGCAGCTGTTAACCTTTACGCAAGGGCTAATGAACTTTAAATGGAGATGCAGAAGTAAGTGATGTGCATATGTTCCAATGTCATTACAGCTAAAAACATGATGGGACAACAACCCAAAGTGATGATTAGGGAGGTTAATGTAAACAACCTAATAAATAAGTCTATAGAGATTAGATATGTTTTATTTTAGCACATAATACTTGATTTTACCAGTTAGTAAACCTGTAAAAAAATAATTATTATCTTTTGCTAAGGCCACCCTTAAATTTCTACAAACATCATTTGCATTACTAGTAGCAGTAGTAGTAGTAGTAGTAGTAATATCATTATCATCATCATTATTGCACTACTACTTGGCACAATGAATTGACCAGAATTTCCTCATTTTTTCCGTTTCTCTTTTCCTATGTGAAGGAGGGTACAAAGGAACTGAATCTGAACAACATGCTCTCACAGTCAATGGATGGGCCCAGTGTTAAATGGAGGTTTGTTGAACTCAGGAACACAGAGAGGTGGAGTCCAACTCCAAATAAATGGGAGTTGTGGCCTTCACACGATGTGCAAATTATTCAAGAATGGCTTTGCAGTGTGGCAAGTTGAGAAAGTCTTGAAAGCTTTGCACTACTTGTTCCATTGAGCACCTGAAAGGAGGGAAGACTTCGTAACCAAGTGTGATACATTTCCTCTGGCATTTTGTGGACTTCGCTGGCTGGTAAACCTTCCAGGAGTCGAGCGAGCCATTGAAATTTGGCCATATGTTCTCACCTATGTGGATCAGGCCAAAGCCAAGAAGCTCCCCAATCCAAGGTCATCATCATATGATACCATCACACAAGCCCGGATGGATCCCATTATCCTGGCAACGTTGCACTTCTTCATGAGTGTGTCAAGAAGTTTTCAGCCATTTCTCACCAAGTATCAGACAGATGCCCCAATGATTTCCCTTCCTCGGTACGGATTTGGAGGATCTAATCAGGGTAGGGTAAAGATTTATTAATGGTTTATTCATTCAAGAACCGTTACTTACATAGGATATGTATAATATAATATAACAAAGTAATGAGTTTTCAGCAATTTGATGTTTCTAGAAAGTACTGTCAATACTGTAATACGTCCAATTCCAATTCTCATGATAATAATTATGCTTCTGCTATTTTCAGAGCTTTGTCAGGCAATTCTTAAAGCGAGATTGATGTTTCCCCAGTAAAGTTGGTCAAGCTTGATGTGACAGATTAAATGCTTTGGGTCAGTCCAAAGCAAGTGGACATTGGCATGGGAGCAATAGCTGCCCTCAAGGTAACATTTATTATCATAAATGACTTCAACAATGTGTTATATAGAGCTGCAAAGTCACTTAAATAGTGAAGTATTTATGGTGAAAAATTAAAACATTACGGTAATTGCCATCAGCAGTTGACATATTAACGTGACTTGTCAAATGTTGTGTAGTGTAAGTTACACATAAGGTGAGCTTATTTGAAGGTTCAAGAGACATGTGCTGCCCTGCATTTCTGCTTTTGTCAGGGAATGTCAAGTAGTCAGTCCTTGAGCTAAATTAGTTTGAAAACCACTGTTATACATGTTATTGTGTCTCTTTCCTCAATAGCTTTGACTAAGATGATGTAATTTTTAATTATTAAATTGCCATAATTTAGATTTCAAGTTGTACTAGCCTGTTATTTTGCAGTTCATCTTTTTAGTTGTATTTTATTTTATTGCAAATGTAGCCCAGTATGAGTTATAACAAATGTTTAAAGTCTGAATATATGTTCTTGTCGAAAAGTAGCTGCTTCTGTCCCATGGACAAGCAACTGCACAGCGTAGATTCTCCATAAACAAGGAGGTGAAGATGCGCAATAGGAACAAGGACACTATAGTGTCACAGAGATTAATCTGCAACTGTGTGAGGATGTGTGGTGGAGTGGTCAAGGTGCCACTAAGTAAAGAGCTGCAAAATGACTGTGCAACTGCACAGAGCAGATATCAGGTCTTCTTGGAAGATGAGATGAAGAAAAAGGAAAAGGCAAAACAGATGGACAAGAGAAAAGGGGCTGAACATGAGCTTGAAGTGTGCAAAACTTTAGAGAAGGAAGCAGATGGCCTTGCAGAGAAAGCTGAGAATACAGCAGGGACCAAATTGCAGAATTCATCACTAAATTCAACTCTATGAGAAAAAGATACTAGGACAAGAAAGGGGTTTCGATCGACCTAGACTGTAAAATTGAGAAGCAAGTGGAAGAGATATTCCACATGTCTTGAGGAGGATTTGAGATGTTCCAAAGCAATGGACCTTGCTGTTTATTGGCTTCTCTTGTTAAGAGTCATGTGATAACATTGGTCTTATTTTTCAAACAGTTATGTAAATTATTTTCAACATTTTGGCTTTGGATAGGCTGTTTTGAGGAGTTTGATTATAGAAGTTATTCACAATGGAGACTGCTTTAAGTGTCAAAGTGTTATTTGTGTTATTCAGTCCTTATTGGAAAATGATTGTTAGCTCTGTTCTGTGTCACAATGGAATGAAAAAAACTGTTAGCTTTGATTGTGTTTAAAATAAAATAGATTTTAGTATTTTCTACCAAAGACATTTTTTTAGTCTTCAATTTCATTTGTTTAGGTCTTAAAAAGTCTTAAAGAGCATTAAATTCGACTCTTAAAATCGTGCAAGAACCCTGTAGTGCAACTGCATCCAAGCTTTTTATGAAATTGAACCAATTTCGTGCCAAGACAGTGTTACCTTACTGATCAACAACAGTCAGTCAAACAGTTACAATGAGCAATGAGCTGCGCTAACTCGCAACACAACCAAACCACAACAGCAAGAATGAAGACCTGCTTCAAACAGTCACAACATGGTCAAAAACGTACATGTGCGTAGATGTATGTACGCTGCAAAAACTGAAAATCGTACCAAGAATATTTATTTCTACTCAAAAAAAAAAAAAACTCATTACACTTGAAATAAAACTCATTACCTAAAAAAGTAACTTTTTTAAAGACAATTTTCACTTGAAATAAGTAGAAAAAAAATCTGACCATGGAGCAAGTTTTTTTTTTTCCTTATCACAAGCAAAAAAAAAAAACATTGCTCCATGGACATATTTTGATACAAATTTCAAGTGAAAATTAGCTTGAAGTACTTTTTTGAAGTGCAAAAATATAGATTTTAACTATAAATGGGGCAAACACACAAACTAAACAGAATATTCATATTATTTTGACTTAATGCAGGTCTATGCTTTTCTTCTCATTTTATTGATTAGCACACAGCTACATGTACCAGCTTTGCCACCGTCATGCGGAAGTGCCTCTGTGTGGTAGCAGTGACAGTTTTATTTCAGTAACAAAAATCTCCGGCTCGTTTGAGCTTCAGAAATGATCTTTTAAAAGTAGCTTGACTGTTACTTAATTCAGAAAACGGTGACGCTACCACCAAGCTACTGAGAAATGAACGCTACTGTAGTGACACTACTGCCCAACACTGAACACTGGGGACAACATACACTAAGCAAAGTAGCAAACAAAAACAGGAGGGCTAGATGTGGCGGTGGCTGAGCTCTCTCACGAAGGAAAGTAGACAACAGAAAAATTAAAAGAACTGGAAACTCCAGGGGAAAAACACTAGAACACTATAAGTTTCAGCAAAAAATCTCAAGCAATGCTAGGATTGATAAACAAAGTACTTCTATCACTAACAATGGCAATGTACTAAAAGGTGGAAACAGAAAATCACTAGAACTTCTCAGCAATTGAGGAACAAAGTAGCAAGAAAAAATCACTGGCTTAGAACTAGGGATGAGAGAGTCCACCACTATCTGTATCTGTATTTGTATCTGTTCAACCATCTACAGCCCTGTCCTTTCACAAGCACTGCTTCCGTTACGAATAAAGTGTTTACCCCATAACCCCATAAAGTGGGACAGATTTGACACATTTGGTTATTTTAAAATGATGATGTAGAAGTGTGGATATAGCCTAACTTTTTATTTCTACCCAGTTAAATGATCATCCTACCAGGGACTTGATCAGGTAGTTGTAAATATCAATGAATTTCACCTCTGGCCATTCAGTAGGATAATTTCTCCATGAAAATGAAGGTAAACAGAAGGGACAAGACAGAGAGACCCGCATGTGAGTTTTTTGTACATTTTTTTATACAAGTACAGCTAGTACACCAGTGCTAGCTGTACACCAGTACAGCTAGCATGTTAAAATAATAATCTGACATGAAGAAATAATGTTTGAACCTAACTACTGGACAGTATTTTTTAAATTGTGCTGCGTATTGTTTTCCCCTCTGGTGGGCGTGGCTTTCGAAGTATAATGTGTTACGCTCTGTCTCTATCACAGGACACCCTGAGGAGGAGCTCTCTTCAGCCTCAGCAGATATTGTCCTATTTTTCATATGGTACTCGTACTCATCAAAATTGCTATATCCGTATGGGATACTTGTTCAATGTCTGCAGTGAGTGCAACCCTCTTTATTTTTGGTGGTGTTCCTTGTACTACTTTCCATCTGTCATTGATCTCTCTTTCTCTCAGGAATTGATCATTCATCCTGAAAGAGGGGCCTTGAACTTTGCATTCTTTGCTCTTAATGAGCACCCTCTGTTAGTAATGGTCAAACTTGGCAATGATAGAATGGGGGCCATTTTCTCCTAGGGCTCTGATTCGGTGGGCACGGTGGAATGCAATGTTGACCGTCTCCATCAGCAGTTTCAGAGTGGATGTCAAAGTTCTTAACCAGGGCCTATGGATTGTCCTGAGAGTTGGGGAGTATCTACTGCAACAGACCTAGCTGACAAGATAGAAAACTTTAATCTTTCTCCTAATGTGCAGATCAGTTCTATTCAGTCATGTTATCTTATAATTCCGGGCCTTCAAGGACATGCACTGTGGAATATGAGGTCAGTGGACAAGTGCAAAACAGGAACTTAAGTTCAGCGGAAAAATAGAGACTAAGGATACATTATATTGTTACATTCGTCCAGCCAGACACACCCCTAATTAACCTGGGACTCTCCTTATAAGTGAGTGAGTGTGTGTGTGTGTGTGTGTGTGTGTGTGTGTGTGTGTGTGTGTGTGTATGTGTGTGTGTGTATGTATGTATGTAGGTAGCAGGACTAATTAGTGGAGTGGAGACAGGAGCTTCATTTGATTACCAGTACAAACCTACGCTCTGACTTACCTGCTTTCTGTCTCTGCCTGCAGTCCTCCTGCTCTGTTCCTGTCCCGGTTACCCCCAGTAATTCCACTGCTCTAGGATTTGGCTCCTCCTGATCTGCTCAGCCCTGGACACTAGCTGCTTACTCCCTCCTGCCCTGCTCAGCCTTGGCCTCGGCTACTCATCCCTACCTGTCCATATCACTGCCTCACTGTTAAATAAAACCTATCTTACTGTGCCCTGTGTTTGCACCTGAGTCCCTTGGGTAACCCTGTAACAGATGTCTTAAAGATGTCTGTAGTAAAATGTTATGATCTATGGTATCAAATGCAGCACTGAGATCTAAGAGAACTATGGCAGCTGATTCTTTGTCTGAAGCCATTAGAACATCATTAGAGACTTTAACCAGTGCTGTTTCTGTGCTGTTTCTGTGCTATGATGGGCTCTAAATCATGACTGAAACTTTTC
Organism: Echeneis naucrates; assembly: GCF_900963305.1. NCBI lineage: Eukaryota > Metazoa > Chordata > Actinopteri > Carangiformes > Echeneidae > Echeneis > Echeneis naucrates. The sequence goes on from NC_042517.1 coordinate 21,994,471, forward strand.
AAGCAAACCATTCAAATAATTGGTTTGCTACTGCTTTCTCAATGATTTTAGAAGTGAAGGGAAGGGTTAGGGTTAGATGACTGCGGCCTTAAGAGTCTGAGGAACATCACTAAAAGATAAGGCCAAATTAATCAAGTGTAGAATGAATGGCTCAAATAAGTAAAAAATCTGTTTAAAGAGGCTGGTTGGTACTTGGTCTAATAGACATGTTGATGGTATAGATGATGAGACTATAGAAGATAGCTCTGAGAAATGCAGAGGTGAGAATGATTTCAGATGTACAAAAGGCATTGTAGTTGATTCAGGAGTTGCTGCATTCAGAAGATTATTATCTAATGTAGGTAGGAGCTGATGAATTCTTTCTCTGATTGTGAGAATGTTTTCTGTAAATAAATCCATAAAATCATCACTGCTGAGGGCAGAGCTGAGGGGATAACTGTTTTATAGAGCTATGACTCCCTGACCTCAGAATTACTGAGCCCTTGTGTGTCTGTGGAAGAATTAGCCATCTTCCTCTAGGCTGGGTTGTCTGTGGAAAACTCTATGATGTACCACTGATAAATGCCAATGAAGCTTTCCAGATCCTCCACTCCACCTCCCAATACGTCGATATAACAACAAAAAATCTCACTCGTTCTTGTGATCTCATCTCACCAATTGGAAACAATAGGGGGAAGGACAATGCGCGGAAAAACCTAGACAAGGTATCAACACAAATACCAAGGCTAAGCTTGACACAAAAGATCGAAGTATCAACATAACTGCAAACTAGACACGACAAAGGACATGACGTTAACTGTGAGATGGCTTAGTTTGACGGCACGAGACAGGACAAGCTGGCTCAGAACAAAGGGAGATGCAGACCATATACACAAGGTAATGGGGAACAGGTGAACATGATCGGGACAGGGAAAGATATATTGCTCTGTAAGGTTATTAAAGCAATAATGCGCATACTGTCAGGGTGGGCTTGCTGTTGTTCATTTATTGTGTTCAGCAGGACAGCTTCGTGTTGACACTGACATCTGGATGAATATAAACAGCTGTGATGATATCTACTGTTAGTTCTATATGTAAATAAAAAGGCTGGCATATGACAGACATGTAGGCCTACTCCAGGTCAGGGGAACAAGGCTTGTCTATGATCATGCTGTTGTTAGACCAGTCATTATGCACATAAATACAGAGCCCCCCATCTCCTTCCCCTTCTTCTGGTGTCCTCAGTCTAATCCCAGCAGAGTAGAGAGCCGCCTGCAATCTTCACCCTGGCATCAAGGATCCTTGAGTAAAGCCAGATTTCTGTAATAATAGACAACACAACAGTCACAAATGTAGTGATTCCTGGCAAGTTGTAAGTCCAGGTCCTCTATTTTGTGTGGTGATATGCAAACTCAGCAGAGGTGGTTTTTGTGGTTTTCAACCTAACCGAAGCAGGACGACGGAACATCAATCCTACTTCTGCTTTCTTTCACTCCAACATCTGCATCACCTTCCAGTCCTGACAACAACCTATGGGGACCTTGACGGTCTACTTCAACTGGTATGTCGCTCAATACAAGTAGCTTAAGGTGATAACCAATGTCCAGAAGGTCCATAAGTCTTTGCCACACACCAATAAGCAAAGACAAGATACACAAAATACACAGAAATGCACAAAAGGCAGAGCCTTGACCTGCAGCGAACTATCAATTGTATTGTTGTATTATTGGAGTTTTTTGCTTCCAACAGTGAAATGGGCCAGCTGAGAGTACTGAATATTCACCGCTATTTGATTATTTCCAATCTCCTTATATCTCTCCACTTAACCCTTTCTCTCCGTATCTTTATTTACTTCATTCAGCAGTTATTCTCTGACTATCACTTCCTTTCTTTCATTATATGGTCAATTCTTTCTCCAAAGCTTTCTATCCCTTAACCAAACAGTCGTAACTCTGTAATTGGATGTGCTGAGATCCTTAATGAAACAGCTGACAGCCCTCTGGCTGTGCTGTCTTCTCCTATAAAGAAATGTGCTGACACTCTAACATAGAAGTTATGGTACAACTTTTATGAGGCCACCATAAAACTTCTGACGTAAGCTATCCAACTGGCAAACTGGACTCTTTTTAGCGTGACTACGTGGGTGGAAAGTTTGTGGAAATTTGGAAATATTCATGTTCCATCAATAAGAACATTGTAGCTTATTAATTACCATGTCCTCAGCTAAGGACAATCTGGTCTGTGGCTTAAAAGAAATAAAACCTCAGGCTCACAATATCTTGTCAACAACCTTTCAAATATAATCAAGTATATAGTCATCAAGCTTGAATGTTCTCTGAAGATGCACAATCGTCCTGGAAGGAAACATGCATTCTTTTGAAAGTCTTTGTAATATTAATATGCACATTGTGGTATATACTGTAGACTTGTGTGTGTGTTTTTGTATGAGTTTGTGCAAGTAACTGTTGCTCTTGGTGAAAGTTAAAATGCTTATTTAGTGCCATGGGCTATAAGCACAGAGGCCACTACTTCTACAGAGTAGAAGTAGTGGCCTCTGTGCATAGCACGAGGCACTACTTAATATTGTCCATACTTATTATTATTATTCCGTCACATTTTCGGCAGCTAATGCGGGTCGTACCACTGGACGGAGCCCAACAATATATATATCAAAACGTGCGGCTCGATCGGGACAAGTGTGCTAAGTTCTGGGTAGTCGATATTCTGATTTTTCCCAAAGTTATTCCCCAAAAACCAGTCGAAATTTTCCATAGAGAATGCATGGGAGCCGACGAAAAATCGCCTCAAAATTTCACCTATTTTCTCAGTCGCGTAGCTCAGTCATACGTGCACTGAGAAATTCTAACTTTAAAACGGAGGAAATCTTGTGCTCTTTCCAGAACATCAAACCTTTTTCTCCTAAGTCGTACGGTTTTCGAACTACAACCTCTCAAAGGAGCAGTCCGAATCACTTTTTCCTCAAAGTTAGAGTGGAGCCGCTCGTTAAGTAGAGTGAGAGCACTGTGAAAAAGTAACCAACATTTTCATGTTTAACTCGAGCTCACGGCCAAACCGTGAAAGGGAGACAAATGATTTTTTGGCAAAACGTAGACACAGGTCTTGGGATTCATAAAATCTAAGTTTGAGAGCTCTACTCCTCACCAAATTTAAACTGGAGGGCTCAGAGCGTCAGAAACACCTGTTTTTGGCCCAATTGACTGTAATGCAAATCAAGGTTTCACTAAAAACAATTTCACTCTGACTTCGCACTGTCCCTACACGCTCATTTTAAGGAGTTTTCAAATCAAATAAAGACTTTCGGAATCTCCAGACTCTTCTGTCTTTCACGGTGTTTTCGTTTTTCGGACCGGAGCTACGGTTTGCTCGCAATTCGAAGTAGTTCGGGACGTGGTCAAAAGCCACTTTTCTGAGAATTTTCGGGAGAGTCTGAGCTCTGACCCGAACGAATTCTCAAATCACCGTGACGACCGCATCTCTCTCAGCTCAGGTCTGTGGATCAAACCCACCCCACTTTGGAGCCTCACTGCTTCGTCATACTTTGTCACAGAAACGCCGTTCAAAGTTTAAACGGGTCAGAAGACTTTGAACTCTGTTTGTGACAAAAGGCTTTATGATACCTCCTACGCTTACTACGCAATCACAGATCAATTGTCATGCTGGTCTCATCTCACTCTGTCTGTGGGCTATGGCCATCACTTTGAATGATTTCTTCTCAAAGACACACACAGAGATATAGAGATGCAGACACAGACAGATATACAGACGCACACAGAGACAGATATCCAGATGCACTCACACATGTACACAGAGACAAATATCCAGACGCACTCACTCATATACACAGACAGAAATAGAGGCAGATATAGACACGCACTCAGACATATACACAGACATACATACAGTCAGATATACAGATGCACTCACTCATATAAACAGACACAATCACACATATACACGGACAGAAATAGAGACACAAATACGGACGCACTCACACGTATACACAGACACACACAGAGACAGATATAGACACGCACTCACACATATAAACAGACAAACACACAGTCAGATAGACAGATGCACTCACACATTTACACAGACATACACAGAGACAGATATCGAGATGCACGCACACATATACACAGACACAATCACACATACACACAGACAGAATTAGTGGCAGATATAGACACGCACTCACACATTTACACAGACATACACACAGTCAGATATACAGATGCTCTCACACATTTACACAGACATACACAGAGACAGATATACAGATGCACTTACACTTTATTCAGACACGCACAGAGACAGATATACAGACAGATATACAGACTCACACACTCACACACTCACACATATACACAGACATGATCAGGGACAAATATACAGACGTACTCACACATATACACAGACACACACAGAGACAGATATCCAGACGCACTAACACATTCCGAGCGGAAATTTCAGCAGGAAGGCTTTCGACAGCATGACGGTACGCAGGTTGCTCGTCCAGGCGAGGGACGACGGGCGACGGGCAACGAACGACGGGCCCCGGGTCCCGTGGCACTTCAAAATTTCCCTGGAATTTTCTAGTTTAAGATTACTGACTTCATTGTACTGTGATGGACTATTGACCTGTTCACGTTGTTCCCCACCCTCACCCAAGATGAGCTTGGATTGGCTCCAGCATCCCCCACAACCCGGAAATTAACAAGTAGCAGACGATCAATGACTAGATGAATGATTTTGGTGTAAAACGTAAACTGAACAGAGCTAATTGAAATCGACAGCAAAACTAATGCCTTAAGAAGCTCTGCCCCAGAATCGATGGATGCACAATTCCAAGACAAAGACACAACTGTGGAATCCATCAACAGATGACAAGTGCATAAAGCAAGTGGGTGAAAAACAATCATGACCTGGTGGTCCTGAGATCACAATAGACACCTGGCAAACAGAAACAAAGTAATCATCATATCCATTTTCAGGCCTTTCAACATGTCAGTGTCTCTCCACCGTAGCAGTGAAAATTGCCAGGGGCCCAATTTATAAAGCTTGTGTATGCACAAAACTGTACCTAAAACTTGCGTGTCATTTCTACGCAAAGGCTGTGATCTATAAAAAACAGACTTGACGTAAAATGTGCACAACTCTATGGAAATTCTGACCCTTGTGTATGCACATTTTGGAGGAAAAGGGGAATTGGCGACCCAGACGGTGCGGTGGTGAACTGAAGTCAGATTGAAGACAGAAGAAGAGTGAAGAGAAGAGCGATTATGTTTTTATGACTGTCCTTCACACATTTTGTTTCAATCGTGTGTTGGAGCCATGTCATCAGAATGATTTAATTCTGATGACAACTGTGTTAATTTTCATTGGACTGAGTAATTGTTTTGGATACATCTCCTTAGACTCTAACTGAAAATTCTAGGGGTGTAATGGGTAAATGATTCATTGATTAATCAATTATATTCTTGCAATCCAACTGCATCGATCTGCGCAAGGAAAATTGGCATTCTGGATGACATATATCAATTAAAATCATTTGAAATGGTAAAGAATCTATTTTCATTGATTTTTGGAACCTGCTCATTGGATTTAACCTGTTCACTCAGTCCCCCAGTGGTTGGGACGCAGGTGTCCCAAACTAATTAACATATGGATTGCATCCTTTATACAACGAAAGTAGACATGGTGTAATGAAAATCTTAACACAGACATTTTTAGGACGCTTTCAGCAACATGCACAAATTTTTTTTACGTTTCTAGGTGCTACGGTTTTTACTAGTCACTGAAAATATCTCAAACAATAGAAGACAGATGGCAACCCACGAGTGAACATGTCAACAACAGAGGTGATTTAAACATGTATCTACCATATTTACACCTTTTCTTTCACCCCCAAAAATTATATACTGTCATAGAAACAAAAACTAAGAACAAAAATGGAGTTTATATCCCAATAAAGTTTTCAACAAGCCTGCTCACAAAAAAGAAAAAAAAAAAGGCTTTTAAATTACTTCATCAATTAAGCCCCTAGTAAAATACACAAGCTTGCCCTAATTTTAAAGCTGAGGATATGCCCAACAATAATCTGTGGTTCAATTTTATCCATTGTGACTATCTTATATTACGTTTTGTCTTCTTTCCCGTGTGCCACTGCAAATTTAATGTTCTGTCAGATTGCGCATCTTTTACGCGCATGTAGGGTCTCCTGTCAATCAAAATCAGGATGGTGAAAACTTTTTCATTAAATAATAGAGACCATAAGGTATCTTTCAATGAATAACACATTTTTCACCTCAAATAATTTTTCCGACCATCTACTAAGGGGCCATGGGATTAAACAAAATGCCGACAGTCCAGGAACCTCTTCTGAAGAAATGTTGGTTGCAATTTATTATGTATTGTTTATATTGGAAATGAGATCAGAAGGTTAACCTTCTGGGTGCACTTCATTCAAATGAAAGTTTATGTATTTGCCATTAATTGTTGTTTGTTTGTTTATAATATCCATAATTGATTTAAACCTGATTTCCCTACAAGATACAACAGGGATCTCTGAAACATCACCTGCACTGTCCAGTATCCAGTTATTTATTTCAGAGTCACACTGGTTTAATTTTTGGCAAAAAAGTCACTGAATCAATTTCAAGTCACTGTGTGGATCGATTATCGAATCGTTCTAAATGAACCAATATCGTCCTTGAATCTAATCGGCAACCATGACTCGTTGTTAAAGTGAATTATTACACCCCAAGTAAATTCTAATTCAAGATCCCTTCTCTATATTTAATCACCACTGTCTCTCCGTCATATTGTACATTCCCAGAGTGCAAGAGGAGGAGAGGACAGCACATAAAGCATCAGCCTAACGTGTAAATAACAGAATATTTTCCTGTGATACTGTGAACACATAATCAAATGCCAATAAAATCCTAAGTGTGGAAAACAAAGCCATTAACAATCATTATACTATATACTTTCCTGTTCTCAGTTTGTCAGCTCTACTTGGTGCTTTTCATAACAAACCAGGCATAAAGGAAAGGGTTCACACACGTCAGTCTAAAGAATATCTTTGGTGGTGGGGGTTAGCACAAACTGATTAAACCTATAAACACACTGTGCATAATGCTGCACCATGGCACTGCTGGAGGACTATGCCAATGGCAGAAGTAGGAGGGACCATAACGACTTATCGGCCTATAAGTCGTTATACCAGAACCTTATCGGTTCATAACTATCTTATAAAACTTAATATTCTTGTTCCATCCCTGTTTGGATTCAGAAAAAAGAGCACAGCCAGTATGGACATTCTTAATCTTGTTGAAAAAAAAACAAAGACTGATTAGAAGAAGGTAACTATAGAATAGGTATTGTTCTTGATCTATCAATGGCATTTGACATCATTGATTTTGAAATTTTACTGCATAAACTCCACTATGGGATCAGAGGCCTCGCCCTCAATTGTTTCAGAAGTTACCTCTTTGACAGAGTACAATATGTCAGTATTAATGATTGCAACATTTTGTATTTTGTACATACATTTTGGGGTCTCCCAGGGATCTATTTTAGGGCCATGTAAATTCTTGTAAATTCCTTCAGTATATTCCATAAAGTAATTTTTACTGACGACACAAATCTGTTCACATCACACAGGGATCTATTCATTCTTCAAGGCAATGTTAACGTAGAGCTAATCAAAGTAGATACCTGGTTTGAAGGTAACAAACTATCAGTCAATGTTAGCAAAAAAAATATGTATTATTCTGCTCTAACAGAAAGAAAATCAACCTTGATCTGCTCAATATCAATATTAATGGTCAGCAGATCAAAAGAGTGGTTTCTACTAAATTCTTGGGGGTCTTCATCGACAAATTTGTCAACTGTCAATACCACATCGATCATCTGACCAAGAAATTATCAAAGTGTGCCGGTTTATTCTACATACTTAGACATTCTCTTCCAATATCTGCTCTTCTTACGTTGTAAAAAGCCCTCTTGGAACCTCACTTGAGCTACTGCAACATAATTTGGTCTAATACCTTCCTGAGCTACCTTCAAAATCTCGCTAGTTTACAAAAGAGCGGGGCCTGTCTTGGTCTGCTCCCAATGCTCTTACTCACTCCTTGTTCCATAGATATGGCCTTCTAAGATTTTCTGAAATCAATCTCTTCCACATTTTTAAGACCTAAGGGCATAATAGTATATTGAAGAAAGTTATCTGGTTTGACAAAGGTGGATACTTCAGATGCACGAGAGGCAAGAGGCACCCGCCAGTACCCCTTTAGGAGGTTGAGCTTGGTGAGATACTTAGCAGAGCCAACATGAGCTACACAATGATCCATTCTGGGCATTAGGAATGACTCTAACATGGTAATGGCATTCACTTTTTGGTAATCATTACAAAACTGAGGAGTTCGGTCAGCTGTTGACACCAGAAGAGAGGGAGAGCGCCGCAAGCTAGAACTTGGCACAACAAAAACATTTTGGAGGAGATCTACCTCCTTGGCCATTCCTGCTCTCTTAGTGGGATTAACATATTTAGACATGGATTGAATTCTCAACAAGAAAACACTTAAGTCTGTAGAAAGCAATCTGCTGGTCATTTGTTTTTGTGTTTTTTTATTTTTTTAACCTTCAAGCTGTCACTGCATCCCAATAGGTTTCTAAGTTGTATTGAAATTAAGTTTTATTTTGGTCTCATCTGTCCACAAGATGTTTTCACAGAAGAGTTTGGGTTTCTTCAGGTAAAGTCTTGACTAATGCCAGTCTGGCTTTTTTTATGTGTCTTTGTCAACTGTGGGGTTGTTCTGTATCCCATTTCATAAATCACATCATGGCACCATTTACAGAAAAGGCCTTTAGGGAAAAGAAGATGGTTGCTACGGTCCATCTGGATGGAGCTTCACAGATTTTTTGGGGTTGCTTTGCTCTTTCTGGCACTGGACACCTTCACTGTTTCAATGGTATCATGAAATCTGACGGGTATTCCAGAAAGTGGGTTACGTGAAAACTCAGAGTTTCAGATACCCCTCTTTCTGGAACCGACTCAGGGTTTCCCTCATCTCAGGGTTAACATACTCAGAGTCAATCACCATGGTAACCGACTCTGTGAACATAACCTGCTCGCTGGCAGGTTTTCTTTAAGAACCCTGAGTTTCTACCTGTCTCCTCCCACACAAAGACAGCTGTTGGACATGGATTGCCAATTCATTCCCAATCTGATTGATAACGAAGGCCAAATAATTTTAAATGCTTTATATGGCGAGAGATTAGATTTTCTGGCTTTTCCAGAGGAGTACCTGTCATTTACCTCAATAACATTCTCCGCCCATCCATCACCAACCTCACACAGTGTGGACGTGCGCTCACATCACAGCAAATTTTATGCGTGGTGCTAATTTTTTTTTTTTTTTTCAAAACAGTAATTTTCTTTACAACATCAGTGATGCAGAGCACTTTGGAAAGGCAACAGTGTATAGAGCTGTGAGAAAAGTAACTCTTGCACTGAAATTCCCAATGTTGGGAGTGTTCCCGAGACACAAACCTGTAAGAAACATCAAAGAGGAATTCAAAGGGACTGCATGTGACTGATTTAGAAAAAATATATTCTATTATTTTAAATGACATACATTCTGCTGCTCTCCCTGTGGTAGCAGACAATGTTTCTTCTTCATCCTCATCACCACCATGATCATCTTCCTCCTGTGATGCAGGAAAAGATTCTGTTTCAGAATACTGCCACAAACAGCCACCTGAGGCAACATATGAGTCTGGAATACGTACAGCTGCTGGTTGTTCAATAGTTTCAGTTGGAGACTGAATGAGGCAGATGACACCATCCATAGCTATTGGTGGGGGTCTATATACATGAATTGATATATATATATATATATGAATACCAAAGCATTTGAAATAGCAATCATTTTCTTGTGCGTTATTTCACAAAGTAAGGATGTCAATAGTTACCAACTAAGAAAGAAATTCAGCCTTCATGACAGATCACCACTTTCTTACAATGCAGTAGCATTTCTTACAAGAGTCTTAATAAAATGAGGAAAGGAATTCTTCACTGAAGAGAAAAATGTATAGCTGATAAGTTAATTGAAATTGAAATTGAATTTGTCAAATGGACCCAACAAAAAGGTTTCCATCATCTATTGAGGAATAAATGAATTGGATGGAATGTTCATTCACAGCGAATGTTTTTCTGTGCATGGACAACACTGGCTCCACTCTCCACCCCCACAAATGCTCCCTTGTTTTTTTTTTTTACTTTTGTGATTTACAAATCCATCATTGTCATTTATGGGCCCCGTATTCTGGATTAGCCCGAGGTCAGAGGCATAGGTGAATCTCTACAAGAACACAACAAGCCAGTTAGTGAATGAGAGGCTTTTGCAGGGTCAGATGATGTTTTGTATGGCGTTTGAACTGCATTACATCTCTGTTTGAAAAACATTGAAAACCAAAGAAACAAATCTTACCCTGCTGTTGTATTTTCATAAATTAGCAAAACATTTCAATATCTGGGACCTTAAGTCTGCTGCTCTCAGGTATTCATGATAGCATTTACAACCAAGCCAGTTAACCATATGATCACTGCATTTTTTTATTTTTGACCAAAGACAAAGTTAAAATCTCAGTTAAAATTTTGAATTACCTTAGTTAATGTTTGAATCTATAAAATCATGTAATTTGCTTTTGAAAATCTAAGGGTGATGTGCAGCATGCGAGCTAGCTTCTATAGTCTCATCATCCATACCATCCACCTGTCTGTTAGACCCAGTACCAACTAGCCTCTTTAAAGAGATTTTTTACTTAATTGAGCCGTTTATCCAAGACCTGATTAATCTGACTTTATCTTTGGGTTATTTACTTTAGACTCTTAAGACCACCCCCAGCTTAAAAAGCTGAATCTTGATCCATATGTTTTGGCCAACTATAGACCCATATCGAACCTTTCATTAATTTCTAGAATCATTGAGAAAGCAGTAGCAAACCAATTATATGACCATCTGGATGGTAACGGTTTGCTTGAGGAGTTTCAGCCAGGATTTGTAGCCCATCATAGCGCCGAAACAGCACTGGTTAAAGTCTCCAATGATATTCTAATGGCTTCGGACAATGGATCAGCCTCCATACTTCCCCTCTTAGATCTCAGTGCTGCATTTGGCACCATAGATCATAACATTTTACTACAGACTGGAACATGAAATTGGCATTGAAGGAACTGCACTAAGGTGGTTCAAATTCTATTTATCAGGTAGACATCAGTTTGTTCATGCTCACAATAGCTCCTCCTCACGCACTATAGCCAAATATGAAGTCCCACAGGGTTTGGTATCAATTTCCACTGTTATGCAGATGATACTCAGCTGTACTTATCAATTAAGCATAAGTCAGATAGTCAGAATGCAGACATGGATGGAAGTCTGGATGACCCAATAATACTTTACTTCTAAATTCTGACAAAACTGAAGTTATTGTACCTAAGCACCTCAGAGAAACCATATCTAATCACCTAATCGGTCTGGATGGCATTACTTTGGCTTCCAGCTCCACTGTAAGAAATCTTGGAGTAACTTTTGTCCAGGACATGTCTTTTGTCCCTCACATAAAACAAGTCAGAGAAAACATTAGGAAAATCAGAAACATCCTGTTTCAAGAGGATGCTGAAAAACTAAGATATGCAATCGTAACTTGACTGGACTACTGTAACACATTACTATCTGGATGTCCAAACAAATCTCTGATAGGGGCTTCAGTTGATTCAGAATGCTGATGCACGAATATTAACAGGAACTAGGAAAATAGATCACATCTCTCCTGTGTTAGATGCTCTTCATTGACTGATGGTAAAATTCAGAATAGAATTTAAAATCCTTCTGTTAAAATATAAAGCTCTTAATGGCCAAGCTCCATCATATCTCAGAGACCTCATAGTTCCTTACTGTTCTAGTAGGCCACTCCCCTCTCTAGATGGAGGTTTACTTGTGGTTCCTAGAGTTTCCAAGAGTAAATAGGGAGGCAGATTTTTTAGCTATCAGGCTTCAATTCCAACCAACTTCCAGTATCGGAGGCGGACTCTTTAGCAATTCTCAAGGCCAGGCTTAAAACCTTTATGTATGACAGAGCTTATAGTTGACAAGTTAAAATGCATTCTTCAGCTATGCTACTATAGGCTTAGACTGCTGAGGGAAGCATGCTTCTCCTAAATCCCAGTTTCTTCCAGTTCTAGGTATATGTACTATATTTATTAATCATGTTTACCGAAGTGTCTGTCTCTCCCAGTTCCTCTCCTCTCTCTCTCTGTCCTGTATGACCTCCATGCAGCATCATGTTCCTGCCTACACTTGCATGTAATATCCCCTCCTACTGTTCTCATTCTCTCCCTACTCTACCCGTAGCCATGAGTTCAACTTCACCATACTGATTTCATTATAACAAGGTAAATGTTAGGAGATAAGAGCTAAAAATTACATTTGTAACATTTTACACAAGTACATTAATGAACACATTCGGGTGTAGATGATGAAACAGATCAGAGTTTTCTCACCCAACAGCATTTTGTGTCATTTAACAATAATAACAGCAAGAAAGTGCTAGAAAGCTAACTTCTTTCTGGGTTTTGGGACTCAGTTTTCTGTTCTGCCTTGATGATTTGTTGCAGTCTTTTTGATTTGGAAGTCTTGGGAAAAAATCTATTTTATTATCAACTTAGCTTGTTTAATGAGAGTAGCTCAGTGAACAAGCACCATTCTGGACCTAACTGGAAAGAATACTGCTCTTTCAGGACAGACATTTTTGATAATCATAAATGAACAACACAGTCAAGATATATTTTGATGCCAGCAAAAGAAGAAACATATTTGCTTTGCAGAAGTTCTATTAAGAGTGAGATGCACTTAGCACAAATAAATAATTACAAATAAACACACATACATAATTTTCATGGAAGAAAGGTGAATTGAGACTTATCTTTTTATCTAATTGTAAAACAAACAAACTCATACCTTAACACCCTACCAGTCCAAGTCAGGTCTATCTACTTACTGCTTTGTAGAGTGAAGCCATGAATAATTTAACATGGACATAATTATGAGACCGCAGTATTGGGTGAGGTACTATTGCTGTATCTTTCCCTGTTTGGTTAGATGTGGTTACAATGTCTCTTGGTCCAATCAGAGGCTCCACTTTGACAGTCCATCTATAAGCATGAATGCAATTAGACCTTTAGTGATGTATACTTTGAAAAAAGGGCTGTCCTGTGTCCAAAGATGCTTTTCTATAGGTATACATCTGGAAGTGTTAGGATTTTCCTAATTGTATTATTTTCAACATTTTCAACTCCCTGACTCCGCTCCTTCCTTTTTTCCCTCCCAAATGAGATACAGTGATGGACTCCTCTATTGCATGAATGTTATCAATGGAGTGGTTAATGAGAACAGTTTAAGTGCTCCCTATCAGTCAGCTGACCCATTATCATCCCTTATTGTGACAAAATCTCATTTCACTGTGTTCTAATTAAACAGTGCTGGCTAAGTGAAGGCCGTCTTGTATTTAGAGGGGCTTAACCCAAGGCATCTCAAAAGTAATCATTTGGCACAGGTAACTTTTAATCATTCTGCCAACGCAATGCACAACTCACTATCATTAGTCATTAGAATCCCACTTTGTTGGTTACCCCCAATAGCTCTTTTTGAAGAAGAAAATAAAAACAGCAACTCCTATTTCAAAGATCACTGTATGCTCTGGCATCACAAGAAAAAGCGAGGGGGGATAAAAGGTAAGAAAGAGGAAGAGGAAATAGGAGAGAAGAATTCGGCAAAGCAGAGAGGAAAGCGTAGTATAACATAGCAGCATGAGAAAGTGAGCAAGATAGGCAGGGAATATTTTCTGGCCTGGTTGCTGCCTGGCATGTACACCACCCAAGGGGAACAGTGAATCCCCCCAAGCAACACCAAAGCCAGAGAGCTACAACTGGGAATGAAGCCACTTGAATCTGGCAGACGCCTGTCACTCAGGATCAAGAGTTACAAAAAGGAAGAAAAACAAATGTCACAGCTTGTCCTGCCCTGGTGGCTCACCTTTTGCTTTTATACTGATTTATTATGGTCACTTACCTCTTGTATCATTTCAGACTCACTTCCTGTCAAGTTTCCCACCTATTTGATTGTCTGACTCAAACACATTGTTTAATACATTCTAAGAACAAGGCATCGACAGTGGTTGGGGTGTCCATGCCACTGGTAACTGGCAAATTATATTTGGTGAAAGGCTAACCTCAGGGTTAGGTACGGGGCAGACACACCCCAATTAGGCAAATGTGAAACTCTTACTGGCTGAGATCCTAAGGGATATCTGTCACTTGGAGCCCAGCGCTGTCTTACTTTACCTGTGACCATAATAAATGTTTCAACTGTGAACTGAAGAGTTGGCTTGTACTTGGGCTTCCAATAGAGGAATCTGGTCAACAGCTGATCTGCTTATAAAATTTAAAATGCCTGTCAAAAATTACGCCAAGGTTCCTAACAAAGGACTGAATGTTGGATGTTGGCCCAAGATTTCAGCAGAACAGGCTGTTTCCTCCAAACAAAATAATTTCTGTCTTGGATTCATCCAGGTTAAGAAAATGAGCATGCATCCATATTTTAATGTCACTTGGGCAATCAAAAAATGCCTGCATGGAGTCCTTGCCTGATGATTTTAGCGGCATGTAAATTTGGACGTTGTCTGCAAAACAATGAAAAGAAATTTTATGTTTTTGAAAAGCATCACCAAGGGGAAAATTATACAAAGGAAAGAGAATAAGGCCCAGGATGGATCTGTGAGAGGCTCCACAGGTCAGTGGGGCCATATCAGACGAACTCCACTCCACAGAGAAACAATCTGCCAGGTAGGATCTGAACCAGCAGAGGGCAGAGCCTGCGATGTCTACATACTGCCTCAGACGCTGTAGAAGGATTACATGATCAACAGTATCAAAGGTGGCTGACAGGTCTAGGAGCAACAGGATGGCAGGACTACCTGAGTCACCAGCTAAGATTAAAACGTTAAAAACTTGTAGCAGGGCAGTTTCAGTGCTGTGTCATGGTTTGAAACCAGACTGAAACATTTTGTGAATTTTCGTTATGCTGTGTTAAAAACAAAGAATGGAACTGGAAAACTTGGAGAAACGAATAAAGTCTCCAGGCTTAGATCTAAATAAAAAAGATGACGAAACAAAACAAAAGGAACTATTACTCTTGAAAATTTAACATAATAAAATATATGCCAATAAAGCTGCAACCAGCTTACTGAGGCTGAAACTATTTTATTATGGGGGAAAAGGCTGGGAAATGCCTGCTGTCCGATAGATCACTCAACAGTGTAATAAAAACTCCTCGGAAGGACTAACAGTAGATCTACAAGGAATAAATAATAATTTTGTAGAATTTTTTCAACATTAATACAGATCAGAATGCGCTTAAGCTTTAGAAGAAGAAAACCAGTTCCTTTGTCAGTTACAGCTTCCGAAACTGGCAGAGAATGTAAAAGATGAGTTAGATAGAAGAGCTATCATAGGCTATCCAGAACATTAACAGTGGTAAAGTACCAGAGGTCTCATTTATAAAACTGTGTATAGGATCGTTACTAAAAGTGTGTATACTCCCAAAAGCCAAAGTTTTGTAAATGCTACTATAACATATATATGGATTTATAAAACCCTTTCCTTTATAAATCAAAGACTTGAATACAAATGTGCTCAGCTGTGTCACCCTCATGCCACGCCCTGTACATGGCCATTTTAACCATAAATGGTAAATACAAAGCACCTCATTAATGCAGCCTCCATATAAAATAAGACTCAGATAGAAGTGTTATGTCTTGTTGGAACTGATGATGGATGCAGGAAGAAAAGGTAAAAAAAGAAAATAGGTGGAGGCCCAAAAAACCATCCTGTTTGGAGGTCACAGCACTGGAATCGCAAACCAAAGGAAGCAAAATGAGTGGCAACAGGTTGCCGAAGCTGTGAACCGATATCAACCCTGCAGCTACAAAGGGAGACAATACAAGCAATCAACAACCAGGAGTTGAGACAAATGAGAAATGTAATGGTTGAAATTGCAGAAATATTAAAAGGCAATGTGTAAAAATTAAGCTTTAGTTGTCTTAATAAATGCCGTATAACATCCTGATGGAGTCTTGCACCTTGTTCATATCCCACTTGTCTTGAAGGGGGCTCTGCCTCTGGGTCATAATGCTGGGGGGTGGATTCCACTCCTCTGTGCCACATTGTGTAACACTGGACCCAGTTCAGCACATAGATCCAAGAGCATAACTCTAGGGAATTTAAAACAGCTCATAAGACAGTCATCATCATGGGCCAATAAGTTGTTATGGTCCCTCCTAATTCTGCCATTGGCATAGTCCAGCAGCATTACGCAGGGCTCACCGCTGTATTTATAGGTCCTGCTAACCCCCACCATTTAAAAGTGTGTGAACCATTTTCTTTATGCCTGGTTTGTTATGAAAAGCATCAAGTAGAGCTGACGAACTGAGTACAAGAAAGTATATAGTATAATGATCGTTAATGGCTTTGTTTTCCTCCTCCTCCTCCTGACCAATCCCAGCATGCTTATAAAAGAAAGAAAAGAAGAAGAAAAGTTATGTTGTATCAGATTCCTCCCCTTCTGTTCCATTGGTCTACGAATAACTCCTCCTCCTCCTGACTAATCCCTGCACACTTAAAAAAGAGAGAAAAGAAGAAGAATATATAAAAAAATGTTTTCTCCAGAGACAACGGTTCGCTCACCAACTCCTCCTCCTAACCCCTGCAGTCTTCTCAGGAGGAGGCATTTCACACGGAGCGCTCCTTATATTGTGCACTGTTGTGACATATACGAGAAGCTGGGCAAAAAAGATGAGGTCTGCAAGTTGAAAGGCATTCTTTAGCCTCTGGAGCTGCAGAGGTGAGTTGGAAAAACAGGGCATTATTGTGAAAAATTGATGGTGCATTTGGAGGAACAATGGACTATCGTCCAGTCTTTAAAAACACAATGAATGAAAAACATGGATGAAATGAAAAAGAGGTTGGACTCAACGTCACGCTGTCACAGTTCTGATCTGCACCTCTCCTGCTCTGCTGCTCAGCCACACCCCTCATCAGCTAACTGCTTTCACCTGCTGCTGTCACCTGCTCACCATCAAGTCAGTATACTATATATGCAGCTTCACTCCACTCACTCCTTGCCAAATTGTTCTTGCTCTCATGCTATACTCTCCAGCTTTTATTCCCGGACTGGTATCATCTGGGAATAAATATTGGTACTGATACTGGTACCTGGTATCAACCCGACCTGCCTCTGACCATTGCTTCACATCTCTGCCCTGGTAAATCCACAATCCTTCTGTCCCTGGCTACGAATACTGCCTACTTGTTTTCTACTACTTCTAGCTTTGGAAGAGCAGATAGGCTCCTTGCAAGATGAAATGGCAAAAAAAAAAAGAATTTTGAAAAAGTTAAAGAATTTCTATCGGAGCAGTACGCTTATACTCTGCATAAACCGGTCAGAGTACATTTTCCCAGGAATAAAGTGTGCCATGACTGTTGTTTCGATTTCAGGCTGATCTTTATGATATACAAGCCTTGGCTAAACACAACAATGGTTATCGTTATCAGTTGACGGTCATAGATGTATTTTAAAAAAGGCTGACATGAAAGGATAATGATTGCTTTATCTTGCATACTTTTGAAGTATTACCAGCAGATGTAGTGAACTCTTATAGTTGTTACCCCACACTTCTATTACATATGTTAAGTAAGGAAAAACGAGACCGAAGTATAAATTACAGAGGGCATTATAGCGAAGTACCCACTTTCCTTTATTTATTATTGCTGTATTTTTTGATACTTTCCTTTGTATGTAATTAATATGGGATTTCCAAATTAAGTTCTTGTCTATTATTATTATTTATTATTTAATTTCTGTTACCATTTTTATCATTTTATCATCAAGATTTCTAGACATATCTGGATTTTTCTTGTAGTTACCAAACATAATTACTTTAGTTTTTTCAAGATTAAGTGATAAGTTGTTATTATCTATTCATAGTTTTATTTTTGATAATTCCCCATTTACACGGTTTATAACCTGATTGTAACTTGCGTCTGCATAAAAAATGTTTGCATCATCTGGAGATAAAATCAGTTTCAGTAATGTTGATACCTTAGGATGGTCATTTATATATACATTAAATAAATATGGACCCAATATGGAACCCTGCGGCAGACCACTGTCAGTTGTTGAGTTAATTCTGGTGTTTAGTGTTCTGTCCTTGTAACTTCCTGTTTTATTTTGAAGTCCTGGTTCTTTTGTGTTCCCCTTTACTTTACTTCCTGGTTGTGTCCCATGTTGATTGCCTTCCCTGCCCTAATGTGGAACACTTGCGTCTTGTCTACCACTGTGTATTTAAGTCCTTTTTTCAGTCTAGTCCTTATCGGATCCTTGTCATATTTTGTCCATGCTCTCTCCGTGCTTTGTCAGATTCTGTCTTCTCTCTGTGCTTTGTCGATGCTCTGTCCATGTTTTCTCGTTTAATTTATGTGGTAATTTTGGTTCAGATTAAAAAAAAAATCCTTATCATCACCTACCTGGTTTCTGGCTCCTGCATTTGGGTCCTCATCCTGCAACACTTTGTCTGCGTTGTTCAGCGTGACAACTACATGTAATATTTTTGTATGTAGATTCGTACTTACCCATCTTTCCAAACTGTTCCCTCTCTGTTAAATAACTGTTGAGCCACTCCCATGCCACTCCTCAAATACCATACCTTTCCAATTTTTAAAGTAAAATAGAATGATTGATTGTTACAAATTCCTTTTTAGGTCAATAAATATTTATTTCAGCATTCCTTCACGTCAAGTGATTGTTCATAGACACATTAGATCCTTTGTTTCTTTCCTTGTTTTAGCAGATCTGCCTTTTCCCTTCGATTGACGAACCTCATAATCACTGCTGGCGTCGTGTTGTCCTTCCTTCTGGAGAGAGAGTGGCAAGCCTCGATGTTATCCAAATACAGGGAAACCCCCCTGGATTTCAGAAAAGCAGCGATTTGCTTTTCCGCAGAGTCTGCCTCCATCTCCTCTGGCTCCAACCCGTTGTTGACGGTCACAGCCCTTGCATACGACCTGGGCTTGATTTTGAGCCCTATAATGACCACATCATTGAGCCTCGAGTACTGCTCCAAGTCATCAACACTCAATACAATTCCGCGATTTCTTTGTCCTTTTCTGTGCTTAAAATCCTCAGCTGTTTCCCCTCCTCCATCAGCTGGAGAATTTAGTTTCTGTCTCAGTGGAGGAAAACAAGTATCTTAGGTCTTGTTCATGAAAGAGGAAGGGTAGAGGGAGCGTATCGAGTATCATATTGGTGCACCAGCAGCAATGATGCGGTCAACGTATCACCCTGTCATAGTGAAGACGCTCTTGATTTACACATTTGGTCACATTTGGGTTCCCAGCTTCAAAGGGAAAAAAAGAATGATGGAAATAACTATTTAAGAAGCAAATCCAAATGTTACTGTTTACTGGTGATTCACAGACACATTTGTGTCTATTTATCCTTTGATGGCATGCTCTGGCTCCAATGTTGTTTTTTCTTCACAAGCTGGAGCAAGTAATCCACCTCAAACCTCAGTTTTAACTAAAATCACCATTCACAGGTGCTATCTTCTCAGCTAAGGCAGCTATATCCTGATGTGTTACCACTTGTCACATACTGAGTGCTTTTGAGACTTAAGAGCCCATTATGGGGGAATTTCTGAAATGTTCCTCAATTTAAACTTAAACTACAACATTATTTTTAGTTTGACTTATTATCACAACCTTTTCCAGTCATATTTCTCTGTGCATATATTACTTCATAAGCTGGACATTTGATTTCAATTCAGGTGGGTACTTGTATATGTTGTGCTCTCTTACAGCAGCATACACAGATTAATATGGCCATTCCAGTCCAGTTTTGCAGAATGCTTGGTGCTGGGATTGTTCCTTACCTGGCCAGCATAGCGGTGCAATGTGGTCCAGATGCTTTGATATAAATGTTTTTCAGGTGGAAGAAAGCTGCCCTAGGGTTAGGACTTGTTTTATGTGAGAGACAAAGGACATGTCCTGGTCAGAAGTTACTCTAAGGTTTCTTAAAGGGGAGCTGGAACCCAAACAAATGCCCTCCAGACTGATTAGATGATTAGATGGCATTTATGTAAGGTGCTTAGGGCCAAGTACAATAACTTCAGTTCTGTCAGAGTTAAGAAGTAAAAAAATTTGTGTCGTCCAGATTTTTATGTCTTCAAGACATGTCTGCTTTTTGACTATCTGACTGACTTCATTTGGCTTCATTGATAAGTACAGCTGAGTGCTGTCTGCATAACAGTGAAAGTTGATGCTGTGTTTCCTCATAATGTTGCCTAGATGAAGCAGATAGAGAGTAAGGAGGATTGGTCCAAGTACCGAACCCTGTGGGACTCCATAACTGACAACAAACTGACAACAGTACGTGAGGAGGAGCTGTTAACATGAACAAACTGATGTCTATCTGATAAACAGGATTTTAACCACCTTAGTGTAGTTCCTTCAATGCCAATATCATGTTCCAGTCCCTGGAGTAAAATGTTATGATCTATGGTGTTGAATGCAGCACTAAGATCTAAGAGGAGACAGATTGACGATCTGGATGATGAGACTATAGAAGCTAGCTCTGAGAGATTCAGAGGTGAGAATGATTTGAGATGTACAATAGGTGCTGCAGTTGATTCAGGAGTTGCTGTATTCAGTAGAAGATTATTGTGTAATGTAGGTAAGAGAAGATGAATTGTTTCTCTGATTGTGAGATTTTTATCTGTAAAAAAGTCCATAAAATCATCACTGGTTCAATTGAGCAATAACTCTACCAAGCTGGCTAAAGTGCTGAAGAGAAGCCTGGGGTTGTTCTTTTTTTCTTCTATTAGTGGCTGAATAATGTGAACTTCTAGCACTGCGGAGATCTTTTTTATACATCTTTAAGCTATCTTTCCAGGCTCAGTGAGACTCTTCTGACTTACTGGAATCCCAATTTCTTTCTAATTTCCTGTTCCTGTCCTGTTCCTGTCTGTTTTGAGGTACAAATTTGGGAAGTATATCACGGAGCCAGCCTCCTCTGTTTGATTACTTTCTTTTTGAGAGGGGAGTCATCATCAAGATTTGAACACAGTGTGACCATAGTGTTAATCACAAGGCCATCAACCTGTGTATGAGAGAAATCCTCATTTGAATTTAGATATGGCATTGTTGGAGATGTTGGAGACACATCAAAGGACTAGCTATCCTTAACGATTGTGAGGAAAACCACAAGTTGCTCAAAAAACTGCCAGAATGGATCATTAGAAAGTGGAGTTGAATTGTTATTGACAAACTTGACACATCAGGCAGTTATCCAGATTTTTCATAGCTTGTAATCCTATTGCTTCTCCACTGTTGATAAATTCTAAACCTGTAGATGATAGTATCCCAAAGAGAGCTAAAGCCTTCAACACCAACACACAAACTAAGAGTTTTGCTCACGAGAAACAAGAAACAAACAGCAGTAAACTAAAATGGCATACATCAACACAACATGCTTCTGCTACCTCAAGTATTGTCCCAGTTTTTGTGTCTTCAGTATAAGAACCACACAGAGAAATACTCACATACGCAATACTAGACACACAAAGTGATTCTACATTTGTCTTAGACGATGTACTTGAGAAGTTAAATTTGGATGTCCAACCAGTAAAACTGAAACTCAGTACTATGACAGCAATTGACACAACAATATAGAGTAAGAGTATTCAGGGTTTACAAGTTCGAGGACTCTCTGAGAGCCGCATTCAGATACAGCAGGCCTACAGCCGTGAGTTTATCCCAGTGGATAAGTCTTATGTTCCAACAAAAGACACAGCATTACTGTGGCCTCATCTCAGAGACTTGGCAGGTAAGTTGCCACCCCTCCAAGACTGTGATGTAGGGCTCGTAATAGGATATGACTGGAACTAGGATGGAGTATCATAGGCTCATCAAACCCTCACCTAGGCAGGCAAGGAAGTCAGAGCTTTGTGCATTGGCTTGCAGCAAAAGAACTGCTAGTTCCATTGGCAACAGATGTTCTAAAGGCCCTGGAATAAGACTTTATTGAGAGAACATACGAGAACAAATATGTGTCCCAAAAAGATGCTAATTTCATACAGTTCCTCAGTAATCACATCACACAGAAGGAGGACGGACATTATGAGATGCCCCTCCCTTTCAAAGGCAACAGTCTGCCTAACCTACCAAACAACAAGAGGTTAGCCATGATTCGCCTACTACCATGCTAAAACATGCCATCAGGGTCGAGGTCAGACACAAATGGAGCTTAGAACAAATGGATTCTGGGTCATTGGTGGAAGCAAGTTGGTTGCTAAACTAATACATGCCTGTGTGCTTTGCAGAAAACTTCGACGTCCGACAGAGAGCCAACGTATGGCTGAACTCCCCAAAGAACGTCTTGAAGCCTCAGCACCTTTTACATACAGCGGCATGGACTTTTTTGGCCCATTCACTGTAAAGAAAGCCCGCAAAGAATACAAAAGATATGGTCTGATTTTCACGTCTGTACTCTAGAGCTGTGCATATAGAAATGCTTGAAGATTTGTCGACAGACTCATTCATCAACGCATTGAGATGCTTTATCAGCTTCAGAGGAGCTGTCCGACAACTACACTGTGACCAAGGTTTTAACTTTGTTGGCACCAGAAATGAGTTTAAGGAAGCACTTAAACAATGCAACACCGAACTACTAGAAATCTTTCTGTCTGAAAGGCAGTGCAAATTTGTCTTCAACGCCCCCTCTGCCAGCCACGCAGGCAGTGTCTGGGAACGGCAAATTAGAACTGTTAGAAATGTGCTGAATGCCACTTTTGCTCAGTGCCCAGGTCGACTCGATGACGCATCTCTCAGAACACTGTTGTATGAGGCCATGGCAATCGTTAACAGTCGCGCATTAACAGTAGATGGAATCAATGATCCACATGCGCTGGAACCTTTGACGCCAAATCACCTCATTATGATGAAATCCAAAGTTGCTCTTCCTCCCCCTGGAGTATTTGTGAAGGAAGATTTATACACTACAAAGAGATGGAGAAGAGTTCAGTACCTCATTGAACAATTCTGGGGTCGCTGGAAAAAGGAGTATTTGCTCAGCATATCCACAAGACAGAAATGGCATTCACCTCAACGCAACCTCAGAGCCA
This sequence comes from Echeneis naucrates, assembly GCF_900963305.1. NCBI lineage: Eukaryota > Metazoa > Chordata > Actinopteri > Carangiformes > Echeneidae > Echeneis > Echeneis naucrates. Next base: position 22,017,769 of record NC_042517.1, read on the forward strand.
ATGACATTGTCATCATTAAAGACGATAACCTTCCAAGAAATAATTGGCAACTAGGGCGAGTGGTGGAGACTGTTCAAGACAGTGATGGCTTAGTCCGTCGAGTTAAAGTGCAAGTCGCAGAGAGGAAGCCTCAAGGAAAACAAGATTCTCCCTCCAAACCTTCAGTTATTGAGAGACCAATCCAAAAATTTGTTCTTCTCTTGGAGGACTGATTAGAACAAACAAACAACAAGTTATATATACATTTAATTGAGTATGATGCACATTCATTTATATACCTCTGATAGTTCAACGTGAAATCATCCATTTATTAGAGTATTAGAAATTCTGGACAATTCATTTGTTCTTTGTGTATTTGCTCATTCATTGTAGCAGAATTTGGTGGGAGTGTAAATGGCAGTGGATTTTCTTTATATTTAGTTCTGCCACTTTATTTTTGTGATTTTATTTTGAAGAGCACCGCTCGAATTTTCTACTTCCTGTTTTGCCGAAGCCAGACTTCTTGCTCCCGCCTCAGGAAACGATATGCTCGCGTTGCTCCAGAGCTGAGTGTTACCGCGAAGTGTGTGGAAAACAGGCTGCTAGCTAGAGTTCAAGCTTTGCGCCCTTGGAAAGCAGAAGGAGTTTTCACTGTGTCATAAGGTGACAGAATGTGTCAAAGGTCAGTGGTGAAAGAAAAAAGAGGAGAGAATTAAAAGAACACCAGTCGAAGCTCTCTGCGTCTTGCGTGTTAATTCCAAGCGGACCGCTACACCCACTTAAACATGTATTCATTAATTGTGTGTGTGATATCTTTAAAAAAACAAAATGATACCAAGATGTATATTTTAAGAAGTTTAATTATACATTTATAGCATCGTAAATCGTAATTATTGCATTTTTTCTCAATAGAATTCAACATAAGGTAGAACACGAAAACAACAATTTTCAGTATTGTATTTGATAGTTAAACATTTTATTTTAACATTTGTAACAAAACAGTCGTCCCTGACGTTCTTCAGCATGCAATCATGGAATACACATAAAAAGGCTTGGAGCGCATCCTCAATATTGCGCTTTGTGTGCGCTGTGGGGCTAGCTGCCTCCGGCCGAGAAGAGAGGTTAGGGTTAGACTAACTGGACACAGTTGGCTCAGGGGTATATACTGGTTCGGGAATCCCTCTAACAACAACAACAACAACAACAATAATAAGAAGAAGAACAAGAATCGGCTAATTATAATAATAATAGCAAGTGTGAAAGTGTCGCGGAGAAAAAGGCAGCACAGGACATAACAGTGGAGCAGCAGGAGAAAACACAGGACAGCGGTGCTCACCTGGCCCACTTCAGCCGTGAAGAGAACATCTGGATTGACAGTATCCAATGAAAGTCGACTCCTTTTCTTCAGTATAGACCTATTTTCATGTAGGTCGCTGTCCAAGTTGTGAAGCATTTCCAAGGCCGTGGCAGCTGTCATCTTTCTCTTCCTTCACTCATTTATTTTAGACATTGTCTGGTCTCCTTAATCTAAACTTTGATATATAGAATGGTACAAATACAGATCTCTGTATAATCCGAGACCGATCGTGACTTTACAGACAGTGATAGTTGCTGAGCAACTAAAACTGCGACATAAATCGCGGGAAATATGAACTTCAATACAGTGAAATTCCGTGCGGTCAATATGACCGCTTATGGACGAAATAGGTAAAAATGATCATATCTGCTTTGTCGTTTGTGTTATTTATATATATATAAAAAAAAACATTTGAAATTAAAATTAAGTCCCAGCAGGATTGTATCTTATTATTCAACAAAGTTGCTGCACATAGAAATTTCAAAACGGTCAAAATGACCATCTTGGCCGTTCTGGTGTTAATTTGGGTTGCTTAACTTTTACAAAATTTAGGTGGTCGGGGGACAGACAGACAGGCATGTTTCTATAGATCTAACATAGACAGAGCGTCTATTCTATTCTGGGCAGGTGACCGCTCTGACTGAGGCTCAGGGGAGCATGTTAAACTGTGGCTCTGCCTCCTAGTCTTGTTTCGGAGCTGTCAGGTTTTTGGCATTCAAATTAAATCGTCCATATTCCTAGATATGAAAGCGGCCCCTTCCATGGTGGAATGGACACCATTTCTCCTAATCAGACCAGGCCTCCCCCTGAAAGACTTCCAGTAGCCCACATTGTTTTCGGGACACCACCGAAAATAATGTGCTATCATAAAAGGAGGCAGAATAATAGCTAGACATAAGACACAGTACAGGAGAGGAGAGTTCTATATCTCAGAGATATCGAGTTCTAAAACAGTGTTAGTGTAACAACAGTTTTCTATTCTTTCCTATTCACCTGATTAATCCGATAGCAAAGACAACACATGAGGTGACACAGAGCACAACCAGAGCACAACTACCAGTGACCAGAAATGACGTATGAACATTTATACACTGTAAAAAAAAAAAAAAAAAATGTGAAAGTATGTGAAAGTGTGAAAAGTATGGCAGCAAAAGATGCCAAACACTTAGCATGAAATGACGGTAAAAAAAACTTCAGTTATTTTAGACTTCTTTTAAAAATACATATATTTACTCTGAACACCGTCTGTGTTTTTACAGTCAAACTGTTATAAAATTAAAATACATTTACATTTTAAAACATTGCTAGAATGTTAAACTAATGTATAAATCTGCCAAAAAAAGAAAAACATTGTGGAAACAAATAGAAAATATGTAATTTAATTCTTTTCAGACAGCAATATTTGGTAAATTCATATGGTCATCCAATCCATCCACAAGAACTGCCCATCAAAGCACAGACTTCTGGATGTAACACAGAAAAATTACATAAAATTACATTTAAACAACCTACTTTTACACCCATTAACGGTATCTTGAGAGCTTTCATCTTTTGTTTTACATGATTATCCAATCAGTTTTTTTACTGTACAAAAAATAAAAGCTCAAATGCACCTTCAAATGAGTAGCTCCTTATCAGTCCTCAGCAGAGCTTGATGACTAGCTTATCATTTGAGTCAGGTGTGTTGGAGCAGGGTTACATCTAAAACATGCAGATCAGTAGCTCTGCAGCTAACCCATTGTTGCTAACTTTGGAGCTGGCTTTTTAGCATTTATTAACTGACACACTGTAGTCTGTTCTGTACCTTTACTGCCAGACTGACAACTTACTGCTAACCCACTTGCTACGCTAACATAGTCTTTAATGGAGCTACGCTACCAAAGGTTTTCCAGCCAACAACGCAGATGTTGACTCACTTATCAGAACAGCAGTGCACAAAGGCTCCCAAACACTATAAATTTCCAAAGGATTGGATATTTGCTGTTATTTTTGGCATTAAAAAAATATTATTTTTCCCCTGGCGGGGGTTCTCATTATTATAATTATAGGAGAAACACTGATTCCGTAAACATTCAGCAAACACTCAGTAAACGTGGAGTACAGTTAGACCTGGCAGTCTCCATTAGGTTGGACAAGTTCAAAGTTGTGAAAACTACAGGGGTGTTTTGAATACTCCCAGTTTTCACAGGTATGTTTTTAGTCTGTCCACATGATATTATTGTTGGTACAGTATAGAAAAAAAGTATATATATTTACAAGGAACCTACTGTAAATAGACTGGATAGTCCCATTAAATAAAAGCCAAAATCTCTCAAAATACATTTTTTTTTTTTTATTACATCCAGAAATCTGTACTTTAATGGGGTGTTCTAATGACTAAGTGGATAATCTTACGAATTTACTAAATACCACTCAATAAAAACAAGTCTTTCTTTAAATTAGGTAATTTTAATGTATTTTTGCTCTATTTTTAATTTTTTGTCCAAGTTTATACATTTATTTAACATTCTAGAGATGTTTCATAATGACAGTTTTTGTTTATCCTGCAACATTTTCACTGTAAAGCTACAGACAGTGTCGAAAGGAAATATCAGTATTTAAAAACTATCCTGTAAAAAAACAAAAGTTTTTAACAGTACATTTAACAGTAGCTGTTTGTAAAAACACAGTAAAAAGTCTAGCAAAAATTGCCAATTTATTTTTTTAGAATTTTTTTTACATTAAATTTAATGTTTTGCTATAAAATAACAGACAGTTGCCTTAATTTTACATTCAGCAATAGGATGTGTATTTTTTTTATTTTTACATTGAATTAAATGTAATTTAGCATGACACCATTAAAAAATAAAATTATTTTGTTAAAAATCTATAATATTATATATATTGTATCTATTACAATAAATTAATATACAGTCTTAATTCCATGGTCAATATTTTTTTGAAAAATAATTGATCATATTGTACAGCATTTATACTTAATGTGGAAAAAGTATATAAACTGTAAAATAGGACAGTAAATTTCTCTGAAATAACTTTTTTTTTACATTGTAGAGAGACACTAAAGGTTGTCATATTCAGGGATGGAAGAAAAACCACCTGAGCTATAAAGCAATGTGGCTACTTCAGAACAGCCAGCTCCAAAGACCAATGAAACACGAACACAAGTGAGCCGGAGTTCAGTCGAATATGGGGTCACTTATAGTTAAGTGTTCCCCTTCCAGTATTTTAAAGCTGAACATCAAACCTACATGTTTTCTCGGGCAGAGAGTGTGCTGAGATTTCCTAAAGTTTTATTTTACATTTTGTCCTTGTTCAAACCCACCTGTCTGTCTCTATCATGAGATATACAGTGAAGACATCACAGTGTGATTTTTGTTTCTTTTATTTTTTTGCTGTATCTGTGGTAATTAAATGTGCTTCATGAATCCTTTCGTTTTTTGTTTTAAGAAAATACTGTTTAACTATGTCACCCAAACATTTTGGTGTGCCATAGAAACAGTAAATTTGCTGCCTGCCTTTCAGAATTCAGTATTACTGAATTCTCCAGTATCCTCCCACCGTCCAAAGACATGCATGTCAAGCTTAACTTGTGACTCCATAGGTCTGAACGCGAGTGTAAGTGGTTGTTTGTCTCTGTTTGTCTTTGTGTGTTGGCCCTGTGATGGACTGGCAAGTTGTCCAGGGTGTACCCCACCCTCACCTGGAAAGTTGGCTGGGATTGGCTCCAGCAACCCCCGCGACCTGGAAACAGAAAAAGTAGTAGAAGATGGATGAATGGATTTCTTTCAGGCAATACAGCCAAAATGTACCAAACAAACATTTCTTGTTGCTGCACATTAAGCTCACTCTAATGAAAAAACTGTGCTAAGTGAAGGTGACTTGAAGCCATTGTCCACCCAGTTGTCAGAAAACTGTTTGTCTGTCGTGCTTTCACCCTACAATCAACATTCAGACCTGGATCAAATTATTCTGTTGTAAACAGATTTATTTGCTCCAGCTCCAATCGGCATTGATACAAATATGTCACCCAGGTGGACGGGTGAACAGGCTTATTTTCACCCCTTTTCCTGCAGTAATGTTTCTCACGCCTGTCCAACTTGAAGCGAAAGCAGAAAGACCTTGGTAACAGCCAAGGTGAGCTAGAAAACATGTTATGTAGTATCAATATCAATTTAAGTTTATTCACAAAACCGAATTGGAAACCACAGCAAGAAAACAGAGAGAGAATGAAAGTCAGTGTGCTAACACAAATTTAAAAGGCAAAACATGGTGTGACATGAACAAGCTCACTTTTGTGAAGATTGCATGTGACACACACAACAACATTTAGAACAAAGATCTCCTCTTACAATTCAGAATAATAAGTGATTACATTAGTTCATGATTATTACAGTAATTAAAAATATGTCAAACTGACATTTTCAGAGAATTAAACCTCTCAGTTTTCCAGTAGCTATGGAACTGAATAATCCTTCAAAAGTTAATGAAAATAATATCTTCTCCATGACCAACAAAAGCTCTAAACAAAGACATGAAACCATGTTCCTGCACTCAATGCTTTCTGGCAAGAAGTCAGTCATTGTATTGTATTTCTCACAAATAAAACTGTTTGTAAACAAAACAAAAAAAAAAAAAAAATGCTGTACAATACATGCTGGTTGGTCAGGGGTTCCTCCTACATCAAGAGGAAGAGCCAAAATACCAGAAGAGGTTAATGAACCACATGGAGCTGGTGTGGGATTAAATAGAGAAAAGATTAAATCAAAGTGTGAAAACTTTAGAAAAAATCTTAACTTTACATCCTGTTACGACCAACTCGTTTGGGGAAACGGAAGTAACATAAAAACCCGATGGTAGGAGGTAAAATAAATAGGTATTTATTAATAAAAGTAGGCAGTTAACAAAAGAAGGTGGCCAACGGAGAAAACAGAAAGGCCACAGTCAAAACATCAGCACAAAGTGAAAAGACGAAACCAACTAACAGCACACAACAAAATGTCTACGAAGGTAGATCCTAGTTAATACACACGAATCCCGAAACGGGGATTCAGGATTCGGGACAAGAGCAAATGTTCACAGCGCGACGGCGAGTCAAAGGATGGGGAAACCCAGCTTGCCCAGAACAAAGGGTTGACAGCTGTTTTATAGTCCGGGGTTCGAGACAACAGGCGGGCCTAGCTGATCAGCTGTTCGGCTACAGCTGGAGCAGCGAGGGTGAGAGGTAGGCGGAATTCCTCCCGGGGTATTCCTGATGACGTTGGTACCCCCCCCCCACACACACTTCTCAAAGGATCCGCCAGGTGATCTGCTCAAAACAACCACCGAGAGAGAGAGAGACAGACAATTCCCCAATAATGCGGCGGCCGTAACAATCCAATTTCCTTGATTGTAGAATGTCAGTAGAATGACAGTTCTTTTCATTTGTGAAAAGAGCTTCTTTTAACTCATCGGGCATATTTTCTTTGAATTTATGGAATGCATTCTCTTTTCATTTGCATAATCTGGGTTTCTTACAGGAGAAATATCAATTCCAGCCATTTCCTGCAGTCAAAATGTGCTGCAGCATGTTTGAAGAACTCGGTTGCCTTATGATGGCTACAATTTATGAAGATTTTTCTTATTTCAAGAGCTACTATATTCTATTACAATGATTTTGATGAACAGTCTCTCAATATATTCTTTGCTCTTATGAAACATCAGTCAATTTTATTCCAGTGATAGTTGTCAAGTACAGATTGAATATATGTAGTGTTCTACCGCTCTTTATTTCACCCAGGATGCATCAGGACATTACATGTATGTCATGCCTGTTACTACAGTCTAGTTTATGTTTGTTTTGTCATTTCCTGTTTCATTTTGGTAGGTGTTCCTCTTCCTGTGTATATCTAAGTCCTGAGGCTTCAGTTCTTTGTTGCCTGTTCATTGCACAACTTAACTGCATTTCCACTGTGTGTTTTCCTAGTGTTCTTCGTGCTTGACCCTGCCTGTTTTCCTGGATCCCCAGGAGTTTGCCTGTTCCCGGTCGGTACCTCTGTATGTAAAAATAAAGACTTTATTGCAACTGTTACTGAGTATCTGTCATGTGTTTGGAGTGCAATGCATTCTGATATTCTTAGATATCACAATACTTCACATTGTAAGATTGGTACAAAGGTAGGACCCAAAGGGAAACAACTGTAGAAATTCAATTCTAGGAGTTTTATTCTGTCAATTAATTAAATTATGTGATCTGAAAAGCGATGTGAGACGGAGACTGTTTAAGGTCTGTTTGGAAATGTGGTGAACAGTTGTAGGAGATGGAATTAGATCAGCTGCAGCTCCAGGTCACCACTGGTAGTGCTTTTGCCCCACAATAAGAAAACTGCGGGTTCAGTTCCCAGGCCTGGGTTTTACACACCAAAAAACCCAAGCGCAGAACCACAGCACAGGTGAAAAGCAAAACGTCTCTTTACTTAAAGCCTCAGGAAGAGCAGACAGGCAATGCAGGAAGTGTCTGTGGGTGTGTTTTGTGTACAGGTGCGCAAAGGCTGACTGGAGACAGAGCAGATGAGTGAGAGGTAGAGGTTGGGATTACAATGGAACAGGAAGCTGCACCAGTGTCCATGACACAGTTTGTATGAACTCAAAGGTAGTGTGATTATCGAATGGATTATGCCATGTGAGTGGGGTGATGGGGTATAAAAGCAATAGTGCACCACCTTCCCCGTTCATTGAGTCCTGCTGAAGGGGTGCTGTGAGGAGCTTGTGATATATTGCTTTGTAGGTGAAGTTTCTGTACTTTTATTTCAAAACTATGGTTAAAATGTTTATTATTATTATTATCTTTTTATTATTTATTTATTTGCTTGTTTACTTGGCTTTATTATGCTGTTAATATAGTTTTTTGGTGTTTAATGATTTGATTTGTTATTGATTACAGGCAATATGGGATTTGGCCAATGCTGCTTCTTTTGATGCTGGGGGAAAAAAATCACCCGGCAATGTGCCTGATTGTGTGCTTGTCAACCTCTGTCAACCTATGCAAGGAGTCTGGGTCCAGTGTCATTTGCATTACCCTCACCTAAGTCATAGGTGTGACAAAGATGGATGAATGAATAAATATTTAAATAAAAATAGTTATATGGAGAAGGAAACAAACATGTTGCGTGGTTTGTGTTAAAGATCGATTGATTGATTGCTTCAGTCCTGGAGAGTCTGGTGTTGTGAGATGAATTTGGGAGGTTTGAACTCTACTTGGGGAAGTCATGTTTCCATTTGCATCAAAAAGACAACTTCAGGAGGGACCAAAGGAAGAAGGAAGGTCACATTATTATGAAGTGACAATCATGCAACATCAAGTGTAGTTGTGTAGTGCCTTGAGGTAATTCGCATTGTTTTTTTTTTTTGTTTGTTTTTCAGAGTTTGTCTGAAGTTATAATGGAGATGCTCCTTTAATCTTCATATTTGGACTTTCTTGATGTTTATTTGTTTTATCTTGCTTTAATGTTTTGTGTACCATCATATTTTTTCTACCATCTCATGCATGCTGCATTTGATATTAAGTTTTCTTCCAGTATATGAGCATAATGAATCTTGATATATAATGTAACGTTCAGTGCTTATTGTGGATTATTGCATCATCAACGTGAATAAATGTTGCATGGGCTCTTTAGTAAGAGCCACAGCATCACTAAATGATTGAACGGCATCCACCAGATTCTGTGAGGCTTGCCGGTCACCATGGCAGAACTTCATATTTTCGGGTATGATCGTGACTCTGCTGCGCTGAGTCACCTTCCTTTTACAATGAACAGCCGCAAACATGCATTAATGCATTTGTGTAACATAGAAACGATTGGCTGATGCACAAAGTTTGGAAACAGAACCTTCTAATTTATGGATTTCATTTCAGTGGAGAAGTCATTGGTGAGAAAATAAAGTGTCCCTGTGTATATAAGTCCTGAGTCTTCAAGTGTCTGAGCAGCATTTCCACAGCACATTAGATGCATTCTGCACAATAGCTTGACAAGGGCCAATGATGTGGTATTAGGGAAGTAAAAAGTGATAGCTGGAAATAGCGAATGACGGAGAATGTAGGTGGATATTTTACTTACACATTTACAACAATAAATACTTCAGAGTTCCACTGATGACATATTGCCACCTTTTATTAGGTGATATGAATCCTATGGGAACTGTGAGACCCACTCTTTAAGCTTTTAGAATCCACATTATGGCTTCACTGTTACTTTTGTATTTTTCCGTTTTTAAAAATGCCTCATTGTTGCCACATAGTTTGTATTATTCTGTCGCTACAATAAACTCAAACTTCTGTAAGTGGCAATCTGACCGACTGCCATATTACCCACTGGAGCCAAAAGAGGATCAGATGTAGAGACTTGACTCTTGACATCACTATCAACAAAGGATAATGATGGATAAACAGTCAGACTGATCCAAATCTAAACTAATTTTATTCATCAGTTTATCCACTGAAGTCAGTGTCACACACGACAAATCAGGGCTGATTCTATAGTCTTAGGAGGAAAAACTATCTTCATTTCAATAAATTCTCTAGTTAGGCTTTCCAAAGAGCTGCCCTCCAGACATTAGACATAATTTTACCATTTACTACTCCAGAGCCAAAGCAGCATTTCTCCACGCATGCTGTTTTTGTACCAACTCTACAGAATAAAGAAAGGCAAAATATATATGAAGTGAAACGCTGTAGTGACGAAAGTGAATGAAATAGTGAGATTAGAGAAGTGGAATAATGCAGAAATAAAGTTGAATGGCCAAGATAAAAGAGAAATATAAAAGACAAAAATTTTGTTGGAGGAGAAAATTTGAGAAAAGGAACAAAGAGGAAAAATTAAAGAAGAGTGTACCTGTTAGCTGTGTGCCACTTGTTCTCAGGCGATCTGCTCCTCTACATCAAGGGCTATCCATTCCTTAACACACCATTACACCAGAAATGGTTTTGCAAGTTTTACACTTTCATCTGGAACATTTGGACAGTGTTGGACAACCTAACCAAACTCGTTTTGTACACTAGTAGGAGAAATTTGGAATGAAAATGAAATGAAACTGATTATTGATATCTAAGGATATTTACAAATTAGCAAATTAACAAAATCAATATCAAGTCTCTAAAGGGTTAACAAAATAAGTAAATTCGAGCACTGACTGTTAGGAATCCAGCAAGGGTTAGGGTTAGTCACAAACAACAACAGATTAAATTATTAATGGCAAGAATTATCCAAGATAACTTACTCAGGATAAGTGGCTGTTATAGTTCAGATTTCCAATGACATAAATCAGCAACTAACTACAATGAGTAACACACATGTAAAACAAAATGGATTAGCAATGCTGATAGCCTTAATAATTGTGACAACTATAGCAATAGCAGTCGCAATATCACACTAATAACTGGCTATAGCGATGACAATCACCATGACACCGCAACAGAAATTGCACTAGTCCTGTGCGTCTTGGCATCTTTATAGACCACGTGGGCAACGGAGTGACGTTGATTATGTACCCGTCGGAACCAAGATAGCGAAGGCGTGATATCGATCACGCACCCGCTGGAGCCAAAATGGCGACTGTAAATGGAGAGTGTATGAGGTGTGTGTGAGATGAAGAATGAGAAGGCGAAAGATCACAGACAACGTCACCACAGTTGATTATTACAATATCACTAGACAATAGCTGAGCCGGTGAACAAAGTTCACGGGTCGCGTATTGGTCCTTTAACTAGTGATATTGTTTAATCACTGATCACGGTGATGGCCGACACAAGATCTCTAGTACCAATCAATTTTACAACTTATGGGATTTAACGGAAATAAAACAAAACAAAGCAAAGAACAAAACTGAATCCAAATAAACAAAAAACACGGCAAAAAAAAAATACAATACACGCTATTTTGATTGTCTCTGCCCACACATAAGCTTCTTACTTTTTTTGCTCCGCTCCTCTGGAGTGAGGAAGAAAAGGGAAAGAGAGAGCGATCCTTTCCAAGTGTCTGCAACACTTTCTTCGGCTCGGTCAAGCGGTCTGTGTTCTCCTCAGACAACGGTGATGAGTTCCACATGTGAGGCAATCCCAACACTTGGACCTGATCATGATGCCAGAGGAGAAGTCAGGCAGGAACCAAACAGAGGGGCCGTACAGTGTTGATGCACTGATAACTTTCACACCAAAGATCCTGTTTCAAACTGGTATTTTAAGGACTTATCAAGAGAGTAAACGGCACCAAATTTTAATTTAGAGGCCTCATTACAATAAATATCTAAGACCATGGCTTTTTTTTATTCAACAATCAGCCCGTTCAACCCTTTTTGTACCATCAGCCTGCAGCTGCAACAATTAATTTATGATAAACAGCAAAACTGACTTGAGGATTTGAATGTTTGAATTAATAACTAAATAGCCATCAGATTAAAATTTGGACCTTATTATAGGAACATATAACAAGTCAAAGGATAACCAAAGATAATAAAAACCATGCTGAGACATTTTATTCAAAACTATAAATGGTAAATCAGTTTGATTGCTAACTGAAAATATTGACCTCCTGGTAGCTCTGAAAGAAAAACTATGGGATCCCCAAAGTCATGAGGACTCATCATCAGCTCTGCTTAGGGATGTACAAAATTTCAATGATTCTTTATATCTTGATCAAGTTCATGGAGCCACTAACAAAGTGCTCTGGAGAAACATCACTAGCATGGCAGAGCATAAAAAAATATTCCTCAGGCAACGTTTGAAGTTTGAAGTCCATTTGACACTGGTTTCCAACATAGTGCATTAGCAACAAAAACAATGGAGATGAGCCAATTACATGTATATGCATATGCTAATATGAATATATCAGATCAACTGTAAGGTTTTTACTCAGGAATGCATTTTGTATGATACAATACAATCACCAAGGGAACTATTAAATATATTTCTCAATTTTTCCTAATCATTCCTGATCATAGAGAAGTGTAGAATCAATGCCAGCAGCATATAATGAAACATAATGGGGAATACTCTCTAGAAGAGTACATTTTGTATTCACTTTCATAACATTCTGAAACAAAATGTAAGCCCACCAATGCTATAGTAGCAACAGAAGGATCACTACTAATATATGTTTATATTGCTGTGAAACTTCTGCGACTGTTGCGATAGAGATTCTTACCGCCAAATAATGCTCTTTCTTGGTTTTAATAGCATGTAATCTCTATATAAACATTATAATACTTTCTATTTCCATCAAGTCACAACACTTCAAATCAAGTAAAATCAAATCAGATTTATTTGTATAGCACCAAATAATAACAAAGTTACATCAAGGCAGTTAACACATAGAGCAGGCCTAGACCAAAAAATGACTTAAGAAGACCCAACAGATCCCCCCATGAGCAAACACTTAAAGGACCCCTTAAAGGACAAACTTCCTTTAAGGGGCCGAAGCCTTGGGCATAACCAGGCTGGAGGGGCGTGGGGGGGCATCTACCTCAATCGGTTGGGTCTTGAAATGACAATTAATTCGTTTCAGAAATAACTGTATGTGAAGATCAGGCATCATTTTGACTCAAATATGAGGGAAATAAGTGGATGGCAGGATTAAATAGTTCCTTGCAGGGTACTGCACTGTGGATTTACTTTCACATGCCAGGCATCAAATGCATGATGCTATGAATATTTAATATTGAAATAAATCTGTCTGTGTTGCTGGTGGTTACAGCATTTTTTCTTTTTTTTTTTTTTTTTTGGCTCAATGTGAGCTTTTCAGATGTAGCATGAGGCTCCAGATCCATCTCAAGCCAACTGCATCAGAACAGCATGCCTGTGCAATCTGTCTCTGGTCAGAACCCACATCCACTTAAAGGGGCTGAGGAGGCGAAATACCTTTAGCTCCTGTGCTGTTGGGTCTCCATGAGAATCATCCATGGGATATTGACACTTTCCTCAGGGGAAAGGGAAACAAATAATGGAGCAGCCGTCAGATTGAGAGCACAGTCTGCGATTGTAATATGGTGCTCCCATTTTAAGATCCCAGCTGCTACCATCCCTACTGGAGCACATGAGCTCACATCTGGAGGGGACAACAAAACTTCAAGTGGGATGTATGAATTTATGAAGAATCGTGAGTTAGGGACAGATTTTCTTATCAGTGAAAACAAAATCCAGACACTTGAAACATAATATGTACTTCCACCAAGATTTTTCATTCTTGACAGTCAGAGATGTTGACATAAAAGGTGAATATTTACAAAGAGCAACCCAGGGTATGACAGGTAGACGATGATTAGAGACCTGTTGCTAAGCATCTTTTGTAATGCAGCAAGACAGGGAAATTTTACATGTCACTATACCAAATAGAAAGTGGCATTCTATAAAAATCATCCCAGTTTGTGCCAAAATGGCATCACAATGCAGCAAAAACACATTTACTGCAGTGATGTATTTCGAGACCCTTGGATCATAAAAATAAAAATCCTATATGTACTTTCAAAGCAAGCATTATTTTACAGTTTGACATTTCCTTCTGTTTTCCAATTTTACGTTAATTAGGAATGCACTGATTCAACAATTTCTCCCCTAATATTTATTCTGACAACTACACTTACAATGTACCAAACCATCAAAAACATAAACTCTACAAAGTCTTTTTTGGATCGTTTTAATACCAGGTTCACAAAATCAAACCAATTCATCAACCTTATTTCAATGAAGATCAAACCAATTCATCAACCTTATTTCAATGAAGAATTGTAGTACACAAAACTGCTGCAGCCTCACTGGTGCTGTGGAGACACAAAGGCAGCACTGAGAGCCAGTGATGAGATCACAGCTGATGTTGTTCTCTCTGTCTACAAGTGACCGCATCGGAAGAAGAAAAAATCTTCCCTTGCTAGATCATGTGCCTTTACAGCTCCTTTATAGCTCCTCCCCAGATATTTTCTTTTGAGACTGTACCCTCTCTCCCCCTCTCCCTCTTTCTCTCTCCCTCCGTCTCACTCCCTCTCCTTTCCGCCCCCCTTGCATGCATTGATAAGAACCATCCTTCTTAAAAAAAACACAGTTTCACCCAGTTCTAAGCATTTATACTGCATTTACTAACCATGTTCTGCCAAAGTCTCTGTCTCTCCCAGTTCCTCTCCTCTCTCCCTGTCCTCATCCTGCAGGTGGTGACTCATCTCCATCCCATGCTCCTGCAACACCTGCTGGTCCCATATTTCATGAATTCTGTACTACAGCTCAACTCCATGAACTTCATGCAGCAACATGTTCCTGCCTACACCCCCCCCCCCCCCCCCTCAATGCCTATGTCACTCCCTCTCTCTGCTCTCTGCTCTCTCTGGTTCTGCTCGAGGTTTCTGCCTCTTAAAGGAAGTTTTTCCTTGCCACTGTTGCTAAGTGCTTGCTCATCGGGGGATCTGTTGGGTGTCTTTAAATCAATTTATAAAGAGTTTGGTCTAGACCTGCTCTATATGTAAAGTGCCTTGATGTAACTTTGTTATAATTTGGCGCTATACAAATAAATATGATTTGATTTGATTTTATTTGATTTATTTGTATTTCTTCCCTAACTGACCTGATGAACATCACTTCCTGCAGCCTTTTCCCACTCAAGCTGCTAAAATTAAATTACAGGCTTTAAATCCATGACTGTTTTGCTTTTTCACACTTTGTCAAACAATGTTAAATGTATTTAAATTTAAAGCTTCTAAACAACCTTGTTTTTACATTTCCAATATTTTTTGGTTATTGTGGTTAACGGAGAAATTAAACTGTATTTATCTTGACACATAGACAATGGCCAAAAGAATTGTAAAAAGTTACTTGAAAACCGTAAACAAGAAAATGTTAATTAAATGTATTGTGAAAGGTGCATTTAAACAAGATCACATAATTAAAATTCAAAGTGGAGAAAATGTAATTGTCTCAGCAACACAGGAAAAAACCAACCAAAAGGCTATAAAGGGATGTAAACATAATGGAAATGGAAGGAAAACAATTGAATAATAAGGACTGAATTAGGGTATAGTTGTATTTCACATTTTATGTACATAGGGTTACTACTGCAAGCATATGCGTTCTGTAGTGTCAACCCTTGTCACTGAGTTTCAAATTATTATGCAAATAATATTTTTTTTGTGATTTTCCTAAATAGTTGATGCAAATGACAGTCAGCATAATTTTCAAGTCATCAACAGTATAATTCGTATAATAAGTACGGTGTGGTTGATTAGTTTTCGTGCAATGTAATAATATTTTCATACCTCCTCCAAGGTATTGCACTATTTGATGCTTTTCGGTAGCAGATATCCTTTTTTTCATATATTGCTTGAAACCTGTGGCCTGCTTAATAATGTGGAACGTCCTTCTGAAGTAGTTTTCCTTTAATTTGCGTCACCTTAACTAATAATTACAGGTGTCTGAGATTTATTTTGGTGATTTAAAGATCCCTGAGACACAATACCATCCATGAGTAATTGAAAAAACAAAAAGACATACATCTTTCAGACACTTAAATCCAATTTGCATAATAATTTGGAACCTGGTGTCGAATACATTTCTTTTCATATTCAGCCCCCATTTTTCTCATTTATTGATCGCAAATATGACCTCACCATTAAGAATAATCAGACAAAAGGGCCAGCAAACATAATGACGCCACAGACAAGGCAATGAATTGCCTTGAGGCTAATATAGCCTTGTACTAAACAGTTACTATTGATTAAGTTTTGCCCTCTAAATGAGTTGTTGTAATAAAATCAATCTTAATTTTATCTGGAGACATTGCTCACCCAACCCCCTGCTCTTTCATCAGCCTCACCTCACTCTAGTAATTTTCTTTATTTCGAACAAATTTTAAACATAAACCAGTGAGCGCTTTACATCTCACACAACAAATTAAAATCTATGAATGTGGGTCTTTTTTGAAGTATGGTTTCCTATTATATATATATATATATATATATATATACTTGTGTTTGTGTGGCAAGGAATAATAAGGAATAAGGAATAAAAGTTCCCTTTTATTCCTTAAAAATCATCCATCAACTTTAGGCACACGAGAATGCAGCTCTGCAACATGGTCAGATACAAATATATTTTCAGTTAATCCTTGAAACATTTTCATTTAAAAAGTTGAGGTCAGTGCTGCAACCTGGCCTTGACATTGAGCTGAATGCTTCAATGCTTAGAGGCTCAGAGGCAGAGTGGTCTTTTTTCAGTTAATGTGGCATGTCACAGGGGGTTAAATACCACCTTAAGGAACAATAGAATTGAAAGTGAAGGCAATTAGCAAATCAATAGCTGTTTAGAGCAAGCAGTTTCAAGGGTGCTGAAAAATCATCACTCTAGAGGGGGAGATTGTGACTTTTTTGTTTTTTTGTTTGTTTTCTCTCCCCTCCCACCTCATCCTCAAACATTTCTTTTTTCTTTTTTTGTTGCTACCACTAATTAGCAATTAAATGCAACTCCCCATGAGAACTTCAGTGGCAAATAGAACATTGATGTTTTTTATGTTTGGTTCAAGGCATAGAAAATATTGACGTGGGTAGAAATTTTGTGGATTGATTTAGCAAAACAGAGGAAGAGGTTTACCAATATACATTAAATAGAAGAAACCTACATAAAGGCTTTTAATTTATCACTTTGGATCCATCAAAAAGTAATATTCTTGAGAGGAACACTGATTTTTCCGTTCCTGTGGAAATCCAGTGATTTCCTTTGTCTTTTTGATTTTCAAGGCCGAGTTACTGTTGTCACACCATGACGCCAGATCTTGCACCTCATCCCTATGTAACAGAGTTAAAAACATGCAACATACACATGAAATATTTATTTATTTGTTTATTTTGTGAATTTTATCACTTAATACATTTTGTTGGGCTTGTCTTTTATTTCATTCTGCTCCTACTGAGCCACTGTAGCTCTCCTTGTTTTGCAGCCCCTCAACTCTGCCCCCTCACAGTGTTGTGAGGCTGAGGCTGAGGGTAAGTGTTTTGGAAGTCCCATAAAATGGTGTTTAAAATATAAATTTGATATGTTGTTTATAAAATATTTAACGTTTGATGTTGTAAGCTAATGCTATTATGTTCTGCGCTGATTTTGAATCTGCGTGATTGAAGTCCCCAGCTCTTTTTACCACAGTCCGCGGTCCTGTCAGCCCGGTAGGCAGTGCATCCTGGGAGCTAACTAGCAGCATCTGGGATGGAGATGTTTAGCCAGGTTTCTGAGAAAATCATGCAGCAACAATTGTTCAGTGCCCCCTGTGTGGATATTTGTAGCCAAATCTCGTCCATCTTATTCCAGAGTATTTGAGAGAAAGATGGTAGGAAGTGGTGGTCTAAATGGGCTAGATTTTAGCCTGGACCAGACACCCACCTTTCTTGCCCCTCTTCTACCTCTACATGCAGCTTTTCCTCCTCTGGTCTGCTGCTGCAGGTGTCCCGAGGTGTGGTCTGGTGATCTCCGGAGAGATAAAGTGTTCGACTGGCAGGTAATGTGCTTCGTTATTAAGTAGCTCAGTCCGACTATATTGCAGTGCAAGGGTACCATAACTGTATAAAATTATACACAGCACCGCCAAAGGAGTGTAAAAAGTACGGCAGTTGTACAAACTGTGGGCGACTGCATCTGTGTGCACCGCCATCTTCTCTGACCGTGGGGCTTCAATTTCAATTTCAATTGGTTTTAAAGTCCTTAGCTGTTTTAAAATGACTCAAAATTTTAAATGGGGGGCAAGTTATGTTCAAGTATTTTTGTCAAGTGTTAATGTCTCTGGAAACACACAAATAATAAAATATTCTGCAAATGCCTTACATACTCACATACAATCACACACAAATATATATAGTGGCTAATTTGTTGATTCTGTGCTGTTTTATCTGCTTTTCTGTTCAGAAAAATGCATCACAAATCAAGTTGTTATAATAAATATTTGTCCTGTTGTCTCTTTGTATGTTGCATAAAGATGCCACAGCTAGCATTTTGTTATGCAAACCTGTGTTGTAGAATGATGAATAAATTAACCTTTTACTTTCAATCAATGTATTCTAATAGTGGGTAAATTGTATGGTTTTAGGTATACAGCGAACCCTGGCAGTTCTAGAGTTAACTATCTCAATGTCTTCACCCAGGGAAATTGACAATGATTCCCCGTCATCCTCCAGCCCTGTCTCCATTACAGGGAGTGGGTTAGTGGGATTCAGAAGTTCCCCAAATTGCTCTTTCCACCATCTTGTCACCTCCTCAGTTGAGGTCAGCAGTGTTTCAACCTTGCTGTACACAGCCTGGAGGGTCTCCTCGTCTCCCCTTCCAGATGATACGATTACAAAATCAATCATTGACTTTCAGCTCATAAGTAAACCTATGAGCATCCTTGTGTTTGAACATGGTGTTCATTTTTGAGAAATTGCAGCTAGCACAGAAAGTCTAATAATAATCCAGTTTGGTTAAACTCCATCATGGCAGCGCTCAGCTGGGGACTTGTGAGTATCCCCACACTGCCTGGTGCCTCATGCCTTTGGCAACTCTAGAGAAGAAAAAGAAGGCTATGCAGCCCGAACCATGGCGTTGAAAGTGTCTTTATGCGTTTTATCCTGAAAGGAGCAACAGAGTCCAAGATCTCAGCACATGTGGAGTTTAACACAGACAAAATCTCCTCAGTGCTAAGAGAATATTTTTCATGCAGTGTACACAACAAGGAATCATTAAAAGCAGCTAAAAACTGTGTTGCAGACAATGGGTTAATAGCACACCAGCAGCATACAGGGAAAATTTTTTTAATCCATTGAACATTGACACGAGAAGGAGAACACAAGTAGATGGTCAGAAAAAATGTTTGTGCACAGATTTCACTGACAGTGTGAGACAAAAGTATGCTCCCTAAGATTATCCCTAAGATTCCTGAAGAACATCCTGTCCGACCGGGGGCTGCGATATGTGACCCAGTTTTGGGAGGCTTTCTGCCACCTGGTGGGGACACCTGGTACCCTATCTTCAGGGTATCACCCCCAAACTAACGGTTAAAGGGGTTAAATGAGGATGTAGAAATCGGTCTCTGCTGCCTCACCTCAGATAGCCCATCGGCATGGTCCAAATTGCTGCATTGGTTGTAGTATGTCCACAACAAACTCCCCACTGCCTCCAAGGGACTCACGCCATTCCAAGTGGTCTTAGAGTATCAGTCTCCACTGTTCATTGTGCTAGAAAAGAAGGTGAGCATTCCTGCAGCAGCCAATATTGTTCATTGCTGCCAGGGAATGTGGGCCCATCCTGAATACATCCACAGCTTACAAGAGGTCGGCTAACAGCTATTGGTGCCCTGCCCCAGTGTACCAACCTGAACAAGTGAGGCTCTCAACCAATAGTTCCTAAATTCATAGGTCCATATCACATCTCAAAAATGATGAATACTTCTGCTGGTAAGTTGAGGCTTACAAATCATCCAAGATTCACCCAGAATTTCACCACAGCCGAATCAAACTGGTCCCCCCCCAGTCACACTTCCTTGATGGAGAAACTGTTTCCACGGTGAAGAAATTGTTTGCAGGACGGTGGCAGGGCCGGGTTGTATAGTACCTGGTGGAATGGGAGTATGTACCAGTATGGACCACAGGAACGATCGTGGGTACCCTCTTATGACATCATAGACGCACAACTGATAGACTTCTGTCTTTGGGTGGGTGGTACTGTCAGGGTTTGTTTTGTTACATATTTGATGTGTTACTGTTTTATTTTGATAGTCAGGTCTCCCCTTGTGTTGTCTCTACATTGCCTCCTCCCTCTGTTCTTTTCCTGCCACTGACCATTCCACAATGTGTTCTATCCGTGTGTCATCTCCCAGATCTCATGTATGTAAGCTATGCTTCCTTTTCCTTTGTTGCCAGTTTGTCTTGCCTTCTTCATGAAGTGTTGAAGCATTATGCTCTTTGATTTTTTTCTTAGTGTATGACATTCCTTCTGATTTGATTTGAGTTTTGCCTGCCATTCTTATTTCTATTTCATTTGTATTTCTAATTTGAGCTTTTGTTTACCTGGTATCTGACCTTGGACTGTAAAGACCCTGTGACTACTAAATCCTGTGTGCATAAATCACAGGGGCTTGACACACAGCAGCAGCATTCGTGAGGCCAAAGGGCATGACTAAGTACTCAAAATACCTGAGCGGGGTGTTAAATTGCTGTCTTTCACTTATCCCCCTCCCTGTTATGGTTGAAATGGTAAGCGCTGATCTAGTTTAGAAAACACAGTAGTGTGAAAGTTGGGCTCAAAAGCAGACTCAAAGAGAGAGAGATTTAAAGAGTCCCAACAGATCCCCCAATTTGTTAGGTTGTGCAAACGACTGACTGGCAGAGGAGCTCCACATAGGAGCTCAATGGCACAATCATAGGGGTGGTGGTTGACAAGGAAAGAGCACAACTTTGACTGAATACCCCTCTTGGGTTGTGGTACTGGGAATGGGGGTACAGAGGAGAGGTCAAGGGGATTACGAGTCTAGTCCAATGGTAATTCTTGAGGGGGAAAAGCAGACCTTAAACAGTGGGAATGCCTGAACACGCTACAGCCAGAGACAGTGCTTGTGGACCAGTCAATCTGAGGATTATGGAGTCTAAGCAGGGGTTGACCTAAAATTATTGGGGCTTGCTGGGATAATAATAATAATAATAATAATAATAATAATAATTATTATTATTATTATTATTATAATCATCATCATCATCATCATCATCCGCTTATCCGGGGGCAGGTTGCGGAGGTAGCAGCTCCAGAAGATGACCCCAAACTTTCTTTTCCGTGGCCACATCAGCCAGCTCTGACTGGGGGATCCCAATGTGCTCCCAGGCCAGTGTGGAGATATAATCTCCCCACCTGGTCCTCGGCCTGCCCCCTGGCCTCCTCCCAGCTGGACATGCCAGGAACACCTCCCTTGGGAGGCATCCTGGTGGCATCCTTATCAGATTCCCAAACCACCTCAAATTGGCTCCTTTCCACGCGAAGGAGCAGCAGCTCTACTCCGAGTCCCTCCCGGATGGCCAAACTTCTCACCCTATCTCTAAGGGAGAATCCAGCCACACTCCTGAGGAAACCCATTTTGCCCGCTTGTACCCCAATCTCATTCTTTCAGTCATGACCCATTGCTCATGACCATAGGTGAGGGTAGGAACAAAGACTGACCAGTAGATAGCGAGCTTTGCTTTCTGGCTTAGTTCCCTTTTCATCGCAACAGTGCAGTAGAGCAAACGCAACCGGCCAATCTCATGCTCCATCTTATCCTCACTCGTGAACAACATCCTGAAATCCTGGAACTCCTTCACTTTAACCCTCGTATTATCCTCAAATATTACTAACACATTTTACCCTTGGGGTCAATTTGACCCCAGGTATATTTGCCTCCAGAAAATGATTTACAGAAAATTGTTGACCAAGTTTTTGTGTCAGGCACTTTGTTTATTTGTTGAATACATAAATAACCCCTTGATAATGAAACCTATCAGTGAGTTTACCTGCCCTCTAGCGCCACCATCAGGCAAAACTTTTAAATTAGAATTAATTTATCTTGAAAACTTTTCATACAAATCTTCTCAAATTTACTGACAACATTAATGACCACAAGGTTGTCCACCCCTCCCTTTGTCTCATTGTAGTCCAGCACCATTTGTGGTTTTTTGTCTTCTCTGCTGCTCAGGGCATCATCTTTGTGCATGGTGCTAAGCAGCAGGACATTTTTCCCTTTCTTGGGGCAATAGGAGACCACAGTTGCTTTATCAGTGAAGGCAAACACTGAAGATGTTACCTTCCTGTTCTTGACAGCAAGAAGTTGAGAGGGAAGCTCTGGTTTATTTTTTCTCACTGTCCCCAACATCGTTACCTTCCTTTTCAGCAGTTCCTCACCCAGGGCATAAGATGTGAAAAAATTATCACATGTAATATTATGCCCATGCAGTCCTTCAGCCATATCAAGCACAACCCTTGTGCCCTGATTTTTTTCCGGTGCTTCGCCAGGAGATTTGCCTGTGTAAACCTGCATATTCCATGCAAAGCTGGACTGTGCATCACATGCTGCCGATATTTTGATGCCATATTTGGCAGGTTTGCTTGGCATATATTGTCGGAATGGACAGCGCCCACGAAACGCAACCAAGCACTCATCGACAGTCACGTGGGGGCCTGGATTGTAAAGCAGGGGTAAACGCTGCACCCACTTGTCCCACACATCCCTTATTGCCGCAAGTTTGTCACGTTCGCGTCGGCCGTGCCTTGTTTGTTTGTCATCAAAGCGTATGACACGGGACAAAACTTGGAATGTCTTCAGAGACATGGTGGCTGGAAATATTGCCCTTCCAGTCTCAGCATTCCAAAGGCTTGCTGTTGCTTCACCTTTTGATTTATAAACTCCCGCCAAAATGAGCAAGCCAATGTAGGCTTCCAAGTCGACTACATCCAAGTCTTTCCAACTGTCCCCATACACACGCTTCCCCTCTAAATTTGTCATCCCAAGTACAATATTCTCAATCGATGGTGTTATGAAGAGCTCTAATGATGACTTGATGTCTTCAACATGGCTGATTGCATATCTGGTGGGGCCTGGAACCATTTTGATAATATTAGTAGCGCTAAGTCTACCTTGCTGTCTAAGTGGGGAAAGGGACCATATTATCTTTCCATTTTTGGAAAGGATCGTGTCTGCTGGTAGTTGAGAAGCAACAGGAGGGTCAACACTCTCATTCTCATCAGATGAGAATGCCTCAAAATCAGGGTCCTCCTCAACACAATCCTCTGTCTCAGAAACATTCTCCTCTATGTCACTTTCACTGTCAAAGAGCTGTTCCAAAACGTCATTGACAGTAAACCTTTTCCCAGAAGACATTTTCAAATGAGAGAGCGTGCAGATTGCAGTGTACACAGAGCACAAAGAAGAATGATGTGGATAGAGGGCTGCAATGCAAGCTTTTATATGTTTGCTCCTCCCTTATTTTGCATGAACTACCAATGTCCTTGCAGGAATACCCCGCCCTCCACAGAGCGGGAAAGTTCCCCCCCTCCACAGAGCGGGAAAGTCTCCCCCCCCCAGAGCAGGAAAGTTTCCCCCCATTATGTATCAACTCAAAAGTATCAACTCTGCACCTGCAGGTGTGGGGATGTTAGGTCACACACACAGACAGACAAGTTTTACACAGCTAAAACAGCTTGGGGTCAAATTGACCCCAGAGGAACACCGATGCGTGGAATATGCGTTCAGCACATTGAAAAAATATTATCATGATAATTTTACGCTTAATCAGTTGTCCCCATCAAATTAGGAAAAGTCATGAAATATGGAGCAAAAAAAAAAAAAGCCAACTATTGTTTTTTGAATGATAAACATTGATTGGGGTCAAATTGACCCCAAGGATAATAGGAGGGTTAAGGTAAGGACTCATTTCCTACCTGGAGTACGCATGCCACCGTTTCCTGCTAAGAACCATGGCCTCCGATTTAGAGGTGCTGATCCTCATCCCAGCTGCTTCACACTAGGCTGCGAACTTGTCCAGTGAGCACTGGAGGTCACAGACCAATGAAGCCAATAGGACCACATCATCTGTAAAAAGCAGAGATGTAACCCTTAGCTCCCCGAACTGCAGCCCTCATCCCCCACAACTACGCCTCAATATCCTGTCCATGAAAATCACAAACAGGATTGGTGACAAATCGCAGCCCTGGCGGAGGCCAACCCCCACTGGAAACAAGTCAGACTTATTGCCAAGAACTTGCACACAGGTTTCGCCTTGGGAATACAGAGATTGGATGGCCCTCAGCAGAGACCCCCTCACCCCATACTCCCGCAGCACCTCCCACAACATATCCAAGGGAACCCGGTTGTACGCCTTCTCCAAGTCCACAAAACACATGTAGACTGGATAGGCATACTCCCAGGCCCCCTCCAGGATACGTGCAAGAGTAAAGATCTGGTCTGTTGTTCCGCCAACAGGATGGAATCCGCATTGCTCCTCTTCAATCTGAGGTTCGACAACCGGCCAGACCCTCCTTTCCAGCACCTCGGAGTAGACTTTCCCAGGAAGGCTGAAGAGTGTGATGTCCCAATAATTGGCACACATCCTCTGGTCCCCCTTTTTAAACAAGGGAACCATGACAGCCCCTCAACACACAGAGCCTTCAACATTTCTGGACGGATCTCATCAATCCCCAGGATTTCGGGAGAGCAGCTCTTTGAGGTAAGAGGGGGCATTTCCCTACATGCACTGGTAGGTAAGCAGGGAGGATTTGTACTCAATCCTGAGTGGGACAGCAAGCCAGTGGAGAGATTTCAAGATGGGTGTGATGTGGTCATATTTCCTCACTTTCATCAGGATCCCAAAGAGGAGAGTGTTGCTGTAGCCCAGCCTGGAGGAGATGAAGGTGTGGATGAGTTTTTCTCATCCACACATCCAACCCAACTGGTGAAGGCAGATGGGTCTAGGCTTAAGGCTGCCAGGGACAGGTAACTAAGTAATGCAGTACAGGCAGAGCCCCGCATTAAAACACCACTCCTGAAGCATTACCATGGCTCTTCCTAACTGCATGGGCTCCTTCGTGGTGGCCGAGAGAAAGGTGCAAATCTGCAAAAATGAACAGGGGGGGCAAGGTGTTAAGATTGCCAGAGGCTGAGATAAGGACTTGCTGGCAACCAAACTTCTCTCTGTGACACTCTCTAAGGCAGTTACCAAGGGGAGTACAGAACGAGATGAGTGAACCTGAACCATTCTACTTATCTCAAGGAGTAAATTTGTCGTTAATGGCCTCTGACAACCCATGAAAGAAAGCCCCCTTGCAAGAAGCCGTTATTATCGCCATCCAACTAAAATTCTGAATTTGATTGATTGAGTAATCTGCCCCAGATCGATTACACTGGTGAATAGAATAAAGCTGTAAGCATCTTGGAAAAAACTTGGATACAAGTTGCAAGTAGTTGAGTTGCACTTGGATAGAGCCCAAGCTGCCCAACAAGAAAGTAATCACAAAATATATGCAATGTGCACCTAGCCAGACTTACAGGATACAGGTTGCTGTAGGAACACTTAAATAGCACTGATTAAAAAAATAACCTGCAAGCCCCCAACTCACCAGAATGCATCTCATGTGTGTGGGGATGAGGGGTTCACTGTTGGGGAATGAAGAGGGCTTAAGCTGAAGACTGCTGCTAATATGGGGATGATAAACCTTAGAGGCAGAAGTGGTTGTGGGGGGAGGGGGGAGATGGGCTGTCATTCGATGTAGACGGATCTGAATCTGAGTAAAAATGCCTGCACATGTCTGAAAAGACTCTCCCATTCCCTGGAGAACTGTGGTGTGTTGGGCTAGGAGATTCCCCTGAACTGCTAAGACTTGATGGAAGGCACCTGGGTCTGCTGGTTCCACATGACCAGGTTGGTTTGCCATGTTTCAGTATAACCAGGACTCAAAAGCAGACATAAAGACAAGGGAGGGTTAAGGTGGTGTTTATTGGAGACCAGTAGAAGGTTGGTAAGGGGGCTCTAAGGAGCATGGCAGGACCTGGCAGGGCAGGGGACTGCTGGTCTGGGAGGCAGGAATTCCAGTGTAGCACAAGGGTTGACAGTTCGCTCGGGCTGAGGGAAATGGTGGATGATCTGGGCACAAGGAAACCAGAGATATGAAAGAAAATGCACAAAAAACAAACACAAGGAGATAGGTAGTAGAGTTGGCCAAGAGAACTACCAAACTAGGTTAACAAAAATCAGGTAACAAATGGGTGAAAAGCAGGAGAATATATGCAGAGGCTCTGATTCCTGATTGAGGACTGGTGCGCAGGATACACATGTGGCATTACGAGGGGTTGTATATTGCTTGAGATAAATTGAAATAACCTTGTTACTGTAACCAAAGAAAACCAACAACGCCACGCGGGGGTTTCACCCCGGGACCTTTAAAAAAATAAAAAAAAGTTCAATAACCAAACCAAAGCAAAGAGACACAGGCAAGTAATTCGATTGGCAGGAGACATGTTTCAATGATGTACAAAAATATGTTTATTTTCACGGCAGATAATTAAAAGTGGCAAATTAAAATCTACGGGGGAAAAGCGGGGATGACTGGTTCCTGTATAACAAGACACACAGCAGGGAGGGGCAGGAGGGTTAAAGGGCACCCCACTCACACGTGAAACTCAAGTCAAATGGTGTAGGAAAAACAAACCAAAAAAAGGGCACAACACACAGAGGGAAACCGTCACCCGGGACACCACCTCCACCGCTGGCTCCCAGCTACTAGAAAGGAAACCAAACAGAGGGACAATTAATAAGGGAACCACCATAAACAAACACAATCAAATAACATATCAGTTTAAGAAAAACAAAAACACAAATTAACCAAATAAACAATTAAGCTCTTTTGGGAAAAAAAACAAATATAACTGATTCTCAACTTGACAAAGTAGATAATTAAAGGACAAAATAAAGAATTACACGCAATCAATAGATTAGTGGTTCTAGATAAGAACCAAACAAAAATAAAAAAAAAAAAAAAAATCTAAGAAAATAACCTCTGGCCAGAGAGACCATTCTTAATTACTCAATTAATAAACCAAAAAATAAATAAATAACAGAAATTCTATAAGGGATGGTCCCAAGGTCCCATCATCCCTGTAGTCACACACTCACACACACACACGCAGTCGTCTTTCCATTTCACACGCACCCACCCACCCACACAATCCCTCTTATTCAGCTGCTCTGCCCGTCGCGGGCCACCAAGGACGCGGCAGAGGGAGCGTTTTGGAACAGGTGCCACAGTCCATGCGCCAGTAGGAGACGCGCCGAGGGGCGCAGATGTAGAGCAGCAGTGAGCTAGTCAGCATCAGCATAAAGTCAGTGTACAGCATAGGCTGGAGTCCGGCTCAACTCTGGCCCGGCGAAGCAGCAGTGGCCTCACAAGCAACTAATCTTATGTGTCCAGGCAGTGGTCGGCCCTGATTTGTAGGCGTCCTTCTGACCAAAGGAGGGAGAACGTGCTGCCTTGAGAGAGCTGGAGCATCTGAGGTCCATGAATGAGAGTCCAGAAGCTTACTCCTCAAATGATGCATACGCACTGGAGTGGAAACAGTAACTGCGGCCACAACTACCCGCTAACACACAAATAAAACCAGTTAGCACCATCCAACGAGAGCCAGACATGAGCAGCAGCCTGCAGCCATGCACCTTACCTGTATGGAGCGCGGAGACTGCAACCAGGAAGTGGGAGGGGCTCGGTGCCAAGGATCAGAGGGAGACAAGGAGGGCAACGACCTCCTTATAGACCCTCCCCTCAGGGTCTCATTGGCCAAAAAGCCTGAAGGCCACCGAGAGGTGGCCTGTACCACTACACACAGGTGATAATGCTCTTCTAATCATGCATACACCCAGACAATAGAAGGAGAGGGCATGGGTAAGACACATACAATGAACAATGCCAATACAAGATGGCTCCAAAGGACCAGGCTGATCCATGACAGACAGACTTCAGCTCTGGCAGGAAGAGAATTCCCATTGGAGTGATATTCCCTCCAATTAGAGGAATCCTGGACTCTCGTGTTAAAACAGCAGATTGTAATTGAATAGTCCTTCCAACTGAATGACTTGTAACTCTATGTAAAAATGTCTGAAATATAAATATAATTTTAAGCATGTTTGTTGAAAACAAAAGAGAAATTCATGTCTATTCACAAAGACAATAGATCTCACAACCTGCAATGGCTGTGACGTGAACAAACTTCAGTTAGCTGTGCAGTTCTATCAAAGTTTGTCTGGACCTGGACATACATCTGCATTCTGTCTAATGACCATCAGGTGGGGCGAATCTGTTGGATGTCAATGAGAAAATGCCTTCACCTCTTTTTTGTGTGCTGCCTTTTGAGGGGACCTCCTCCTGGGTAGTATAGCATCTTCACACAAGTTCACCTTACACAATATTAATATCCCTGCACACCTGCACCCTTGTATGTGTAGACATGACCTAATGGAGACAAAGATGAATCACTAAGTGTCGTCTCCTTTCTGACTTGCCTCCAGGGAGTCTTTTAATTTTGAGGATTTGCACTCCACTAAACTTTAAACCACTTTCCTCAAACCAGAGTCACTAAAAAGTCATTCCAGTATCACTAATGAATGCAGAGTTGATTAGTTTTCCTTCCATGGTGCTTCAGAGCATGGCTGACTTTCCCAAACACTTATAAAATAGAAGCTGTGGTGCAATGTTGAAATGCAGCTGATCACTGCTAGAAATTAAAGTCCAAAACGAAAAGTGGACTGATATGTTGGGAAAGGATGCCCGAAAGGCATGTGTTTTTTAGTGTGTTTTAGTGTTTTAGTGTGTTTGCTGTCTGCATACATAGAGAAGAGGGATGCAATGAAAGGAACACAGTGTAATGGACTGTAACATCTTTGTGAGAAACCTATAATATTCAATTTTTGTTGTGACTTTGTCAAAGGCGTTGACTCAGGTTTTGCTCAATTGTCCAATAGAACTTTCGTTGTTGGTCATAAATTGATCATAAAGATTCATAAAGGTTGGGATTCCATTGTGTTGTGTGTTTGTGTGTCTCAGTGTGTGAATACACATATAAACCCAGATGAACATGAGCGACCTGGTGGGAAAAACCAGAGCAGGTGAGAGAAATGAGCAAGCAGGTGAGTGAGCAGGTGATGGAGTAAAAGCAAGCTCTCATAGCAACACACAGCCTCGAGCTCCAAGTGTCTCTCTAAGGGCTCAGCGGTAGCAGCAGAGTTGGACTCAATTTTGCCCCTGTTCTCCCAGCTTCAGACTAAACAGCCTAATTAGACTTAGACTCTCCTGAGCTCTCTGATGATAGCACTTCACAAAGATAACACAAGGAAATACAACACATGGGGAAGCCTCAATCTGATGCTCAGGCTCTGGTTATGTTTGTCTTTTCTCCTTCTCTTATGTCAATGATGTCCCTTTATTCACTTTTTTTTCTGCTGTCATATGGAATTGTGATTGTGTTCAGTGAATTAGAGTTAATCAACCAATTTTTTTAATGGCCAGCAACTTGATTATGTCACTCCTGTAAAATACTTTTTTGCTTTTATTTTGAAATGGCACATAATTCCAAAGTCAATTTATTTCTGTGCAAAGATTTACAGATCAATAAAAACACCCTGAACCCTTAACTATATGATATGTTTGCTTGGTGGTGTCACACCGTGGTGAGGTTGTCTTGTCTTGGTTTTATTTTGAAATTTCTAACTCTCCTCTCGTTTCAGAGTGCTTGCCCTTCCTCATGTATCACCTGTGTGTCTCCCTGATTAACATTGTCTCCACCTGTTCCCCATTTCCCCCATTGATTTTGTTTTCTAGCTGATTTAGAACCTAGTGACATCCCTTTAAGTTAATATTACATAGCCCTGTTTCCTTTTATCACTTGGTTCTGAAATCATTGCTGCCATGAATAAAGTCTGAGTCTTGCAAAGCCTCTGCATCTGAGTCCTGTCTGAGTCTCGGCTTGACAGTTGGTCATCTTCTCATTTATGTGTTCAGTGGTTTGGCCAGTCAAAGTACACTTTTAAGGGGATTTTTAATCAAAACATGTTGATTTTTGGCTGGAACATTTAAGCCAATACGGACATTTTCAGATAGATGCTAATGTAATTCCACGAGTTAATTCTAACACAGCAGATAAAGTTATTGAAAGCCTTGCCTCTCTCTCTCTCTCTCTCTCTCTCTCTCTCTCTCCCACTCTCAACCCAACTGGTCAAGGCAGATGGCTGCCCCCGGAGCCTGGTTCTGCCCGTGGTTTCTGCCTCTTAAAGGAAGTTTTTCTTTGCCACTATCGCCAAGTGCTTGCTCATCGAGGGATCTGTTGGGTTTTTATAAATCATTTTATGAAGAGTTTGGTCTAGACCTGCTCTATGTGTAAAGTGCCTTGATGTAAATTTGTTATGATTTGCCACAATACAAATAAATCTGATTAGATTTTTTTCTTGGTCTTCTGGGGCTCGAGGAGGTTAGTCTGTCCAGATTGTAGGTGTCATGTGGAGGTTTGGGGGGAGAGCTCTTTGAGGTACAAATAAATCTGATTTGATTTGAAAGAGCTATATATTTGGTTGTACTCCGCTGCTCCAAGCACTAGAGACAATTATGAGACAGGCCAGAGATAGTTTGAAAATTTCAAGTGTATTTGCTTAGGTTGTTCATGATTCTGCTTGTATTATGCTTCTGTTAAGGCAATATATCAAGCTCTGGTTCACTTCAGGAGCTGTATTCTTCAGCTGCCTTTGAAGGCCGACTGTGTTGCAGTGGCTTGGTAGGTGGCTCCATTTCACATGCCTCAAATGTTCTTTCTTCCCCCAATGGACAGATCCTTCGTGGCCAAACCAAGACCAAAATTTATCATGCTTCAATAATAGACAATGATACAGAAGTAGACAAGAATGACAGACACCCCAAGGAAGGTACTTTGAAATCTAAACAATGGGTTTCAGCTCATTTTCTCACCAAGGCGTTTAAATCATGGTGACAGGACTTTCTGTCACAATAGTGAAGGTTTGAAAAAGGTGGTAGTTTGAATGTGATGAAATACCTTTACAGCTTTAATGGAGGGCTTGGGTCTCTTTATAAACAGCATTAATGTTGACACTACAGTTCCAGAGAGCCTCAGAAATTCAACCGCGAGGTATGAATTTGTCCAGATGAGCAGAATATCAAAGGATTTTGATGAGTTTGATGCTAGGCCGGTAGTATTTCTGGCATCTTCAGTTTATTGTGCTTTATCTGCAGATGTTAAGACAATGATGAGCTCCTGACGAAGTGAATTTCCCCTTGGGGCTCAATAAAGTTATAGTTATCTATGTATATCTATCTAACAAGCAATCAAACATCACATTGATTATGAGGACACTGCTGACATCATAACCTTGTTTTCATTCTTAATTAACCAGCTGCATATTTTTCAATAAATAAAGTAAATACTTGAGAAATGGCATTTTTATTATTCTTTCCCAGAGGAAATGTCACAATAGTGACAGAAAGTCCTGTCACCATGATTTAAACGCCTTGGTGAGAAAATGAGCTGAAACCCATTGTTTAGATTTCAAAGTACCTTCCTTGGGGCATTTTTATTATTCTTTCCCAGAGGTCCAGAACCAAAAGATATTTAATTATGACAGAAAGAAAGCAGCAAATACCATCAGTTGAGAACCAAGGGTCACTTGGAATTTTTTTCTGTTCATGAATATATATATATATGAATATATATATATATATATATATATATATATACAGATTTGTTCTTCCCACAACATCGAGATAAAACATTCGACATGAATATGAAAAAAGGTAAAGGGATGGAATCACTGACAAGAAGTCAACTAAAAGAGGGCAGAAACAAAGGTTTTCAATATCTGTTCTTTATCAGACTTAGGGTCTTTCAATGGTCCTTTCATGGGGTGGTGTTGTGTGAGGGAATGGTGGTGGAATGAGGACCCAAATACAGGAGCCAGACTGGGTGTGGAGGTGAAAATGAAATACTTTTAATTAACTAAACTAAAACTACAACATAACTGAGACTGGGGGACAATAGGCAGAGACAACAGGCTGAGGGACATGGGCAGAGGCACGGGTAGAGAGACTGAGAGACAAGCAGAGGGACTGAGAGACACGGGCAGGGAGAAGCAACCACAAGCAAACGCAAACAAAGAGACAGGCAAGAGTAAGGAAAGCGGGACAGCAGGCCAAAAAAGACAAACACCACCAAGTGAACAAGGTACAAGGATCTGACACGGAGTAAACAGAAAACAGGACTTAAATACACAGTGACTAGACAAGACACAGGTGATCCACATTAGGGCAGGGAATGCAATCAACAGGGTAGAACCACCAGGAAGTAAAGCAACGGGTGACACGGCAGAACCCAGACAGGAAGTGACACAGACCGAACACACTAGACACCAGACAGAACTCAAAACATGACAGAAAAATTCAAACTCCAACATAGAAACCAAAACCATGACATACCTAGGCTCTTTACTGGTTTTTCCGTAATAAGTGGAATTTCCTCTTCATCTATTACAAGCTTTCGATCACTTAATCTCCCTCTACTTATTGAGATATTTCTAGACTAAATACATTACTAAATTGACAACTACTCCAGGCACTCTAAAATAGTCAAACACCAAGAATATCACACGCAAGTCTCTTTTCTCATTCTTGGCTACCTGAATCTGATGCCAAATCATACTAGTGTGCTCTAAACACCGTGTGAAACCTGGTATTCCTGCCTTCAGGACTGAAGTATCTATTAAGATATTCCTTTCTAAATAACTAGCTAGTCCCTGTGCAACACTACACTACACAAAATCTCCCCCTCTATATTCAGGAGAGAGAGCACACGGAACTGACTCAGGTCTGAAGACTCCTTCTCCTTTGGAATAAGAACACCTCCTGCCCTACTCCATGCTCTGGGAATAGACTGTTTATTCCAAACTATTCTTAATTGCCTCCACAAAAACTTTAGGATATCAGGTGCACTTTTATAAACCTGGTAGGGCATTCCATTTGACCCTGCAGCCGAAGAAGCCTTTGCGCGCCTGACTACCTCCTCAACCTCCTTCCACCTAGGTGGTCTAACATCCATTTCCTGATCTATCGCCCCTAATGGTGGCATGTGAGGTGGAATCCCTATTACTCTATTCTTTTTTTTTTTTTGGCGCCGTTCTAGCGGCAGCCTGTAGCCGCAGCTCCTCGTCGTGGAGCTCTTAAGACAGACAGACTCTGCGTTGAGTAGTTGACAGTAGTGCTGTGTGAGATAGTTGTCTTTGTGTGAGGAGCGGTGATGGCTAGCATTAGGAGGGTGACTCTGGATGCCAGTGATCACTGTCTAGGCTCTTGGAGGTGTTGTGGGCCTAACTAGACAAAACACCAGTGAACGGAGATTCCCACCTGATGACCCTAAAGACATGTTAGCTATCACAGCTAACTGACTTAGATAGATATAATCTACAGGGAACATCGGGCAGGGCAGTTTATTTTTAGGGAGTTAGTCAATGAGACGGGTCCATTTTTTGTCGCACAAGTTTCTTGTGTTTACTCTAGATTGCCCGTTCTAGTGTTAACAAAAAACTGGATGGGCAGCACAGCGGCATAGTGGTTAGCACCGTTGCCCCACAATAAGAAGATTATGGGTTTGGTTTCTCCGATTTCCTCCCACCTTTGAAAGACATGCATGTTTGGGTTAATTGGTAACTCTAAATTGTCTGTAGGTCTGAGTGTGAGCGTGAGTAGTTGTTTTCTGTATGTTGGCCCTTTGATGGACTGGCGAGCTGTCCAGGGTGTGCCCCACCCTCGCCCAATGTGAGCTGGGATTGGATCCAGCACCCCCAACGACCCAGGATAAGCAGTAGGAGATGAATGAATGAATCAATCACACTGGACTACATCACACATTTACCAGTAGATTTTCTCCTCATACAATAAACCCATTTACAGATGCAAATAAAAATATAACAGATCCAAATTTTAACCAAATCTTTTTACCCTTTCACAAGAGTAGGCAGAAATGAGACCCCATTTTGGTCCTAACAAAATTGCAATTTGCATTAATTGGTAACAGCTCCAGAAGGCCAACACATCATTATACAGATAGCCGTTTTTAATGAATTACATACAATTCTGAAACTTTCATCCACAATTGATGATGATTAAGCCATCCACACAGTTTTCTCACAATTATTCCACATATCAGCTACCCCAACAATAATCACTTGAGGGGACTTTGACACAGTCCTGAGTCTTTCTATAGATCATTCACAAAATTCAATTTACACAAAGAAGTCACAATCAGCTAAAGTGTATCAGAATTTATGGATGACTTTGGACTTGGCAACTGCTTGGGACTGAAAAATCCAACAAAGGTGGGATATACAGTGCCTTCTTCTCCGAAGTTTATCACTCTTTCTTGAGAATTGACTTTTTAAACAATTCAACTGCACAAATCATCAACTCTATCATACATCAAATCACCATCAGTGACCATGCATCAGTGTCTTTCCACCTTCAAATAGAATTCATCCTTCAATTGTCCCCCACCTGGCACTTCAACACCTCATTACTAAAGGATTCTGAAATTCATATATTAACAAGGAAGGAATGGACAAACCTTTTGGAAACAAATGATACTCCAAATTTATCCCATCTCCCATATCAATCAGATACCAAAATTTTGAACACTAACAAATCAGGCAAATTTCTTGCAAATAAACTTCACTGTAAGGAGGTAAAATCAATTATAGCTTCTATTCAGGACTCGAATTGCAAATATACAATATCACCCCAAGAAATCGATCATATCTTCTACAGGTTATATTATAACCTATATTCAACAACAAAAAATTCAAGCCTTTCTCAATAATCTATATATGCCTCAACGAACAGAAGAACAAAGAAACAGAGATGCACCACTAACCATTAATGGACTATTAACTGCATTAGAAAGTATACCAGTGGGCAAGGCTCCAGGGCCAGACGGTTTCCCTGCTGAATTCATTCAGCATTTCTGGTCAGTGTTGGCTCCTCTATTTTTTAGGACGGTGACAGGAATGAAGGGCACTGGAAGACCTCAAACAAATACAGCTGTAATTAAATGACATATATAAATATCCAATGCTTCCTATGAGCTGTTGCCCTCTGTCACTAATCTATGCCAATATAAATTTCATCTCTTGCTTCTAGGCACTTGCTTCTAGATTGCAGACAATAATGTCATTGAAAATTCAAAATGACCAAATACATTTTGTTACAGGTCATCACTCTACAAACAATGTTGGAAGGCTCCTAAATTTGATGAAGTTAAATGGTTGTTCCCCTCTGCTAAACTTCAAAAACTTGGCTTCAGAGAGTCATTTATCCACTGAGTAACTGCATTGTATAACCCGCCCAAGGCCACAGCCACTACTAATGGGATCACATCACAAAGCTTCACTGTGAGAAGGGGAACAACACAAGGGTGCCTTCTCTCTCTGTTACTGTTTGCTATATTCATCAAATCACTAGCATCAGCAATATGTCAGAACACCAATATCATAGGTATCCATTCTAGTGTTTCAGAATATAAAATCTACCTGATTTGATGAGATCTTGCTCTACTTACAAGAACCTCAAATATCATTATAGAAAGCATGTAATCTCAATCCAAATTTCAGAATTCTGTGATTATTCGATTAACTGCTCCAAGTCAATACCAGTATCGAAGAAAACATGGGATCCTGCAGACCAAAATTCCCAATTTTCTTTCTCTACAGGTAATATTAAATACTCAAATACATTCATATCTCAGCCAAATTATCAGATTTAGTTTACCTGAATTTTGACCCACTCCTGGAGAATCTCCAATGGTGACCAAATTTAATGAATGATTACTTCATCAATCAATTGCAATATATCACCAATTGTATATATCCAAATGAAAAATACAGCTCAAACAATAGCAGAATCTCTAACCTCCCATTCATCATATGACCCACAAGTGGCATAAATGCAGGATAAAAAACAGTGATGTGCGACTCCTGAATTAATCATTTAAAACTCAAATGTCATCTCACTCGCTCACTAATCATGATTCTTCATTTCTGTTAACATGCTCACTGACTCATCCTTTCTACTGTTAGTCAACTGCAAAGAAGAGAGAAGACAACACGTCAGTGACTGCAGGGACTGACGTTTATCACTGTATTAGCACTGCCAGGAAAAGTAGCATATCTAGATTGTTGAAAGGTTCAGCATTTCTGGATGGATCTCATCAATCCCTGGGGCTTTGCCACTGCGGAGTTGTTAAACAACCTCGGTGACCTCCTCCTGGGAGATCCACCATGGTGTTCGAGGGTTACCACCCCTTGAGGCACCTAAAACCTTGAGGCCACAGCTCCCTGTGGCAGCTTCAGCAATATAAGCTTTGAACATCGACCACTCATGTCCAATGTCCCCAACTTCCACAGGGATGCTAGAAAAGCTCTGCCGGAGGTGGGAGTTGAAGGTCTGTTGGACCGAGGCCTCCTCGAGACATTCCCAGTTCACACGCACTACATGTTTGTGCTTGCCAGGTCTGCCCTGAGTCTTTCCCCAACACCTAACTCAACTCACCATCAGGTAGTGATCAGTTGACAGCTCCGCCGCATGTGTTGTGTGGCGTCAGATCAGATGACACAATCACAAACTCGATCATTGACCTTTGGCCTAGGGTGCTCTGGTACCAAGTACACTTATGAGCATCCTTATGCTTGAACATGGTGTTCATTTAGGACAGTCCATGGCAAGCACAGAAGTCCAACAACAAACCAGCACTCGGATTCAGATCAGGAAGGCCGTTCCTCTCAATCACGCCCCTCCAGGTGTCTCCATCATTGCCCACGTGTAACTTCACGTTCACGTTATTGAAGTCCCCCAATAAGACTATGGAGTCCCCTACCGGAGCCCCATACAGGACCCGATTCAGGGTCTCCAAGAATTCCAAGTGTCCCCACACCCGCCTGGCGCCTCACCCCATGAGAAACTCAAGAGAAGAATAGAGTACAACCCCTCTCCAGGAGTAGGGATCCAGAACAAAGGCTGCGCATAGAAGTAAGCCTCACCAGATCCACGCGGTAGCGATCCACCTCCCCCACAAGGTCCAGCTCCTTCCCCCCAGGGAGGTGGCATTCCATGTCCTCAGAGCCAGCCTCTGCTGCCCAGGTCTGGGCATCCCTGCAGGTGATGGGCCCATGGGGGTGAAGAAAGTGCCACGTTGCTTTTCAGGCTGTGTCTGGCTGGGCTCTGTGACATACCCGACCACCAGGCCCCCCAGAAGGGGGTCCTGGGCCTCCTTCCGAGGAGAGTAGCAATATGAATGCTGTTATTAGAAGCTGTGTTTGAGAGAGCTAGAGAGTGAATGAAGAGAGCGACTGCTAACAGTGAAAAAAGCCAGTACATCACATCAACATTTGTTAACTGGTAAAATAAAAATTGCCGGCCTGAATTATTGTTCCAGTCTGCCCCTGTGAGCCTATATCACGACCTGACTGGATGTTGCTTAAATATAAGAATATAATAATAGCTGATATGAATAATTAGCCCATAGCCTATAAAGTAATATATCAAGACATCTGAGGTTGGGATTTTCCTTGCTTGCGGCAGCCATGGCTAAGTAGAGAGAGAAACAATTACCCACCATTTACAGAAGTCCATATGAAGTGATGAAGTTATTTGTGCCTCAATTCTGAGCGAGTAATGGGAAACTTTGAGCGCAGGAAAATCAACTGTACGAGCGCATTAATAGTATATTAAGGACAAAATTAATTTGAGTGAATAAAAACTTAAAGTTGAGCAATCAAAAATATATTCTGTGCTCAGTTTCTTTCTCTGACTCACATGAGAATCAAGCCTGAATAAGACCAAATTCAAACAGGAACAACTGCACTAGACAGTGACTTTTCAAAAGAATCACCAGAAACCTCAGCAGTTCATTACTAATAACAGTGAGACTTGTAATATATTATTTATGAAGCACATCCATGTCAAAAGTATGTTGTTTTCCAGTTGTTTTTTATAGGTTTTTCAAAAGTATTTACATGTGCTTCGGGGTGTAAAAAGTATTTTCATCATCATATGCTAGTTTTCCCTCTGCAATAAGACATGATTCAGACACAAAGCGCTTCCATGTGGTGCTTCAAGGGGATTTTATTTTATTTGATTTGAAAATCTTTAATGTCCCCGAAGAGCAATTTAGTTTGCAACAGAGGGTAAAACAACCATATCTCACATGGCAACACAATAGATCTTTCATGAAAATAAAATAGAAATATAAAACACATAATACACAGTCATTACAGTTTCACAGGTGTATCATTCCCAACAAGCTCGCCTACAGCTTATTTAAAAATCTAATAGCAGATGGAACAAAGGAGTTAAGATATTTGTATGATTTGACCCTACAGGGGAAAGTATACCTTCTCTTAGAAGGGAGAGGCTGAAACTCTCCATGAAGAGGATGCTCTTGCCCAGCATCAGCATGACTCTCTTTTGCATCTTTGGCATACTCAACGGTCACCATGATGTGGGTCATTGCAGCTTTGAAGATGTAATATGTATATATTTTTTTTTCTAAGGCAGAACATTCTCTCTTGTCTACAATTCCACAGCTACTTGAACAGAACCAAACATACACATATAACACATCTGCACACAGAGATTTGTACTCCACAGCATTTAATCAAGCCACAAAAATTATAATGGGTTTTTGCTATGAAAATGGCATAATGATGGAGTCCTCTCAATGATGTTTCTTCTTCTCTGCTTATCTGCACACATGCTAAATAGCGCCTGACAGAAGACCCCATGTGTACATGGTGTCACAAAAATGGAGCTTGCAAGTGAAATCAAATGAAATTTTTGCACTCATTTTAACCCAGGGCTGTTGTCCTGGCAACCTTGTCTTCGCGGGTACAGATCCAGAAAAAAGAGGGAAAAATACAGGATAAAACATAATACAGGAAACTACTTTCTGTTGTTGTGTGTAGAACTATTACAATGAACAAGATAACTAATTACAGTCCCACAAGCACATATTTTTTGTTGTTTGTTCTGGCATACGTCTGAAAATGCCAGCTTCTGAGAAGGTATATGTGCTGCTCCATAGAACTCTATGAAGTCTGTCGATACACTTATGACTGTAGTGGCTGTTCAGGACAAATAAGATGTTTGATTTGATTTTTTTTTTCTTTCTCCTCTTTTCCCTATTTGGTGTCACCACAGCAGGTCAGCTCTCTGACTTGCATGACTGATTAGATGATGCCCTTCTTGCCACAATCCTCCCTTTTTATCTGCCTGCAAAGAATGCATCTCTACAACTGAGCAATCTCCCTAGGTATAAACAAAACTTTTGATATGTTGCCGTTATGACCACTTGATAGATATAGATTTTTATCCACTGAAACCCAATTCAAAGTTTTGGGTATTTGTGCTGAAGAGAGTATTATCTGAAGTTTGATACTTACAAGAAGATACGTTTCTGGTTTTAAGGACCAAAGACCGACTGAGTGTAGTTTTACACCTTGTCCCTTAGATTTCTCCAGCAACAACAGGTGAGTCAGCCAATTAGAGGAGAGGATCTGATCCTTGTATGCTCAGACAAATCAAATATGATTATACCTAAAAACCAGGATCTTCTGTTTAAATTAGCATTAAAGAAAGAATGGGAGTCACTTTGTTGGCATTTCAGACTCAAAATTTTACTTTATTGTCATTATAAACCTATAAATTCAGGAACACAGCTGTTCTTTCAGTAGTTGCTCTAAACAAAAGGTTCAAAACAAAACAGAACAATTAAGAACAATTATGAAAATAGATAACTAGACTGAATTCATGCATGCTGTTTGATAGAAAACAGAAGCTCTGTTAGCCTGATGTCTTCAGCTGAAAATTTAAACTGATTTGAAAATAATGCAGACAGAGTATGAGCTGACACAAAATATAAACCATTTTAATATTTCTTCTCATAATATTTTTTAACATACATCTAGATTTATTACAGATAAATAGAAAATTATATCAATCTTGTCAGGTTTTGGGTTAAAGCTGGTGTTAGTGTTCTGTCCATGTCACTTCCTGTTTTATTTTGTAGTCCTGGTCCCTTCGTGTTCCCGGTTATGTTACTTCCTGGTTGTGTCCCATGTTGATTGTCTTCCCTGCCCTGATGTGGATCACCTGTGTCTTGTTTACCACTGTGTATTTAAGTCCTGTTTTCAGTCTTGTCCTTGTTGGATCATTGTCGGTTGTCGCGTCGCCGTGTTGTTGCATTGTCCATGCCCTGTAGCTTTTTTGCTCTGTCAGTTCGTGAGTAAAGTCCTTTTTTTCCACCTACCTGGTTTTCCGGCTCCTGCATCTGGGTCCTACCCGCAACACGCTCACCGTGTTCTGCCCCCCCAGTCCTGACAAATCTCTCATGTCTCCCCTCTGGGTTTTATTTCCTGTTGTGAATGCAGGTATCTTTGCACTCTGTGAGTTCCCAGCTAGGAAATCAAATAAACTGCAATATGTGACATAATCTGAACAAAACAAACAATAAACTTTACAGCCAGAACAAAAACACAACAACACCATAGGCTGGCGCATAGATGGAAGCATCAAAATAATTATCAAATTAAATGTCAACGTATAAGGTTAGTTGGTGAAGAATAAACCAGAACGAGTGAGCGCTAATGAGAGATTAGTTCCAGCCGTCAGCTGGTCGGCTGTTTTTCCCCTTAAAGTGGAGAATCAGCTCTTTCTAACACCCCTCATTTTGCTGTATGTGACACAGACCTCAGCTTGTAAATGATGAACAAAATCACTTCATATCTTGATCAGTCTGATTCTTAGAATTGAACTTTGCTGCTTTACTTTTGTGTGTTTATCCATCATTTCTCATCCTCCATATTTAATATTGATATGTAGAGTAATGTCTCTACATCGGGTGGTCCTATAAGCTCCAAAGAGACATGGACTATAAGATATTTAGCGCATTAGAGGCTTTCATTTCATCATTAGTTTATCCGGAAAAAAAAAAAAACAAAAAAAAAAAACTTTGTAAATATAGTGGTGAGTGTACTCACAGGGTTCTATTCCCCCATGAGAAACCCCAGTCACAAGGCGCCCACTAGTGGTACTTCTGAAGCTGTCATGCCTAGATAAATGGGAGGGTTACATTAGGAAAGGCATCTTTGTAAAACTGTAGCCAAATCAATCACGCAGATTGCAGGAAGCTGACTTGCTGTGACAACCCCTAAAAGGGAAAAACCTAAGAGGAAAAAAAAATAAGGTTTATATGGAAAAAACATGAAAAGCCTTAATGTGGCTTTAAAAGAGGTAAATTCTGGCTGCTAAATGGATATGTTAGCAGCTGCCAGCAACTAATTAACAACTGGTTATTAGGTCAAAGCTCTAAATTTCAGTAGTATGGTTGATTGTAATTTTTAAGATAAGACAGCTTACAGTTAGACAACATGCATTTTATATGTAACTGTCATGGCAGCCCATGGAGTCAGATCGA
The DNA here is from genome assembly GCF_900963305.1 of Echeneis naucrates. Lineage (NCBI taxonomy): Eukaryota > Metazoa > Chordata > Actinopteri > Carangiformes > Echeneidae > Echeneis > Echeneis naucrates. Next base: position 22,059,148 of record NC_042517.1, read on the forward strand.
TGGGGTTGGATGGAGGATGCAACACACTCCTACTCTTGCAAAAATAAAATAAACTATTACAAGCAGCGATGAGTGGGCCCTCACACACCTGTGGGATTTGGAGGCCCCCATATTCACCCATACCCAAATGCCTTCAAACTAAAGATGTTTTGTTGAGAGTGACATGTGTGCAAGGTACTGTGAGCATCCATTATGTGGCACCAGAGAGCACCCATCAGTTTTACGTCATGTGGAATGTACAATGTGGAGAACACATCCTGTAATTATCTCAGAAATCGGACAATGTTTGTGGAATGAGGTTGAATTTCTGTGTCTAGTGGGTGGCACTCTGACTCTTAGCCACTACTGACACATGGACTTGTTCAGAGTGGGAGTCTGAACAAATGTGCAAAATGTGGGGCAGATTGGACAATGTAAAATAAAGGAGTTTGTTGACAAATAGATGGCGAACTTCCTGTTTGAGTGAGAGTAATGGTCGTTGAGACGTTTTTGTCCAGCTCGCCATGATACATATGTGTACCAATTTTGGTTCATGTGCGTCATTCCAAAATAAAAATTTTCTGGGCAGCACAGTGGTCTAGTGGTTAGAGCTGCCACAATAAGAAGGCTGTGGGTTTGTTCCCACCTTGGGCGTGTTGTTTACACCGTGTCTTTGTGGGTTTCCTCCCACTGTCCAAAGACATGTGTATCTCAGTTAACTGGTGATTCTAAATTGGCCGTAGGTGGCCCATAGTGTGGGTGTGAGTGGTTATTTGTTGCTTGTCTATCTTCATGTGTTAGTCCTGCAATGTACTGGCGACTTGTCAAAGGTGTACCCCGCCCATCCCAGAGTGACCTGGGATTGGCTCCAGCACTGCCGGCGACCCAGAATTGGAAAGCTGTAGATGATGGATGGATTGTAAATTTTCAAGATGACACTGTTCAGTCATTTATTTTTTGACATGCATTCCTGTCCAGATTTAATATGAAATATGGTCTGCAGCATGTAAATGAAATTTGACAGAGACTGGACAATGTGTGGTTGAGTTATGAGGATTTCCTGTCTTTGTCACAGTTCTGTCACCCAGCTCCCACTCAATCTGCCTAGCAAGCCACACCCCCTCATTGAGCCAACTCTACTAACCTCGAAACACAGCATCTACTGCTATCAGCCCAGTATATATTCATTGGCTCCGCACTCACTCCTTTGCCTTTCATGCAAGACTCTCCAGCACTCATTTCCGGATTGACTTCCTGTTGCTGTCACTACCTATCCTCAACCACATCTTCACCATCTGGGTCTCTGGAACCTGTCTGATAGACAGGCTAATGGAATTGGCATTGCTACCACAATAATTCTAAACTGTCAATCAACTTATTTCAACTCAAACATGGCAGTAATGCCTACATGTACAACAACACTTACAGGCATATATTCTCTCAGTGCTTGTGAAACAATAAAAATTGCAGGAGTTTAGGTGCTGGCTGACTGCTTCTGTCTGCTGTTAGACATCATCAATCAACTCAGGTCTCGCCACACTACTACCCCCTTCAGATGAAGGCATGCATGCCAGGAGGGAGAGTACACCTATGCATCGGACCCCTGTACTTCTCCAAAAACTTTGGAAATTCCCCAAAACATTCTGCTCTTGCTTATCCTCTATAAAGGTCATGACCAACTTTCTATCGCTGTTTGTTCTGTATTTGTGTTCTTAAACAAGCCTGTTACAATCTGAAGACGACACATCGGAATCGGGACCACTCCCTCCGAGAATAAAGTACAAAATGGATTTTCATCTTTTTTTTTTCTTTTTTTTTACGAGTACAGCTTTTCTTATTTTTTTTATCAAAAACTCCAGACAGGCCTCTTTGCCTCCTAAATATCCACCGTTAACTTTACACAGATGACAATTACTTAATTATCACAGGGTAAAAAAGATCAAGCTGTTTAAAAGCACGTGGCCATAAGAAACTGACCAATTACCCACAAGCTTATTTTAATAAAATTAATATTTTATTAAAATTCAATAAAATGTGATCTCAAACATGAAATAAACAAACTTTAACATGCAGATAATAACATTAGATTTGTCATCAACCAAACTGAAGACTCAAGATGTGATTCTTGCAGTGGGATCTTCTGCTGTCCTTTTCTGTGCTAACCTGACAACTGAATGACCGGACAGGAGCATCAGGCACCACCATGTCCTGATTGTGGCCATGTCATAATTTCAGAAGACAAAATCTCCCCCCCAGCAAAATGTAAAGAGCATACATTAGCATGAAGATCCCGCAGGCATTATCATCTTGCTGTCTTGGGAGACCTTTGATGGCCTTGCTGTGGATCACTGTCCATTGTCCTGGGAGAATCATTTCTTTTATTTATTTATTATTTTTTTTTTTTTTTATTAAGTGATGCAATTCAGGACAGAACAGGTGGGAGACATGACAAAGTTATCCAGTTATTACAGTGAAGACAGAACAAACAAAAAACAAAAGACAAAACAGAGACAAGCAGGAACTAGTGGTTTATTTTCACATTATACGTTGAAGGTGTTGGAGGGCAGTATGAATATGTGTGTGTGTGCATTTATGCATTGTTTTGTATGATTCTACTGACTGCGTGATATAAGTGTGTGGAAGTGTGTGTGTATTGAGAGGCAAAAAGTGGGAGATGGCTTGAAAACAACTGGAGTAGGGAAATGTACAAAAGTGAAATTATCAAATCAAATCAAATCAAATCAAATCAGATTTATTTGTATAGCGCCAAATCATAATAAAGTTACATCAAGGCACTTTACATATAGAGCAGGTCTAGACCAAACTCTTTATAAATTTATTTAAAGAGACCCAACAGATCCCCCGATGAGCAAGCACTTGGCAACAGTGGCAAGGAAAAACCTCCTTTAAGAGGCAGAAACCTCGAGCAGAACCAGGCTCAGGGGGGCCGGCCATCTGCCTATCTGCCTTATCGAGGGGATTGGACTCAACAATTGAAAAATAAAAGTAACATTTAAACATTTAACCCTCCGGTCGTGTTCACCTCCCGCCCCTTACTTTAGTATTCCTGGTCAAAATGGACCGGTCGGTTTTAACTGTTCTTAAATTAGCACAGAAACCATTTTTAAACACAAATTTTTTATTCGACATTCTTTAGATGTGAACAATGTCTCAAAGTAGTGTTTAACATGACTTTATAGAATTAGACATAAAATAACTGCAGTGAAAATACAAATAGGCACTGAAAATTTATTAAATGAACATGCAATGTAAAAACTAAATGGAAAACAAAACACCAAATTCAACAAGAAATCGTGTGTGTGTGTGTGTGTGCGTGTGAATTCATGCACATGAGTGGCATGTGACACTCAGCATCTCAGGCTTGTTTTGTTGTCTCTAGGGGCACAGAGCTCACAGTGCTTCCTTTTCTGCCCATGTCCTTGTTGGGGGAGAGCAGCCAGGGCAGTGGCTGGGGCTGGGGCTTGCACACACCTAACCAGACTGGCAGAGGCTGGTGTGCGGGGAATGTGCTGGCACCTTTGAATAAGATGAGTCACCAAAGCTTTCCCCAGCTCTCCTAGGAAAAGTCTCTTCTTGAAACTTTTCCCCTGATTCCAGGTTGGGCCGATGGCTGTCCACACCACATATGTGTTGAAAGTTATTTGCTTGCAGGTGTATGTACCAGTAAGCTGCAAGCCAGGTGCTCATCAACTGTCACATCAGGGCCTGGATTGTACATAAGTGGTTGGCACTCCACCCACCTGTCCCAAATGTTCCTGACGGCAGTCAGTTTGTCATTTCGCCAGCGGACGGGTCGTGTATCTCTGTTATCAAATCGAATTCTTGAAAGGACATGAAACTGTTGTAAGGACATAGTTGCCCGGAATATAGGCCTCCCAGACTCTGCATCCCACAGACTTTGTGTAGCCTCATTGTTTGAGCGATATACTCCAGCTAAAATCAACAGACCTATGTAGGCTTGGAGGTCTACCAGGTCGATTTCTCTCCAGGTGTCCCCAAACACACAGCACCCCTCCAGGTTTTTTTCATCTCGAGTATAATTCCCTCAAGAGATGGGCTCACATAACAGACACCTTTCTAGTCTGTGTGAAGATATGATACATTGTTTCATCGGGAAGTTGGTTCACATGGGAGGATCGGCACATAAGCGCGGGAAAGAGGTGTACCTGCAAAAGACATTGTTCAGTCTGAAGTGTGTGTGTGAGTGAGTGAGTGAGTTGGGGTGGTGTGTATGGGGATGTCTTCAGTCTGATGGATGAATATGGTCTGGATACCCATTCATTTCCTATGGCGGTCACTTTTGACCAGGAACACCACAGGTGTAACAAGGTTGATTAAAACACTCAAAATTAAAAAACGAGGCGATCATCACTTTTATATGTTCAAGTGCATTGTGTGGATGATATCATAAGGCCTTGAGGCAATCAGTTGTAAAACTCAATATTTATGAGTGTTTTAAGTTGTAAATCAGTCAGATTTGACCTGAACACGACAGGAGGGTTAAATAAAGAAATAATAGTAAATAAACAAATAACCCCCCCCCAAACTGAGTTTATCTTTGACAGGTTTTTGTGGGTTTTGTGATTCTTCAGTGTGTGTTAAAGGCAGGGGTAACACCTCACTAAGTCGGGGGAGGGAGCCAGTTGATTGGGGTCGCCTCCCGCTTTCACCCATCATAAACAACCCCCAGGCCCAATGGGAGGTTTGTTTGTTCGAATAAAGAATTATGAATTTATCTTTTTTTGTTCAATCAATTAGTTTTAGGAAGGGGGAGATGCCTCACTCAGTTAGACTATTTGAGCGTTTTTTTTTTGTTTTTTTTTTGGATCAGTTTAGGGTGTGTCTTTGTCAGCAGATAACCCACCCGTATTGTCACATTTAACACAATTAGTACGAAGAAACCGAGGAGAAGTATGAGTACCCATCAGCACATCAGTATGTGTGTCGAGAAGTTGGCTTTGCTGAGGAGATGAAAGTGACAAAGAGAGAATAGTCCTCAGAGAGTATCACAATATTCACTGAAGACACACTCGATCCAGTTATTGTACTAAATCCTAAACTATGATATTTAGACCAGTGTTGAATTGTTGGTTATCAGACCAACAGGATTCCTGTGCATTCCTCCATATGGACAAATATGACTAAATATAGGCTTTAGAATATTTCTGGTGGGGGCAGAAACTGCATAACTGGTCAGAAATGACACAGTACACATCACCATGTAGCAATAAGACATCATCACAGCAGAGGTAGTGTTGAAAGTCATCAACATGTGATGACTTTTAGGTTGCACCTAGTCACTGATCAGCTAATGATATCGAAAACAGTCATGTGGGTGGCATGAAAGCTTAAAATTATTAGACCTCAGAGAGTTGGTGATTATGCAGGTGTCATCATATTAATTCCTATTATTTGATCATTTCTCAATCAGTTTTTTCCCCTTTGTCAATTTAACGGGTACCGTAGCAACCGCACCCTGGTTGACAGATCAACTCCTGAGACACAGGAGATTGATGAGGAGACGGCTTGTCAGTTTCAAGGATCATGCAGCAATTTATTAAAGTTTCATCTTTTCAATACACTCTTGTGTTAACTTTCTTTGCTTATGATTTACATATTCAAAGTTCAATGTCCTTTAAGCATTTTCAATTAATTTCAGTGTCCATGTCAATACAAAACCATAATGTCTTCCAGTACAAAATCCATAACAAAATAAATCTCTTTTCACTAAATACATGTTCACTTACTCTTCGACCTAGTATTTTAACCTATTTATCAAAAATTAAATGCATAGACAATGGTACTCATAACCAGCTTAATGTTCAAGTTACTTTTAAACTTCTCATGAAAGTATTTTACTTTCAGGCAATCCAAGCAGTCACACTCAAAAGAGATGTTAAGTGAAATAAAAAATACATTTAAAAAACGTTGACAAATTGATGGGAATATTGAACAATTATAACTTTTATATGCTTTGCCAGATTTCATAGTAATGACATAAGGAAAGCTCATCCATGAAAAATTTGTATACCGCCAAATCATATCAAACGTAATAAAAAGGTATTCTTTCTCCTCAGTATTTTAGATATTTCTCATTTTCTTCTCTGAGCTGCTTTTCTGGGTGAGCAGCAAGACCAAAATCAGGTCTACAAATGACTGACTGACAAACTGGTCCCCCAGGCAAATGTTTCCCATGTCTTCAGAATGACAGGGTTCCACATGTGCATTGGAGTGTTTAAAAAATGGACAAAGCAACAAGTTTTGCCATGATCCTGCAAAATCATTCACCCTTGCATTTATTTTCTACCGTTTATCTGTAAGGGTCACAGGTATGCCTTTTCAAAATAAAATTTTATTCATATATTGCAAAATCATGACAAAGTTACTTCTAAGCTTCTTGCATATTTCAGCATAGATCAAACTCTTTATGAAATTATTCAAAGACACCCATGAAATGGACAATGGACATAACATGAATATATCAGTAAGTTTTAGATGAAGCAAAGCAGCAGCACTTAATCTCATGGTTTATGCCTTTGGAGACCCAAGATGGCAGAGATGAAGCAACCTGAGACTGGGAACAATACCACAGCAATTTACTAACCCTAACTGAACCCAATACAAAGCACAAAACACCTTACAACAGCCAAAGTCCCACAACAGAAAAAAGAAAAGGCACCAAACAAAAAATGGCGGACAGGTAGGCAGACTGACAAGCCCTCAGGCTAACTAGTCAATGTCCACAAGATGGAAGTGGGCATCCCACAGGACAAAAAACTCCAGAGAACAGAAAAGGTTTGTGGTGCACAACCAGGTATGAGACAGGCAGGTAGAGGAAACATAAACAATGTGACTTCTTGACACAACCCCAACTTCAGCTGCATTAATGTACTGTGCATGTGAGCACAGAGAAGAGAGCCAGCTAAAATACAGAAGATACTTCTCTACATTGTTGTATATGTTTAAACAATTCAGTGTGAAATTTGGCTTCCTTTGGAGAGCTGGCAGATGGAAACAAAGTAATGAACATCAACAAATATTTTCAGCAACCAATGCAATGAAAAAAACAGAATTCCACATGATAAATAGATGTCTAAAAAAACAATGCCTTGTGTTTGTGAGTTGACATGAGTAGAATTTTTTTTTTTTTTTTTTTTTTTTTCACGGTTTTAATCACAGTTTCTTTAGCCTATATTTTTTGACATTTTGGTAAACTGGTCCCAATTAAAGAAATTCTTGTTTTCTTCCACACATGCATGTACAGTAATATATCACAGCTTTACTTTTACTTATACTAAAGAAAACTCTGGAGCCTTTTTTATGGTTTCCCAGGAGATTTATAGATCATTTACTAGCCCTGGATATCGGAGATAGTGATAGTGAATGATAGTGTACTGCAGAATGTGTAAGTCACAATGAATGATAATGTATTTCTTATTTGTTAAAATCCGATGATCCTATAGATTCTGCAAACTTCTGTTGCAACATCCATGGTCTCCAGAGCAGGCTTCTTTTGGGCTGAGACCAAAAGCATGTCTGAATCTATTATTTTCCCCTTAGTTAAAACGCAGTCTGAGGACTGTGAGTTAAATTACACAGGAAAACAGTATTTAACAATATTTACAACGATATTGAATTCCCAATCTCCCAGGTTTAGGTAATTCTCATCTCTGTTAAAGCTGGTTTGTCTCCTAAATCACCCAGGTTAATGATTACAATCTTTGTACTGAATCTTGGATCACAAGGTCTCCATTAACCCAGATCCCATGAGTCCTCCAGTTGGTGCCTGATGAGTATACAAGGTGAAGCAGCTTCAGACTTCAGAAACAGTTCTGAATCAGATGATTTGGGTGAACTGGTTCAGTGGCTCAAGTTGGTGCACTTGCCAGAAACAGTTCTGAATCAAAGGAAACAGATGGTTCATCTGAATCAGTTAACTTGTGATTTATGCTGTATTTTCCAATGCTCAGACTTGATTTACAAGTGCACTTAGAGAAAGAAGGAGAATAGGATGTAGAGCGAGGACCAAGAACATCAGGGAGGAAAACTTTTGAGCTTTAAAAGTTATTGTCCACACAAGAAGCACAATTTACCGAACTGCAGCAGTTTTAATTCTAATTGACTTTCGGAAATTGCAACAAAAAGAAGTGCTTTCCTGCCACAATGAAAAGATTTCATGGGTAAAAAAACATACCAAAAACATCTGCTGCAACAGGCTGATTTTTAATGAATATTTTACTTTTATTTATTTTTCTTTGTTGGCAGGTGCTATACTGCACCATAGAGAGACTTTCACAAGTAATTTGTTGCAAATCATCATCAAATATTTGCTGCAACATTTCTCTCATTCCCCTGCATGTTGCATTGTAGTATTTAAGGAAGAAGTTCAGATTTCATGACTAGACAAATAAGAGAAAAAAAATGCTGTTCATGTCCAGGGCAAATTTAAAGGTCATTCCCAGAGAACAAGGGTAGATGTTTAGTTTACTAACTCTAACAGAGAGAAAGACACAACAGATTAGAGTGAGCATTGGTATGGATTTTTACCTTTTGAGACAGTTCTTGGAAAATAAATTGCAGTGCGTCTCTGAATTCACAACGTTAATGTTTGTTATGTAGCAACAGAAGAACTCACAAGTAGCTCATTTTAATGTTAACACATCAAAAATATGCAGAGTTCAGGTTTTTGGCTATTGGCAAAAAACGTGTTGTTCCACAAAGGTCCACGGTCAAACAAAAGTCTGTCTACCTCAATGCTGCCAATGCTCGATGCTGCCAAAGGATCAAGCTTGACTCCAAAATGATTTTCCTCTTCTGTCATTTGTGACAGCTACAGCAGCTGATAACATTAAAAAGACTTCCTGTTGCCAATATTATGAATGTGTGAGGTAAATGCTGCTATTGCTAGCTGGAATTAGCGCATCACAATACTCCTGGTGAGGGCTAATGGGTTAAGGTGTGTCATCAGATAAAGATCTTGCCTGTTTTGAGAAATATAGTTATTATCACATAAATTTAGGTGATCTTGTAACATTTTCCTTATATTTTGTTGATCAAAATATGCGCCCCACCTTATTTGCATCACCTGTTGCCAACAGACACTTATTTTGAGCTCTCAACCCCTGGTAAGCTAACCATGGATACATAAAAAAAAATAGAACATAGGTATTTTATTTCCTAAATACACCATACTACAGTTCTTACATACATAGCATAATTGTAATAAAACTATCCTCAGTGTATAGCGGCCATTATAGTAATATAGGTCTTGTGGATCCAGATAAGTTTTGTTTGGTGGAAAGATTGCCCAAATGGCTCTTTTAATGCTAAAGATAGCCAAAACCTGCCTTAGGACAGCATACAGTTCACCTCCAGACTGCTCCTCCAATATATATTGTACTACATACTAATAAAGGACAAAAATTCATGAATTTAAAGGAGTAGAGATTATGTTATTGAACTTTTTAAGCACATCAGTGCTTTTGATCTGAGTATTTCTCATGCTCAGCTATATGTTTCCCAGACGTAGTGCATGGAGGCAACAGCCTCAATGCATTGTGTCTAACTAATGTTTATTTTCTAACTAATGTTAGAAAGTAAACACTATGTAAAAAAGTAAAAAAAAGCTACTTATTTGCATTCGAAGCTGTGTAACTTCAGCTGATTATCATTGCCACCAGGGGTCTGCTTAACTGTTGCCCTGCAAGTGTTGAAGGAGACAAACTGCTGCAATTGTTGTGTGGAGTCAGTGTTTTGCCATGGTGTGGATTCAAGTCTCCAGTTTCAAATATATAGAGCCAATTTTTGACTCTTTTGAGCCACTCAGCTTAGGATGCAAACAATCCAAACTTTTAATGGCATAAAGCAAAACAAAAACAAAACAAAACAGAGAAATCCTTGGATTGTAGACGGCAAAGTCTCCTCTGCTAATGCTGGCTAAGGCAGAGGAAAGGGAGGCATGATCAACCCAAAACCTCATATGCAGGTTACAATTAATTCCAATACAATACATTGTATTGTATTAGAATTAAATCACTGTTTCATATTTTCTTCCTGCAAAAGTATTTCAACTGTTTCAGCAGCAAAAAGAAACAGTCATTTAAAAACTCTCTTTTCTCTTTTTGGTAAGCGCACAAACACACACACATAAACACACAGATGTGCACACACCAACTGAACACAGTTTACATCAGACACCAAACTTGAGATCAGAAGCTACAGAGCATTCTCATATTCATAAGAATGAAATATGAATGAACACTCTGTGCATGAACACTATGCCACAGTTACATATTGAAATAAATTAAAAATTCATATTTACATTTGCAAGAAAGTGGATATTGCAGTTGTTCATTCATTCATTCATTCATTTCCTACCAGTTTTTCAATTTCTGGGTCAAAGGGGGTACTGGAGCCAATCCCAGCTCACACTGGGTGAGTGGGTGAGGGCGTGGCACACATGTTCACATGTGGGCTCATACCTCATGCTGATGGGCAGTTTAGCATCACCAATCAACCTAAACATGCAGGTTTTTGGAAGGTGGGAGGAAACCAAAGTACCCAGAGGAAAGCCAAGCAGGCAAAGGGAGGACATGTAAACTCCACACCAAAAGGCCCCAGGCCCGAGAACCGTACCCACAACCTTCTTATAGTGGGGCAACTGAGATGTAATGTGGCAAAAATAAGCTGTTTTGATAAACTGATAATCTTGTAAAACATTGCAGTCCTCATTAAACTGATACACGTATTTATTTATTTATTTTATTTTATTTTATTTATTTTTTGGGGGGGGCATAATTAAGTTTAATATAATCTGTGGTCCAAAGAAAAATAACATTGAAAGAGTCACTGTGATGATTGCTATCACAACTTGGATATGATTTTTTTTTATTGGTGACATCTAGAAATTCAGCAGAATGAACAGTCTGATAGCAAGGGCACAACACAAAATTATAATTGATCCAGATCATCTAAACCCCTTTATTTTGAGTTTAAGCAGAAACCCTGTAAGTTAAAATTGAATCAAGAAATCAGCCTGCAAAAGGTGATGAATGTTGATAGTGGATAGTTGGGAAAAAGAAACTGTAGAACTGGAAGAACTGCAGTACTATATTTACTATAAGCAGCTCCCTTTGCATTAGGACTGAGCGATTGTTAATATGAAAATATTGATTGCTGCAGATTGAAACAGAGAGTTCTAAAAGTGATGCTTTTAAGCAACAGCAAACAGGTTTCTCCTACCATCAACAAGCTGCTTGACAATCTGGATGGACAGATGGAGAAGACAGACGAGTGGCCGTGTTAATGGAAATAAATGGCAAGTCTTTACACAAACGAGTCCATCACCTACTCAAGCCCAATCTGTTAAAATGAGTACTTTGACTTTGTTTTCAGTAAACAGTCATTACCTTTGTGATAATTTTTCACAAATTCACTTTTTCATTCATTACAGATTCTCCTGTAAGAAAAAAAAAATTGTTTCACCCCCATTCAATATCAAAGTATCTGTGCTCTCGCTCTGGCTTCCCAATATTGTCATCTGTAGATAAAATCTGACTTCTGTAATTACAGTGTTTGTTCACTTTGGTTCAACTCCTAAATTTCCATTGCAGTTATCTAGCACAACTTTATTTCTATTAAAATTGCAACATCAAATTCATTTTGTATTCAACAGCAGCAGCACACAGACTTCGCTCTTCACAGCTCTCTTCATCAGTAATTGAATAAGCAAACCTGCTTTGTGGAAAATTATCTGAGAATGAAGGGAAACAAATCAAATCAAATCAGAATTATTTGTATCAAGCCAAATCATAACAAAGTTACATCAAGGCACTTTACATATATAGCAGGTCTAGACCAAACTCTTTATAAAATAGTTTAAAGAGACCCAAAAAATCCCTGCATGAGCAAGCACTTGGCAACAGTGACAAGGTAAAACTTCCTTTAAGAGGCAGAAACCTTGGGCAAAACCGGGCTTGGGGGGGACGGCCATCTGCCTCGACCGGTTGTGTTGAGAGAGGACGAGAGAGCGAGAGAGAGCGGGGGGTAAAGTAGGGAGCGATGAGAGCAGGAGGAGGGGATATTCAGAACAGGTGTAGTTCATAGAAATGATGCTGTATGGAGTTCATGAAGATATGGGAGCAGCAGGTGTTGCAGGAACATGGGGTAGTGATGATTCACCACCTGCAGGATGAGGACACGGAGAGAGAGGAGAGGATCTGGGAGAGACAGAGACTTCAGGAAACAACATCAGTAAATAGTTAAATATGCTAAGAACTGGGAGAAACATGGTTATTGATATGTCAGCGCATGCAAGAGGAATAAAGAGAGAGAGAGAGAGAGAGATAGGGGCAGTAAATTAACTTTAACTTTTTCTATAACTGAAGGCCTTTCAGAGATTTATTTGGACATCCAGATAATAATGAGTTACAGTCGTCATGGACTAGTTTTTCTGCATCCTCTTGAGAGAGGATGTTTCTGATTTAATACCATTAATACTACAACAACATTCTGTTATCATCAGTCATGTTCTGTGAGTTTGGATGAGGGTTTCTGTTGTGACTCAGTTTTGATTTTGTTCATCACTTCCTGTTTTAAGTCCTTGTCTCTTCCCTCATCCTGTCAAGTTCCCTCCTGTTGATTGCCTTCCCTGTCCTAATGTGTTTCACCTGTGTCTCATTTAGTTCAGTGTGTATTTAAGTTTTGCTTTCTGTCTAGTCCTTGTCAGATCCATCTGACTAAAGACCCTGCTTTTCTGGACTCGATACCTTGCCTTGCTTCCCTTTTTGCTCCTGCATTTGGATCCTCACCCCAGCACCATGGTTTATGACTGTGACGTCTTAATTTTTGGTTAAATGTATATATTACTGTATAAAGGCATATATGTATGAAGTACCAATTTGCTTATTGCATCAAGGCTTTTTGACTTTGTCAGGAACTTCTATTTAAACAAAATAATACCCCCCCCAAAAAAATAACAATAATTAAAAAAAAAAAAATAAAAAAAAAATAAAATATATATATATATAAATAATTTTCACAACATTATAAAATGTTCTGGTGATAATTATGACCTTTGTGTTTTTAGGGTCGGTTCTGAGGCAGTTACAAGATTATATAACAATAATTGCCACATCATCAAACAACAGCCAATTGACAGCCAGCTCCTCTCCCATCCAGTTTAGATTTGCTGGTTTGGCATGAACAAACAAAACAAGCAAACAAAGACAGACATGTTTAAACAAGTAAGATCAATTACATTTCAAGATGGTAACTTGCAGAGTACACATCTCAAGTTTGCAGCATACAAAAATTAGACGAATTTTGACAATAATCCCAGCTCTTAATCATATCCTTGTGAAACTGAGGCAGAGGACACAGAAGCATTGCAACAGAAATGAGCTGGTTTCTGGGGAATAAAACAATGTATAGTATCAACCAGAAGAGTGGTCTCATAAATCCAAAAGAGATAACACCCGTTGAAGTTCAGTACCTCCTGACTCACATGGCAGGGCAGCTGCTGCAAATGTCATCAAAATTACCGATTGGACCACTGGAGGGGTGTACTACGAAGTGAGATTAGTTTGTGTGTTAGCGAGGTATGTTGAGCCTAAATCAAATTCAATCAAATCAGATTTATTTGTATAGCGCCAAATCATAACAAAGTTACATCGAGGCACTTTACATACAGAGATAGACCAGGTCTAGACCAAAAACTTTATAAATGTATTTAAAGAGACCCAAACAGATCCCCCAGTGACAGTGGCAAGGAAAAACTTCCTTTAAGAGGCAGAACCAGGCTCAGGGGGGTGGCCATCTGCCTCGACCGGTTGTGTTGAGAGTGGTAGATAGAGAGAGAGGCATGGGGGGGCGTAGTGTAGGGTGACAATGGGAGCAGGAGAGGGGGATAATCAAAACAGGTGTAGGCAGGAACATGATGCTGCATGAAGTTTATGGAGATGAGCTGCAGTATGGAATTCATGAGGATAAGGGAGCAGCAGGCGTTGCAGTAACATGGGATAGCGATGAGTCACCACCTAAAGGCTGAGGACAGGGAGAGAGAGGAGAGGAGCTGGGAAAGCCAGAGACTTTGGGAAATCATGGTTCGTGAATGCAGTACACATGTTTAGAACTGGGAGAAACAATGATTTTTTAAGAAGCGTGGTTATTGTCAGCGCATGAAAGGGGAAGGGCAGACTTTTCCATGTCACGAAGGTGGCTCTCTTTTATAATTTATAAAATATAATCTTCTATATCACCGGGGTAACTATGCTGTGAACATGGCGAAACTGGTCCAGACCAGTTTTTGTTCCGACTTTCAGCTTATAATCAGCTATAAAACGCATTTCCCCTTCACCGATCATACTCCTTGAACATGACCTCACCGTTTCTGGAAGATCCAGTGCATTTAGGTGCCGGAATTGTTACAGGTGCTCTTCGGAGGGGGAGAGTTTTTCCAGACAGGAGTGATCCGTTGGCGTTTTCTGACGATATTCTTTATGAGCGATACAGATTCTCAGCTGAAGGAATATGCTACATATGCATATGCTTGTTGAACCATATGTAAGTCATGCAACCAAACAAAGCCATGCACTTACAGTAAAGCAGCCATCAGCAGCAGTTTTTCACCCAATAAAAAAAACCACTGTTCACAGAATGTTTTTTTTTTTTTTTGTGCCTTTCCTGGGAAAAGGAAAAGTCATAAATAAAAAACATTTTAAAGTACCATTTACTGCAGTGTGTTATTCTCATACTTGAGTCACCCAATCTCAAATTTTTGTTTCTTGATTTCCAACTTTTTCTGATTATCCAGCTCTAGATTTCATTTAAAAAGGACAATGACATTCTGTGCTCCAACATGTATTAATAGGACATCAAGCAACAGAGATGAGTGAGATAAACTTTTCAGTTATGTTGGTGTACTGCGTTCATCATTCACTTAGGTGTTCTTGGATATGGACATAGGACTGAAATTATAAAACCCTTACCCCTGTTTTTTTTTTTTTTTTCTTCTGTGGGTCTAGAGGTGGAAGCCACAAGCTGAAGGGAGGTTTGCACAATGTCCTCTCCCTGTGACATTAATGAGCAAGAAAATTAAGTTTATAAAGTTTCTATTTTAAAAGGATGAATTAAAATTTTAAATTAAATTCTTATTTAGATTATTAATGTATCTACCCTAAAGGTACCTCTGAATACATTGAAAGTGTCTCATCATTGATCTCCATCTGTGGAATAAACAAAGATGGACAAACAAACTTTGACAGTTACCTGTGCGGGGTCAGCAAGGGTGCGTTCTGG
The DNA here is from genome assembly GCF_900963305.1 of Echeneis naucrates. Classification (NCBI taxonomy): domain Eukaryota; kingdom Metazoa; phylum Chordata; class Actinopteri; order Carangiformes; family Echeneidae; genus Echeneis; species Echeneis naucrates. The sequence continues at coordinate 22,074,445 of NC_042517.1, forward strand.
TGGCTTGAGCAACACTACAGTGTCTCCGTCAACTGTAAATTAGATTAAGACTTTTCTCATCTGAGAAACAATAAATATGCATTTTGTATTTTACCACCAAAGCATTTATACAAACCCTGGACAAAGAATTGCTGCTGGGAGCTGCCAGCATCAGGGTCTGACTGAATACACCTTTTTTATGTGAACACGAACAAAGCCTAATGAGGTAAGCCTGGGTTGACGAATCAAGTTGATAACCACCGTTGTGACACTTGTAATCTCTGATTGGAGCTTTCGGCTTTGTCGAGCCAGCTCACTCAAAGAAAGCACAACTCTGTTGAGCTTCCTTTGTAACATACCTGTAGGCCTGTAGGACATATACACAGCAAAACTTCAAATCTTGTAATGCTTACAAGAGCTGAAATTGATAAAAAGATCTAATACAAAATTAGGTGATAAAATATGTATTATTATGGATTTAAAATAGAATAAAATTAGTGAACAGGAACGCTATGGGTGTTAGCCAAAACAAACAAAACAGCAGTGCTAAAAGAGAGCTGCCTTCGTGACACGGGAAAGCTTAGCTTTAGGCTCAACATAGCTTGCTAAGGCACTAATCTCGCTTCGTAGTATACCCCTCTGGACAAGCTGACTGCCACCTACATTTGCCAGTGAATGACCAGGAGATGGCCAGTAGTTATTTATCACATCTTAGATGTGTCTGCATACAATGCATTTGTGTTGTGGACCCACATCCACTGAGGGTGGAACTCGGCCAAAAAAAGAAGTGGGGAATGTTTTTGGAGGAGGTTTGAAATTCCCTTGTCAAGGTTCTTCACGTTTGTGAAGAATTGCAGTTACGAGGAAGCAGATTCACTTTCTGTCTTCTCTCTTTCTGGTCACTAAATGATTGAAAAGATGCATCAGTGCCAGCATCCTCCTCAGCCAGCCCTGCCTCAACATCAATCAGAACAGCTGCAGCCACAACCACATCGAGGCCACCTGATTCAAAAAGAAAATGCTGTCAGGTCTGCCCTAGCAATAAAGATAGAAAGAAAAAAATACATTATGCCTCTAGTGTCAAAAACATCTCAGTAAAGAACACACTAAAAGTGTCACTGGACAGGACTAAATGTTCACCTGCAGTACAGGCCAAAAGTTTGGACACACGTTCCTATTCGTTTGAATGCGAAGGTGTGTCCAAACTTTTGGTCTGTACTGTATATACAATATGTTCAGCCAGATACATCCCACCCACAGACAAATATCAATGGTAAACAGGTAACCAGTCTTATTTCTTTCACCTGTCAGTGTCATAATGTTTTTGCTGAGCAGTTTATATTTCCTGCTTTATTTTGAAGTTTGTTATCTTGCCGAGCTTGTCCACCTCAGTGATTATCTGTCCCGCCCCAATAGGTCTTATCTCCCACCCAAAGTTGTAACATTTAAGGTGTGTTAACACTGTAGAGTTTGAAAAATATTGGAACTAGACTTAATTCTCTCATGACATATGCATGCATGTCATAACAGAACAGAGTATGGACCAGAGTGAGTCTGGTCCATTTTTTTGTCGCAGAAGTTTCTTGTGTTTTTTTCTAAAATGTAAACGTTCCCTGACTATGTTCAAATGTTTCTGACCTGTCCATGACTCTCAGACACGGGTCTGCAATATTCAAAACAATCTGTGACGTTGTATGTCAAACCATCAACCCTGAGCCCCCTTGTAGTCCTCTTTGAGCAAGTGAGGAAAAAATGTGCTAAATGAATAATGAATAATAATGAATAATGTGATATAAACAGTTTAAAAGAGAGCCACCTTCATGACATGGAAAAGTCTGGCCTTCTCCTTGCATGCGCTGACAATAACCACGCTTCTTAAAAAATCACTGTTTCTCCCAGTTCTAAACATGTGTACTGCATTCCCTAGCCATGATTTCCCAAAGTCTCTGGCTTTCCCAGCTCCTCTCCTCTCTCTCCCTGTCCTCAGCCTTCAGGTGGTGACTCATCGCTATCCCATTTTACTGCAACGCCTGCTGCTCCCTTATCCTCATGAATTCCATACTGCAGCTCATCTCCATAAACTTCATGCAGCATCATGTTCCTGCCTACACCTGTTTTGATTATCCCCCTCTCCTGCTCCCATTGTCACCCTACACTATGCCCCCCATGCCTCTCTCTCTATCTACCACTCTCAACACAACCAGTCGAGGGAGATGGCCACCCCCCTGAGCCTGGTTCTGCCTCTTAAAGGAAGTTTTTCCTTGCCACTGTCACCAAGTGCTTGCTCATTGGGGGATCTGTTAGGTCTCTTCAAATAAATTTATAAAGAGTTTGGTCTTGACCTGCTCTATATGTAAAGTGACTTGATGTAACTTTGTTATGATTTGGTGCCATACAACTGAATCTGATTTGATTGAATTTGATTTTAATGTGCTTTAATGTGCTCCTTACATGGACCCATGAGTCCCCTCCTACTTACAATAAATGGATCCACAAAATACTCCAATGCACCCCCCTAGAGAAGATCAGGCTCTCTTTCAAGGGTTCCTGAAGCACACTCTATGAGACGTGGCAACCTTTCATAAACTATGTAAACTTCCTAACTATTGATTCTGAAAATGTCTAACTGAGTACTACCCCAACCACCCTTTCTTCCTCAATCACTGAGCATTTAAGTATTTTACCTTAATTACTAACCTATGTACAGTGCTTACTCTTTTTATTTTTGTCTGTAAGTCCTTCATTGTGCCTGGGTGTTTATGGAATTTTTCTGTTTTGGGCAGGTGAATATAGAGTGTGCTGGTCGGGTGGGAGTTAAACTGGAACCCTCGTTCAGTACTCTGTTACTGTTACTTGTACCTCAACAGTGAGTCCTACGATTGAGACCTGTCTACAACACAAAGGACATCAATATCAGCTGGAGCAACAGACACATCCATTGTAACTTGGCAGTGCATTTTCTTTCAAATGAGGCTTTCAAAATGTTCCTACTTGGCATGAAAATGTTGCCATGAATGACAGCATTCTTGCCCTTCATTTTGTGTTCTTCTTTCTAATAGTCCAAGGTAAATAAGCCCTTTTGCAGTTTTATCACAGTTTTGCAGCACTGTCAGACAAAAAAGGGTTAGGGTATTTTTTATCGATCACTGCTGATAGAGTTTGTTCATGTGGAAAAGCACAGTTTGAGTGCACAAAGGAACACAATCCAGCCGTTTCTTTGTACAATTGTGACTGACTTTGTAGCATGCATCTATCTAAACGTCGAGGTGACGCAGACCCAGTGCAGACCAAGAGGGCTGTGATTGGTTTGCTTGGTAGCAACGCATTTCCGGTTCAGCATTTTCTTCTGTCGCGATGTAGATGTTGCAATAATACTTTCTTCAACATCCAACAACTCCAACTCCAGCAAGATTCTCTCTCTCTCTCTCGATCGCCATTGTTCAATGTTACCAGGAAAGTTGGAAGCTAAAGAAATACGACGATAACTATTCAGGAAAGCAGTGCAGCGTCCTACCACGACAAAATGGAGTGATGGAGAAGTTTGAAGATTTCACGATGGCGTCACGGCAACGATGTAGGTACAGCATCGATTTAACCCAGGACTATAAACCAGGCTTAAGCCTTCCACTACGCTGCCATATGATTCAGTCTTACTCATCCTGTGCCTTGCCGACTGGGATCGCCCTGTGTTTCCAGAGCCGAAGTCAGCCTGCCTCCAGTCACCACCTGTTGTCTTGCCATAACAATACTCACCACCAAACTAATGTAAACTAATTTAAAATTAGATTTAATTTGTGTGAAGAATTATTCTGAATATTTTTTTTTTGGTATTGATTGAATATTTTATATAGGTTCATTTTGACAAGTGTAGCCGAGACAGACACTGGCGAACAGTTAAAGTATATTTAATGAACTGAGGAGGTTAGCAAAATAAGGAAATAAAATGCAAATAAAAAGGGTCCAGCTTTTCAAAAAACTGGGTGAGGGGACAGGAGCCGGTCAAAACAGAGGTGCTGGTGAAAAGTAGCAGCTCAGGCACTGGCAACACAAAACACAAAAACCCAGCGAGGCACACACTGGAATAGGACAGGGACAGGAGACAAGTTAGTAACAAGGCAACAGCGACAAAACTGACTCTTGAGCAACAAACAGTAGGGGTTCTGGTAAAGCATGTTGAAGTCACCGGAGAAGATAATTTGGAGCCGTTGAAGTACAGTCATCCAGTTTTATTTAAAAGCAAAGATCTTTGGAGATCACATAATACAGAGTCAATTCTGTATCAACACCAGTGAGATCTGATCCACCCCTCTCAAACACAGCTTTATAGTCTTTTAGTCTGTCCCCCCATATCTAAGACATTCCAAAGGCTATGCATTTGTCTCATTTCAGTGCTTCTGTTCTCAAGGACAAGGTCATAGCATGCGTTTTTACCAGTAACAGGCATTTAGTGAGCTTGATACTTATCCTACAGCTCTGCACCTGCACACATTTTTAATAATAATTACAACTGTAATGTATTAGTATTAAATATCTCACAATTCTAGTGTATTAGTTTTAAACATGTCACAAGCACTACCAAGCAGATCAGAATTATTTGGCAAAGCGGTGGAGAGATGACCAGGATTTTATGGTGTGGTTCATTACTGGCAAACAAGAACCAAGCGTGTCTCCACTGTAGACCAGATTGTGAAGTTTTTTCTGCTGCTGAATTTGGTGTTCGACAAAACAAGAGGCACGTCTGCCACCCTCTGAGCTGTCCGGCAACTTGAGAGCAAATTGGAGGCTTCAGTGAGTCTTTAGCAAGTTAGCATGATAGCTACACTAGTAGGAGAGGTATGATCGAGACAAGAGTTAACTTTTCTAAACACTGATCTTTGTAAAGTAAGAGGTTAAATGCATTACTTAAATAACTTGAATCAAAAATAGTTTCCTTGCTGGGCATTCATTAATTGGAGGAGACACTTTGAGGAAGCATCTTAAATTTCTGAACCTTCAGTTCTTTCTATAGTTTTATATCAAATATAAGAGTTTTACACTACAGAGATCCTAACAAGTCAGTTTGCTTAAACTGCCCGAGGACATTGTGTATGAGCTTCTATGTGTGTTCATAATTTCAAGTGCACTGAAATACTTGTGCTGCTTCCTCCACATACCAACACTTCCCCGACAGGTCTATACAACAAATATTTGAGTCAGGGAGGAAAGAAGACGAATAAAGTCTGAGCTTGACACCAACCTCAGACAGCAATGAAACAAAACTTGTGAACACTAAGTGATACACACACAGTTCCCAGGAACAGCATCATTTTCAATAACCCTAGCCAGTAAATTCACTTTTGAGAGCATATTGCAAAGGTGGAATGTTCATGTTTTGTTTTTTTTTTTTTAACACTAATGTATTGCAGTGTAAATCGTCCCAAATCGGTACAGCTAGTATGTGCTGTCAAATGCGGCTTCTGTACCCAAAACTAACACAGCTGAGCTAATAGCTACACTTGTTCCTATTTGTTCCCTATCGGCTCTGATCCAGAGCTACAGGAAGTGCCTGGTTGAGGTTATTGCTGCTAAGGGGGAGGGCCAACCTCCTTAATTCAAAAGATTCACTTACTTTTTCCACTGCTTTAGATTTTAGACTTTTAGATCAGATTTTATTACAAATTTATTAAGAAAACCATGACATTCCAAAACATACTCTTTCTTGCCACTGTAAATGCAAAAATGGCAGCTTGCCAGCATAGTGGTTGGCGAATCAAACCTGTATGTGGAAAATTTGGCCTGATAGTGTTGTTACATTAGAGGTATGACAGTAAACAGTACCTGCATTTTTTCAGGATTTATTTTCCATGACCAAAAACATGAAGAGACCTCTTGCTAGCAATTAATGAAGAACAATAATTTTTGGAGGCCAATAACACGAAATGTTCTTGGTACGAGGTTTGTATCTTCTTCAGCATTGATGTCCAAACAGGAAGTGGGAGATCCAAGAAGAGATGAACACGACTTCTCTTCATCTGACCTCTGACTACCTAACTCTGTCTGGGACGTCTCAGTTTGTCTCTTCAGCCATTTATTTAATCCAGACCAAACAATTTTCTCTCCTTTCTATGTTCAATATTCAGTGGTCCCCTGAGAGAGACAAAAGGTGGGCATCTCTCTAGAGGGGTCCTCTGTATTTTATTTAACCACCTGTGCACACAGTTGTTCACAGGAGACACACACACACAGAAAGTGGGAGGAACAAACCAGCTGGTGTGTGCATGTGTGTGTGTGTGTGTGTGTGTGTGTGTGTTTTATGCAGAGCTACCTCTCACCTTCTCCCAAATCCATCTCTTAGACTCACACACTGAATGCACACAAAACTCACACATAAAGACACTCCACATTCTGCTGGATGCATGTGGTAGAAGGTTTGGACAGCATTCCAGTTTAGTGGGGAGAAGGCTGGAGTTGGAGTGAAGCCGAGAGCCTCCCTGGACTTGGATCTGCCTCACACATGACATCTTCTGCCTAATGCTTGACACATAATAGCACTTTTAGCATTTATAAAATGATGCAGTGCAGACTAAATTTAAAACATGTAACTTTTACATTATACATTTTGATAATCAGAGCAGTCGTGTCAGAGATTTTGTTATTTTGTTTCAGTTGAACAAAAGTAAACAGGCTTGTTACTGAGCTAGAGCTGATGAGTTGGCAGCCAAGGATCAAGTTTGCTATACTTAATTGCAAGTGCCCTGTGTAATTTGAGCAAGAAGCAAAAGGAAATGTCATTACAGACTTGCCACACAAAACAAGCTGATGATGGTATCTGAGAAAATGAAATTAAATGATAAAAAACAAAAAATAATAATTAAGGCACCCTAGGAATTACAAGGGTTGCAATAAATAACCAAAAGACACAGAGGTTCGTATTGCTAAATTTAGCGACAGGATGTAGTTCCAATTTAACAAGGTGTCCAGTTTATTATGTAAATCAATACTTTTTAAAAAGTCATAAAATTCTCACTCACATTATTAAAAGGATCAAATAAGGGAAACCTGATTGTGTCTTACCAGTTGGGGGGACGTGAGCCGATGAAAGTAAGTGTTAAGTCAGTAAATAGCAAATCATCCAAATCATATGTGGAAATCAAACCAAAAACAAACACACACACGCACAAAAAGGGGGAAACCAGGACACCAGAGACCACCACCAGCAGCGCTTAGCAACTGAAAAAAAAAAAAAAAACAAATAGCAACTGAGAGCAAAAATTCGTTTGGTTGACTAAACCAAGAGAAACCAGGGGGTCACACCAGGAGTCTCAGATGGTGAAATTCATGAAGCGCCAGCCAAACACCTAGCCACTGCATGCCTACCTGCAACTGTAGCAACTTGGCAGTTGGCATAAACTGGTTTGTGACTGGTTGGGGATGGCATCACAGGTAGTAAATAATGAGGTGTGATGGCCAGCCACACATGGTGACACACAAACACACATTTTGGTTTCATTTGCAGTCAGTCACTCCAAACATTTCATACTACAGACGTTCATGCAGCTAGTTTAATTTAAAACCAGTTTATTTACTTTGAGCCTTATATTGTTTTAATGAGTGCACACTTTAGCAATGGAGGGTTCACTATTAGTTTCTGTTATCTTAATTATTTTATATTAATTTCTTTTAATATATATAATTTCTTTCTTTAAGTTACCATGGTGGGAGATCACATCCGGGTGGAGCCAAAGGCGAGTCTAAGGGCAGAACACTCTTAAACATGGCACCCAGCTCATTGTATGTAATTATAGGCCTATTGCCCTAACATCTAAGATTTGCAAAACAATGGACAGGATTGATAAATTGACAAAAAGATTGACAAATGAAAAAGAAGAGTATAAACTAATCTCAAAAAAACAAAAAAATTCTCAAACTCTCAACAGCTCTGCTCATTCTGTGTGTTACCTGCGATATTCAATCTATTTCCAGAGCGATTTGAAGAACGGGATTTTACACTTTTCATGCCAGGCACATCCAACTAATCACTCTACACTCTAACACCAGACAGTCCTACATGTCACGATGCAAGGGTTGGTACACTATGGTGAGGGAGGACTATGATTATGACACTTGAAAAGAAAAACCCTAACCCTAACCCAACACCACCACCCCCCGGAATTTTACCTAGGGAAGTGTAAATATAATAGGAAAGAGAAAGCACACAGGTAAGTAGTACAAGGGGGGGCAGGAGACGTGGTTCAGTGTATTAAAGCATATTCAAATTTATTTTGATAATTTGTTTTAACAGTCACAATGTGTTTAAAAAAAACAACTTAAGAGACTAATGTGTTAACACACTGCCCTAGTGCTGAGGCTTACCGGTAGTGAGGAGAAAACTGGGGAAGGGAGTCCAACTTAATAGGGAGCACCCAACTCATACATGACAACAAAAATATACAGTGCAAAGAAAACCAAACTCCAAGGGCACACTACACATGAAGGGAACCGCCACCACCGCTGGCTCTCAGCAACTAAAGAAAGAGGGGAGAGCACAATTAGTGACCCAATATATACAAAATTACAAAATCATGGGAAAAAATAATCAAACATCCTAGCACAAAAACAGCGTAGGGCTGAAACTCAAACAGAAATTAGGAACCAAAAATCCTTAAAGTATTTAATTGTAACATAAACCAAAAAAACAGGGTGTCTGGCCAGAGATACAAAATCAAATGGACAAAATTATTTAATTAACATAAAAAAATAAGGAATAAATGACTATTGCAAGAATTCTAACTACAATATACAATAAATTCAAGGAAAACTAATTATTTATACAAGATAATCCCACACAACCTCTCGCCCCCACTTTCAATGGTACATAAATGTATTGTTTATGAATAGACTTGATCTGTGTTTTTCATTTCTTGAGGTTGCCTTGCAGATATGGTTGGCTGATTGCACTCTTTGTAATTGATACATTTAAAAAGACATGTCTGTCTGAACTTCTTTAAAACACAGTGGATGGGTTAGGGTTAGGGTAATTTTCAAAGAATCCTTTGTACAAACAACCATTTTTGTGTGTTTTCATACGATCCACTTGAGGAAATTTGAGCTGCATTTGTTGCATGAAAATGGCTTAAACCAAAACAATTATTATTTGTGATAGATACATTCATTCATTCATCTTCTACCGTTTATCTGTTTCCCGGTCATGGGAGATGCTGAAGCCATTCCCAGTTTAAACTGGCAGACTCCGGACAGGTCACCAGTCCATTGCAGGACCACCATACAGAGACAGACAGAGACAAACCACCACTCACACAACCACTCAGACCTACGGACAATTTAGAGTCACCATTCAACCATGCAACTTCAAGTCTTTGGATGGTTGGACAAAGCAAGGAGGAAATCCATACAAGCATGGGAAGAACATGAAAACTCCACACAGAAATGTGCCTGCTGCCTGTGATAGATATAGTGTACGCAGCTCTTCCACATTGAGTTGTTTACATCTTTAAAAAATGACTTGAAAACAAAATATTTTGGTTTGAGAGAATACAATTTCTTTTATATCTGTACGCAAGGCAATAAAGGAATATTCATTTGACTGGTTGGCACAAACAACAACCCCCAGTCCTGACCACAATAGCCTCCTCACCACGAAACAGAGCCGGGACATGAAGTAATGACAGTAGAGTGGTGCAGTCTGACCTGGCATACAATGACTGGTTTTGAGGCAGTGAAAAACAAGCAATAAAAAAAAAGAACTACAAACAGCACAAATGCGAGACCTGTCAGAAATGTCACACAGTTCAAGCACTAGCCAGAAATGTCTCCTATTCAATCAGCATGTGGGTGGTTCACAATCATATCCATCGCACCCTGTGTGTGTTGTGCTCTCCAAGCCACCAGAGCTGTCATCCTAATATGATGGATTTTGATTAAATGCCTCCCACGAGATCAGGATGAGGTAGCAGAGCTGTCAAGGGGTCATATATTGTGAATGTTCATTTGAATTATCCACTGACTTACCCCTACTTCACTTGAACTGGCAATGAAACTGTTTAAAAATTCAAATTTATGTTGATGAACCTCTCACCCTCCCTCTTAAGTAGCCAGTAGTGAATTCCAGACCTTCCCCAGACAGAGTGCAGCAGGGGTTCGGGTAATGGGGAGAGTAGTCTTACCTGAGGACAGGTTTGGGGTTTAACATGAGGATCCTTTACTGACAAGGTTGCAATACAAAGCAATTTATGGAACCCCATGAATAATCAACCCCCTAAACAACGGACAATTTTTCTGCTGTGGTGGTCCCCACAGCCTGTGCAGGACCATGTCAGAGCAGAGAAAGGTAAATACTGAGATCAGAGCAGAGAGGAGGGAGGCGCCTGTTTAGGACTGTACACTATACAGCATTAGAGCATCAGGACAGCATCAGAGGCGCTTTGGCTAGTTCTACAGTCATTCATACCAAAACCTGAACCCAAATGAGCGCACATAAGCACACTTTCTGTACCTCCAGGTACAGAAGATGGACACGTCCAAACCTTTCTGCACACACACACACACACAAAATACTCAGCCCAGAGCGCACACAAAGTCCTTCCTCTCATAGAGCTGATGTGGCTGAGGATTAGCTGCAGGAGTTGGTCTGAGGAGAAGAGGCAGACTGAAAAAGCACTGATATAAATTGTTTCGAAAAGGAAGTGCATATTTTATAACAAAAGGAGAGAGATGTAGAGAAAAAAAGAGCATTGTTTTCAGAAAAATAACAAATCTAATGGCCCAAATGTAATAAAGAAAAACCCTGCCTTTTTGGGGGGGGTTGCTCTCATTTCAATTATGCAGTTTTATAGACAACTCTGTGCTCCCAACTTCATCTCAAATTCTTATGGTTCAGGTGGAAAGCCTAAAAATTCTGGCTTTTCACCAGAGGATTGGTAAGATAATGAATCACAGCTGCAGCAGAAAATGATTTATCTTACACAATCAGGAGAAAACATGTAGGTACAGACTACAATGTTGCCTGATGGTCCAATGCCATCCAAATGAGTGTCATCCCTGTGTTTTTACACGGACTTGCTACATTAATTTAAAATTTGAGTGAAACAAACTGTGTATTGCTGTTGACTAAATGTAGGTTTCGGTGCAATTTAAAGCTGCATAAGCTGTTGCAACTACCCTGAGTGTCTTAGTGTTGGCAGCATCTCTCTCAGTACTGGGTTGTCAAAACATACATCTCCTTTCTATAGGAGAGTCATGTTTTGTTGTATTTTGTTGCCTTTTTCCCACTGCAAATATCACGAGGATGAGAGGCAGTGCACACATGCAGACACACGCAGTGCAGAGGCAAACTCGCTTGAATAGGTTCAGTTTTGACAGCAATTGTTGCCAGGATGCCCTGTGTTTTTCCCCTTGTTCCCTGTACTCATGTGGGTGTGTTTGTTTTCCCTGTATCTGTCTGTGAGAGTGGCAGCATGGTCGCATAGTGGTTAGCGCTGCAAGAAAGTCATGGGTTTCAGCTACTTTGGTTTGCTCCTACAGTCCACAGACATTCATGTCTAGGATGAGTGGTGACTCTAAATTGCCCGTAGGTCCGAGTAAGTGTGAGGGGTTGTCTCTGTCTGTCTCTATGTGTTGGCTGTGCGATGGACTGGCAAGTTTACCCTGGGTACCCCACCCATGCTCAATGTGGGCTTGGATTGGCTCCAGCATCCCCTGACCCAGAAAGAGATAAGCAGTAGAAGTTTAGTGAGTGAGCTGGGTCAGCAGTCAAGGATGCACAGCTGCTGTCATTATACACCTATTCCTCAACCTACAATCAAGCTTTCTACACCACAGAAGGCCAAAAAAAGACCAACTCAGTGAATACAGTCAAGTTGCCCTCTTGTGGTATACTAGCAGGTTTCATACATAGTAAGCTTAAGACTCACTTATTTCCTGGGGGCAATTTCCTTTCTCGCTGGGTAGAGACCAGTCACCTGCTTCAGCCCAAGAAGGCACAAGGGAGCCTTGAGAAGAAAGAGGGTAATGAAGGAACAAACAGATTTTTGTAGACCTGGATCACATGCCATACAGTGACTAATAGCAGCTGGACTCACCGCTTGTGGTTGTCTTCTCACATAGATGTAACTAGATGAGCACTGTGGGGGCAAAGTTCAAAGGTCCCTCCTTTGTCTGTGGAAAAAAGGAGCATGTCGTCTGGTACCTTCCTTAAATGGGCTGTGGCCCAACACAGAGCTGGAGCTGTACGCTCACAGATAGAGGCTGTCTGTCTATCCAGTGAATGGGTGCTACAGAGGACGCACCGGTACACCCACCTTAGATCTCTTGGGATCAGAGGCTCTAAGCTGAAGATGGTCATGAAAGACCTGGCAGAGGAGGCTAAACCAGGGAGCTTCTGCCTTCAGAGAAATAACAAACATGGGGAGAGCAAGAGAGTGGTGGGAAAACATCACTGCCACTGCTCCAACACCTGCCGGGGAAATGTGGTGAAGCATCAGTTAAGGGTGTCGGAGATACAGTAGGCAGAATCACCTGCTAAACTGAATGATACGGATGTAGAGGCATCTTTGTTTGCCCTGGAGCTGAAAAAGTCTAACATCATATTTTTCTTTTGTGAAATCGCAAATTTACCCCCATGCTAGTTTGCCTCCTTTTAAGTGAGGTGGTGCATCTTCCTTTGAACGGTAAACAAAGGTTTTTCTGAGTTATGAAGTGGAAAAACTGCACTAACATTCCCCTGAGAGTTGGTCTCTGAGGGTTGACCTGAGCAGAGGGTGGAGCTGAAAGAGATAGAATCGCCTGAAGCAATGCCTCTTAAAAGACATGCGTGCTCAATGTGGGCTAGGATTGGCTCCAGCATCCCCTGACGCGGGGACTGAAATAGATGAACACTGTGGGGGGCAAAGTTCAAAGGTCCCACCTTTGTCTGTGTAAAAAAGGAGCAAATGGTGCCAGTCATATTAACTGAAGTGCAAAGGAGCCTGGGTAAAATCATACATTCAGTGGCTGGCGAGGGTGAAACATCTCTCAGCGAGGTGAAGGAGAGCTGGCAAAGTGGCGCAGGAGTTATGAGTAATTGTAATTGTTAACCTCCCACAATCCATTTCAGCATTTTATTGTTTCTTCGGGAGAAAGGTACACACAACTTGACTTTGTCATTTCCCATCTTAAAACATTACATCTTTCAGAGACTTTCAGTAGCTTTTGTATATTTGCTGTACAGCATTCATCTAACCTGGAAACAAAGCATTGTTCTTGTTTTTCTTGTTTTTCTTTCACCATAGCATGGGATTTCCATAAGACATGTGGATGTGACAACAGGGCTGCTGAGCAGAACCACTGGCCGAATTAAAAATTTTAAACACTTCAAACCAAAGTGGGAAATTTATAGGTTTAGATATACCATTAGGATGTGTCCTCTAAGTTTATATCTGCTCTGACTTTCACAATTTATTTGACATCTGTTGAGTAATTTCAACAAAAACAGAAAAAGTTTAAACTCGTGGTGGTGAAAACGAAAAGTCAAGGGGATCATTGAATCGGTGTGCCTCATGCGCTGAATACCATGAATGTTTCTGCCAAGTTCCACGTCAATTAATCCAATCACTTAGTTTATAAGTTATACGTTGCAGACAACAGCAAGGATCAAATAGATCATAACCACACAAAGGAAAGCTCAGAGCTATGATGCGGAAATTCTGCTGAAATACAGCCAGGTGAGACAATGCGGCATAATTTGGTGGTGTTTTTGATTTTTTTAGGAAAAGTGTTCTCTCCTCACTTTACCCAACCAACTTAAGCAAGTTGAAAAAAGGGTTACCATCATCAGTGTAAACACTAATGATCATGTTGTTTCTGTGCCAGTCAGATGATTCCCTCACTGTCACATGGAAACAACTCTATGATTTGTTGGCAATATGTCCTTAATATGTGACCTGTTTTTTAGAGCTACTGCATCTCTTCTCATAACATATGAATCCTGATCTAGAGGCCCACAGAGCAACCCAGGAGAAGCAGACAATCACCACGCACACACCCGGGGACAGTGAACAGACCCTGGAGCCACAGAGCACACTGGGTGGGGCACCAGAGCACACCCCTAGTGAAGGGTGGGGAGGTCAGCCAGGCCGACCCCTCAGAGCCAGAGATCCACCCAGGGGTTAGGAGTAGAGGAACACTCCTCTACATAGAGGAATATATGCTATGCTGTAGACTGGGGATCGCTGTAGTGATCCTAGATGTGGAGGGTAGTAAAACCATTGCCATAAAAAGGAGTTATAACCTTAACAGAGAGAGTAATATTATAGTGCAGGGAAGGTGCATTTATGTGCCCAGATGCAAGCAGGCAAGGTCAAGATACAGATTTAGGGAGTTGCTGAATGCTTCCCATTTTATTTCCCTTTTTTTTTTTTTTTGTTTGACAGATATTTTCACAAACGATATAAAGAAGAAGAAGAAGAAGAAGAAGGTTCAACCAGTGGGTGATTTTAAGTTCTGTTTATTTTTACAGTTAACTAGGATTGTTTTCTCTCCATGCTGAACAGTCCACTCCTGAATGGTTCAAAGCATGTCAAGAGTGACAAAACAGAGGAAACTCGACACCATTCTTCTGACCAAAGCAGTCGGCTCTCCATTTGTGGCGTAGGATTTAATTGGGCTGAGATGGAGAGGCTTTCCGACCTGTTCGTCACGTCACACTGTGCTGTCTTTTGCGTTGGCCAAGTGTCAGTCTCCAGTCGACCTCTCTTTTCTCATCTTCTCATCTGCAGGGTGACCATATTTTTGAGATGTGAGCAATGAAATATCCAAATGATGTGAGCAATGAGAACCTCATATATTTGAATTATAATTCAAAAACATCTCAAGTATGCCCCCTCTGTATTGATTTTGGATTGTTTTCATCTTTTCCTAAAACACAAGTGCCATAATCATCAAATGAAAATAGGATGTTTAGGAAATCTTACCAGAGGAAATTTCAGAGTCTGAACTCAGCTGAAGGGTTATTTCCTCTCCAGCGGAGTCACAGTGGTTGACTTGGTTCAGGATCATGTCCAAAACCTGCTCAGTGCTGTCGACTGTCGGCATCTTTGTTCATTAGTTGGCTAAGTCAGTGAATTATTATGTGCCTTGAGCAAGCAATTTATCCACCTCTGGTCCCTAGTACAGTCATCGTTCAGAACCATGCCCACCCTTCCACCACACACTCCCAATAGGCCTGCTTTTACATTTTCCATCACTCTTTATATGTACTTTTATTTATTTTCTTATTTTGTTGTTTTCACCAGGATTTCTGCATTTGTCAGCGATAAAGGTCAAAAATGTAAACCTCATTTAGGCCACTCAAAGCACCCTGTGTCAACTTTGCACGCTTGAGATGCGCTGCACAACACTCTTGCATTCAGACTTTCAGAGGGTCAAACTTTGTAATAACACTGGATTTTTGTCATGCAATACATGTGTCTTCAAGGTTAGGTCTTCAGATGGCACCAGGAATGTGTATGTACGCAATTGTGATGTGTGAACCTAAATTTATGGAAGCAGATAAGTAGCACAAAGTGCTGCATGGTTATAAAAAAAAGTATTTATATATAATATAACAACATATAACATACACATACCATTCATATACACATAAACACAGTTCTATCAAGAAGAATATGAAAAGAGTATGGCAATAAATCACTGAAAAAAAGAAAATAAAACCATATTTAAAAATAAAAATACTATCAAATAAAAATTTTAACTAAAAACTCAATGGCAGTTTTGCACAAGGCCACCTGAATGTGGGCTACATAAGAAATATTTCTAATCATATCACAGACATTTCAAATCAAATCAAATCAGATTTATTTGTATAGCGCCAAATCATAACAAAGTTACATCAAGGCACTTTACATATAGAGCAGGTCTAGACCAAACTCTTTATAAATTTATTTAAAGACACCCAACAGATCCCCCGATGAGCAAGCACTTGGCAACAGTGGCAAGGAAAAACTTCCTTTAAGAGGCAGAAACCTCGAGCAGAACCAGGCTCAGGGGGGGCGGCCATCTGCCTCGACCGGTTGGGTTGAGAGAGAGAGAGAGAGAAAGAGAGAGACAGGCAGGCAGGCATTGGAGGGGGGGGGTGTAGGCAGGAACATGTTGTTGCATGAAGTTCATGGAGTTGAGCTGTAATACAGAATTCATGCTATATGGGACCAGCAGGTGTTGCAGGAACATGGGATGGAGATGAGTCACCACCTGCAGGATGAGGACAGGGAGAGAGAGGAGAGGAACTGGGAGAGACAGAGACTTTGGCAGAACATGGTTAGTAAATGCAGTATAAATGCTTAGAACTGGGTGAAACTGTTTTTTTTTTTTTTTTTTTTTAAGAAGGATGGTTTTTATCAGCGCATGCAAGGAGGGAGTTAGAGAGAAAGAGGCAGAGAGGGTGACAGGGAGAGACAGAGAGCGAGAGAGAGAGAGAGAGAGAGAGAAGCTCAGTCCTCCCCCCAGCAGCCTAGGCCTATAGCAGCATACCTAAAGAGTAGAGGACTTTTTAACTGTACGCTCTGTCATACAGGAAAGTTTTAAGCCTGGTCTTGAAAGTTACTAAAGAGTCCGCCCCCCGGACCGATGCTGGGAGTTGGTTCCATAGAAGAGGAGCCTGATAACTGAACGATCTGCCTCCAGATTTACTCTTGGAGACTCTAGGAACCACAAGTAAACCTCCATCTAGAGAGCGGAGTGGCCTGCTAGGACAGTAAGGAACTGTGAGCTCTCTGAGATACGATGGAGCTTGGCCATTTAAGAGCTTTATACGTTAAAAGAAGGAATTTGAATTCTACTCTATATTTTACTGGCAGCCAATGAAGAGCAGCTAACACAGGAGAGATGTGATCTCTTTTCCTAATACCTGTTAATATTCGTGCAGCAGCGTTCTGAATTAACTGAATGCCTTTTAGAGATTTGTTTGGACATCCAGATAGTAATGAGTTAGAGTAGTCCAGCCTAGAAGTTACAAATGCATGGACTAGTTTTTCTGCATCATCCTGAGAAAGGATGTTTCTGATTTTCCTAATGTTTCTCAGGTGGAAGAAAGCTGCCCGACTAACTTGTTTTATGTGAGGGACAAAGGACATGTCCTGGTCAAAAATTTCTCCAAGGTTTCTTACAGTGGAGCTGGAGGCCAAAGTAATGCCGTCCAAACTGATGAGATGATTAGATAGTATTTTTTTGAGGTGCTTAGGACTGAGTACAATAACTTCTGTTTTGTCAGAGTTGAGAAGTAAAAAATTTCCAGTCATCCAGACTTTTATGTCTTCAAGACATGCCTGCAGTCTGACTATCTGACTGACTTCATTTGGCTTCATTGATAGGTACAGCTGAGTATCGTCTGCGTAGCAGTGGAAATTGATGCTGTGTTTCCTGATAATGTTGCCTAGAGGAAGCAGATAAAGCGTAAAGAGGATTGGTCCAAGTACCGAACCCTGCGGGACTCCATGACTGACTACAGTACATGAGGAGGAGCTGTTGTTAACATGAACAAAGTGATGTTTATCTGATAAATAGGATTTGAACCACCTTAGTGCAGTTCCTTTAATTCCAATTTCATGTTCCAGTCTCTGTAGTAAAATATTATGATCTATGGTGTCGAATGCAGCACTAAGATCTAGAAGGAGAAGTATGGAGGCTGATCCATTGTCTGAGGCCATTACAATGTCATTGGAGACTTTAACCAGCGCTGTTTCTGTGCTATGATGGGCTCTAAATCCTGACTGAAACTCTTCAAACAAACTGTTCTCATCCAGATGCTCGTGTAGTTGTTTTGCTGCAGCTTTCTCAATGATTTTAGAAATAAATGGAAGGTTCGATATGGGTCTATAGTTTGCCAAAACATCTGGATCAAGATTAGGCTTTTTAAGCTGGGGTTTGATGACCGCAGTCTTAAGTGCCTGAGGTACATAACCCAGAAATAAAGTCAGATTAACCAAATCTAGAATGAACGGCTCAATTACATAAAAGATCTCTTTAAAGAGGCTAGTTGGTACTGGGTCTAATAGACAGGTTGACGGTCTGGATGATGAAACTATAGAAGCTAGCTCTGAGAGATTTAGAGGTGAGAATGATTCCAGATGTAAAAGAGCAGCTGATTCAGCAGTTGCCGTCTTCAGAAGGGGATTTTTATCTAACGTAGGCAAGAGCTGATAAATTCTTTCTCTGATTGTGAGAATTTTGTCTGAAAAAAAACGAATAAAATCATTACTGCTTAGAGCTAAGGGGATCACTGGTTCAACTGAGCTATGGCTCTCTGTCAGCCTGGCTACAGTGCTGAAGAGAAACCTGGGATTGTTCTTGTTTTCTTCTATGAGTGCTGAGTAATATGAACTTCTAGCACTGCGGAGAGCTTTTTTATACGTTTTTAGGCTGTCTTTCCAGGCTCTGTGAGACTCTTCTGACTTACTGGAACACCAGTTTCTTTCTAATTTCCTTGATGTCTGCTTCAAGGTACGGATTTGGTAACTATACCAGGGAGCCATCCTCCTCAGATTGAATACTTTCTTTTTGAGAGGGGCGGCATTATCAAGATTCGAACGCAGTGTGGCCATAGTGCTAGTCACAAGGTCATCAACCTGCGTATGGGAGAAATCCTCATTTAAATTTAGATATGGCATTGTTGGGAATGAATGTCTCTTTAAATTTAGCCACAGCAGCTTCAGATAAACATCTTCTATAGCTGAATGTATTCCTCAATGCTGTGGAGCCCATTAAAGTAAACTCAAATGTAATAAGTTAATGGTCAGACAGGAGAGAATTTTGGGGAAGAATTGTTAGCTTGTCAATTTCAATGCCATAAGTTAGAACAAGATCAAGGATATGATTGTAAAAGTGAGTGGGTTCATTCACATGCTGGGAAAAGCCAATTGAGTCTAGTAGGGAAAGAAACCCAGAACTAAGGCTGTCGCTTTCTACATCAACATGTATATTGAAATCTCCCAGAATAATGATTTTATCTGTACTAAGTACTAACTCTGATATAAACTCAGAAAACTCTGATAGGAATTCTGAGTACGGACCAGGTGGACGGTATACTGTAACTAACAGAACTGGTTTTTCACCTTTCCAGTCCGAGTGGGAGAGACTAAGAGTGAGGCTTTCAAAAGACCTGCAGCCAGATTTTGGTCTGGGGTTGATTAATAGGCTTGACTGAAATATTGCAGCCACCCCACCTCCTCGACCTGTGGTACGAGGGATATGAAAGTTAACATGAGTTGGGGGTGTAGCTTCATTAATGCTAACATACTCATCCTGCTGCAGCCACGTTTCAGTTATACAAAATAAATCAATATGGTGATCAGCTATGAGATCGTTAACTAGTAGAGATTTTGATGATAATGATCGAATGTTCAACAGTCCACATTTGATCGCAATGTTATTTGAGACTAAATTTGTGGCTGGTTTAATTACAGTTAGGTTTTTGTTTTTAGCTCCTGTTCTGTTTAATTTGGGTTTTTTAACTTTTCTAAATTTAGGTGGTTGGGGGACAGACACGGTTTCTATAGACCTAAACATAGACAGAGACTCTATTCTATTCTCGGCAGATGACCGCTCTGACTGAGGCGCAGAGGAGCGTGTTAAACTGCGGCTCTGCCTCCTGGTCTCGACCCGGGATTGTCAGGGTTTTGGATTTCTAATAAAATCGGCCATATTTCTAGAAATGAGAGCGGCCCCGTCCACGGTGGGATGGACACCATCTCTCCTAATTAGACCAGGTCTCCCCCAGAAAGACTTCCAGTTATCTATGTAGCCCACGTTGTTTTCGGGACACCACCTCGACAGCCAGCGGTTAAATGACGACATGCGGCTGTACATGTCATCACTGGTCCGATTGGGGAGGGGGCCGGAGAAAACTACAGTGTCCGACATCGTTTTAGCAAAAGTACACACCCATTCCACATTAATTTTTGTGACTTCCGACTGGCGAAGTCGGGTGTCGTTACTGCCGACGTGAGCTACAATATTAGCATATTTACGTTTACCCTTAGCCAGCAGTTTCAGATAAGACTGGATGTCGCCTGCTCTGGCCCCCGGGATACACTTCGCTATGGCCGCCGGTGTCGCTAACTTCACGTTCCTCAGAATAGAATCACCAATCACTAGAGTCGGCTTTTCAGCAGGTGTGTCGCTGAGAGGGGAGAACCTGTTGGAAACGTGAACTGGTCGGTGGTGAACCGGGGGCTGCTGCCTACGACTATGCCTCTTGTCTCGGACAGTCACCCAGCCGCCCTGACTAGATCCCGGCTGCTTGGGAGCCACTGGGGGGGAGGAAACTATCTTAGCTGCCGTATGAGCTCGTCTAGGTTGGTCTGCACCGGCTACAGGGGGGGGGCTAACTACACTAGCATAAGTTGGGCTAGCTAAAGTGCGGAGCCGGGATTCTAACTCATTAATCTTCGCCTCCATTTCTACCATCATCCTACATCTATGACAAGAGGTGCTATCATAAAAGGAGGCAGAAGAATAACTACACATGAGGCACAGAGAACAGGAGAGGAGAGGAGGAGGAGAAGGAGGAACAGAGAGTGGAGACAGAGAGCTAGAGGACATTGCTAATCGCATAGTTTGATTAGCGGAGGAAAAGAAACGGTTATAAACTTTGGAGAAATTTAATACTACAATTGCCCTACAGTCCTACAGACCAACACCAGAAACTCTTAGTAGATATTTGAAGCTCCAGGGTGTATTCAAGCATACCCCTCCCCCTGATCTGAGCATTTTCGTGGTAATGGTGGTGCACCACATTCCAATGTAAACGCTGCATTTACAAAAGAAAGGTGGCTAATTGTAGGCTGTTGTTAAATTTAAGCCAGCAGCGTTTTCACTGTTCTCTGGGCATTGTGGCAGGAGTAAGAAGAAAATAATACAAAATAGTCAATATGAAGTTTCAAAACTGGTAGTTCCAACTTCTCATGGTCACATCTGATTCCAAAAACAAAAACAAGGCAATTATCCATCTGCTGTATCTTATGCCACTTTCTGAATAATAATAATAATAATAATAATAATAATAATAATAATAATAATAATAATAATAATAATAATGTTTTCATAAAATAAAAAATAACTGCTCTCCCCATGCAACAGCATCCAAAAAAAAGGTAGTGTAGTAAAATTGAAGAATTGTCTACTCTGTTGAGGCTGCAGCAGATTTTTATTCTCTCATATGTTTTCAGCATTTAACACTAGAGCTGTAACAATCACAACCAGAGATTAAATAAAACAACCAGGACAAAAACATAAAGTAAAATAAAATAACATTATTCTCATACAATGGTTAGCTTAACATCATCATCAATATCTACACCTTCACAAACAACAGTGACAATTTGGTGTTAGCCTTGTGGCTTCAGTTCAGGTCTTCATTTCAGATCAACAGATGCACTGTATTACAGTTACTCTTACTTCTACCTCCCCTCACCCACACACAAGTGCAAGCTCACAAAATAAATCGGTTCATAGATAACCACAACCCGGTCGCTGGTTTCTTCTGCCCTATGCCTCCACATTTTGGTCTGTAGCGCAGCAACCAAAAGTTAGCAATTCTGCTGTGTATTTTGTTTCCGGGTGCCATGCATGCACTCTGATAGTAACATCAGCATGTTAGTTTAAATGGCTACCGTAATAACTGGAGTTTGGGTTTACATGCAACTTTTTTTCTACCCCATTCAAATTGGGGGAGATTGTCAGGGACAGCTTTAACCGATAGATATATGTGTTTTTATACATATATGTGCATAGGTATCTCCAAGAGAGGTACAGAAAGTTTGTGTTCTGAAGACAGAGACAACACGCTGAAAGGTGAGGAACCCCTTTTCCAGAAAAGTGGAGACCCACTGAACAGGTAGGACACCAAGGGTTCAGTCACATGCAATGTCAGATACTGCATAAGTAACATCCATCCCCTCAGAGAATCTTCTACTAAACAGGAAAGATAATAATAATAGGGAGAAGAAACAGTATCAACCCCTCAAATCTTAGGTACTTGGTTTTTCTTCATGTGAATCTTCACTAAGACTAGCTAAAACTGTTTTCTGGATGCTCCGTGTCTCTCTTTGCGATACAAATTTTAATTTATATTCTGTTGTATGATTCTTTATGGGCATTCTTTATGGCAACTCTCTGGTGAAATTGTCCCATCTGAACATGAGTATGAGTGGTTGCTGGTCTCTGTCTGTCTCTGTGTGTTGGCCCTATGATGGACTGGCGACCCCACCCTCGCCCAGAGTGAGCTGGGATGGGCTGCAGGAAATTGAAAAGTCATAGAAGATAGATGGATGATTCTTTATACTTGGATATGTTGTTTCAATGTAAATAGTTCAAAAGTTTATAAAAAATATCCATTCAATCGGTGATTGGAACTTTTTTCTAATTGAGGTGGGTCTATGGATTCTTGTGCTTATCATTATGCTCCAAGTTTAGTTTGTTAGACATATTAAACATATGAATAATGAAAAAAACGTATAATTAGTATCAATTGATTATTGATTATGTTATTTGTATTTGGAATTCATTTGAGACATAATTTTGAGAAATGCATAAATAAATAAATAAATTAAAGGAACAAAAAATATAAGGAGCCATTTGGGAGCCAATGGGCCAGCTCATAGCAAATACCTTTCACTGATTCTTGAGAATTTGAATAAAACTGGGTTTAATTCTGAGGATAAAAAGTTACTTAAATTACAAAATCATTATCATATCATAATCATATCATCAAAGACCCAGGTCTTGGCTGTTCAGCAAAGTACTGGTTGTGTATTATTATTATTTTTATTTATTTGGTCATATGTATTTAGAATTATACATATTACACAATAAACAATTATTACATATATATGCTGTTAATTGTTGAAAATTCACTTTTGTTAATCTTTTATACTGTCCTCAGATCCAACATCATACATTTACTTTGAGCTTAATTAGAAAAGGTTTCTTTTTTATTTAACAAACATATTTTTGTATTAAAAGAGACTAGCACTTTCATAAATTAACAACAGAAACAATAGAAACATTGTAAGCATTTTTTTTTTACAAATAAAACTCCCTCTGATGGTGGTGGCAGTAGCCTCACCACAGCATACAATTCCAAAATTTATACAACTCAGGTCAATGGCGTATTGCTTTATTATTAATAAAGCTACAACTTTATTTAACTATTTGGTCCAAAAAATAATAATCCTGAGCACTGTGATAACATTTCAATATATATCATATGATGCCAATGTATGTTATATTCAATGATATTGTCTTTCAAGTCATTGATATATATCTTCCCTTCCTCCACCCTCTTCTTCCCTCTTTGCCTTTCCATTCTGAAGGTATTCCTCCTTTAACTTTGACTCACTATGTATTTTCTCTCTCTGCTTTCTTTGATATTCCCTATATTTTCTCTCCTCCAGTGACAGCTGCTGCCAAGCCATAACATCCTAATATACATAAAGTCAAAGTTGAGTTCCATGACTGTGAAACTGAGGGGAATGCTGTGAATGTTGGATTTGGTTAAATGTTATCATGCTTTAGTTATTGGAGATGCATAATCTACAAGAGGTATTGTATCCTACGTGCTATGTAGTCGGATAGTAGGTGCAACCCATCCCAAACCAACATCCCAAAGATGTAAGCCAAATGAGCATGACATAATAGTGAATGAGAAGGAGAGGGGAGGCACACCTCATCCCCTATAGGGTTGGACAGTATGGAAGAAATATAGGGGTAATTAAATAAAAATACAAAAGAGGTTAATGACACATCACAGGTCATATTGGTATTTATTGTGATCAATAATTATATTCTAGCCTCTGATGAGGACCATTTGGAGGCTTTTGTCACCACTGTCAAACTTTATAACACCACCGTGAGACAGAAAAACTGACAGTGGTGACAAAAACCTACTCTTTCATATGACATGCACGAGTTGTTTACATTAGCCATTTTAATGCCTGTTGCTAGCTACTTCAGACCTCTTCTTAACCTCTTCTTAAAAAGTATACATTTGTTTCATAATCTAGCCTAGCATTTTATTTATTTATTTACTTAACAAAAGAGAAGGTGTTGACATGTTATGGTTGTGACAGTAGTATAGTATGTCCAAAAATATCAAAATGTTTATGAGAAAATATTTACAGGAGCTTGAGTGATCTTGATACATACTGTAGAGCTGAAGGTTTGAAAATGGGGTCCTCCGTAATGTAGTTGACTTTGTAGTTGCCCAAAATCTTTTTGTAAATATCTGACCGTGGTGATGAATATGTGGAACACATATTGAGCAACCACAAAGTAATACTAAATATTGTTCAGAATTCACTGTTTGTAGTTTTTATTACATATTACAATATACTCTTTCATGTGAGAAAGATATTAAATTCAATTATTACTTTTTTTAATCAAATTGAAAATAGAAATTACTTAATTTAATCTCCTTAATCTCCAATGTGAGGGCAACTGATTTTGTCGCCAATGAGCCAGCATGTAATCATTAAAAATAAGCCTATAAAAGAACCTTACATATGTGCAAAGGACCCACTGATTATAACCTTGATTCTTTTTATTCATGAAAATGTTATTAATTTCCAACTGAATGAGTACTTTTCTTAGTGGGGCATGCTTTTACCAAGGTTTCAAGAATTAATGCTTTATCATTCTCAATGGCTCATGAACTTCAGTGATCTCTTGTAGATTCAGTATATCTCTGTCCTTCTACAAGCTGAGCAGAGTTTCTTCAGTGGGAGTAATTTAATTCACCTATATAAGACCTTAAAATGTGGCTGCCCTTTGCTGTCTTATGCACAGAAGGGGGGGGGGGGGGGGGGGGGGGGGGGGTTATTATTAACTGTTTCAAAAGAATCTGAAGATGTCTGCAGTTAGTTTTGGTCATAGGTTATAAAGTGACAACATAAGTAAATAAAAATGCCATTAAACATTTGGAACTGCAGCTGTCAGAAAGTAATACATGTTCATTGTTTCTACTTTGGGGTTGAAACTGATGAAAGGAAGTTTGATAGATAAGTGAAATTCAAAGGTTCAACTTGGAGGGCATTTAGTCCCTGCAGTGATGTGAGGCTGATAAAATGCTGGCTCTCATAGTTTCCATCATTACTAAGACATATAAAGATAGGACAATGTTTTTGTCTTGATCAACAGCTCAGCCCTCATGTCCAAATCTGTTGAGTATCCATGAATACAAATTTATGGGACATTTCTACCCACAAGATTTTGGCATTTTGAATTTTCTCTGTTTTATTACCAACATCTACGCACAAAGGATGTTGCCAGCTGCAGAATCTCTCACTCTTATGATGAAGAGTGAAAGACTAGGAAGTGATTCCCCATATTGGTCTTTCACCGAAGTCTTTTTAACTCTTCCTCCTTTGATTTGTATCCACAAACAGAACATAGTCAATTAAATCACATGGATCTTTATTTGATTTGTCTATGTTCATCAAAAATACTTGATATTAAGGCAGATTCTACTGAATCTGAATGTCTAGATGAGGCATGTGAATGTTTATATGCATGCACATGTGCAGATGAATGAAAAAAGAGACAAATTTCATGACCAAAGGTTTAGCTAATAATTCATCCCCAAGAATCTTTCCATCGCTGTTCCATTTTTTTCTCCTTTCTCTCCCATTCTTTCTTCCATTACTCTGTCCATTCCTCTCTTTTTTTTTCCTCAGGTTTCCAGGTTACTATTTTTAGTTAAATGCAGATTAAAGATGTTTAATACTGAATAATGGGGATTAATCTGGCACTCCTTTGTTCCACTGTGCATTTAGCTTAGTAGTCACGGTTATTAGTACAGAATGGAGAGGTATGGACATGCACTGCGTGTGTGAACCACACAATCTGGGCTAAAATGTAACATCAATAAATAGATGTAAAACTCATGGTTACATGCATGAGATGATTTGTAAAGACGCACTCTTGTCCATCTTAGGTCTCTCAGTAAAACCCAAGACACGAGGTGGAGAGATGGTACCTAGATCCCAGAGCTGGATCAAGGCACAGCTCTGGGAATGATGCAAAGCATTTCTGTTGCATTTCCCCTGATTGCCATGACATTTCGTTCATTGGTTTGTCCCAGAGGATCACCAATTTTAGTGATGTATCTATGCACATTATATTCCAATTTCTTGAAAAATCCAAATGTCATCTCACTGTGATGTCATCTCAAGTACAGTCTGAAGAACGATTTGACTATTATGGGCTGTTAGAGATCAAACAATGTGAGATAGCCAGGTTGCTTGAGATTTTGAATCCGCATGGCAGCACTTCGACGCTAAACTAGATGAAAAACGACAAGCCTTATTTTAGGATTATGTGTGTGGATTCTCCAAATTACAGCAAAAAATAATCATGGAATATATAATCAAAAAATATCACCAGCCAGAGTGGAGGCCCTGGTGAGTTTATATCGACACCTACTATCAGTATTAACCCTATGATGCACGCTGAGGTTTTATGTGCTGTATCTTTGCAATAAATTATTTTCATTATTCAGCATTCCAGGTATTCCTAAATTAACTTGCTTTTTTATCAAATACATCCTTTTTTTTTATTTTTTCCCCATCTTACTTTAAAAAAAAAAAACACTTCTTGTAACACTACCCTTCTACATGGGTCCAAAATGACCCGTATGCATTGTATTTATTGTATGTATTGCTGAGTGTTTCTATGCTATATCTTTGAAAGTTTTTTTCAAAGTTTTTTTTTTTTTTTTTCAAGTATTCATTACATCATTCACCTTTCTTTATAAATGACCATAGTTTTTATACATCTATATCAAGTTTACACACATGGATCAGAAATGACCCACATGAATATACTGTGTTATTTGGTGGGAACCTTAGAACAAGGTTGCCATACCATCTATTATAAAGCCATCTAAGTCGCAGGAAATTTGTAGCTCAGATTTTGGATCCAGTGGCAATTTGACTATGGTGAGCTATGTGCAGAAGGAGGGAAAAAAACATCCCCATCCCATCAAGGCACTTGTTAAGAGCAGAGGATGTAAAAGTGCACTTTTTTGGATGGAAAACCAATTTCCAAAAGAAATCAACACAGTGGAGAGTGTTGTACCCGAAAGTCGGCAGAACATTGGCAGAAAGGAAAGAACACTGACTGCTGACAAACTGTATCTTGATGGTCAGCTATTCCTGGAAGCCAAAAGCATATCAGGGCTCACGATGGAAAGCAGAACCCACAAAGCACAGTCATACACAAGAAGTGTAAGAGAGGTAGTTTAATCAGTCCAAGGTCAGCAATGGGTTATCAGTCAGCACAGGCAAAGGTACAGGTCCAGGAAGGGGCAAAGCCAAAAATCCAAAACAGGTTGATACACAAAAACTCTCGGAGACAATGGGGAAAACAACTCAGGATCTCTTATTGGGAGGACCAATACAAGACGATCTGGCACTAGAGGGTAGGGGAACATAGCTTACAGACTTCAAAATGAAACAGGAAGCACACACCCAGGCGAGACAAGAGGGAAGAAGATAGACAATCAATGGGTCCTGATACATCACCCCTGGCTTCTTAAAGGGATAAGTACCACAAAAAATCAACATGGCTTCATTTCTACTTATTCAATTTCCCTCTCTTCCACACTCACTTTCAGTCAGCCACTCTATGCCCCACATGTACACGAATCCTTAACTTGAACTACAGGCTCACTATCGCCCCCCCTACGTTGAGGCAGTGGTACTGGCTGCCTTAAGGCAAGATCAATAAGACTTAAATATTACACACATATAAGAAATACATTGCCGAACACTATGGAAATTAAGATGTTTAATAAAAGTGTCTCCAAACATGATTATTGGATATATTACAAACATACAGAGAAATGGAAACAAGCAAGCGCCAAATGCACGAAGGATGCAGAAAATGTTTACTTTATGTGTGTGGACTAATTCAAATTCTGCAAAAAATTTGGTATCTGGTGTGATCCACAGTAGGCAAGAAGGCAGTTAGTTATGCACAACTATGATGTATATTCCCCCAATAATGATGATGATGAGGAGGAAATATACCTTCTTCTAAGTGCACCCCTCTTCTTTTTCTTCTTCTTCACAAGACTTTTTCCCTCAAACAATTCCATTGTACAAAAAGTCAACACTGGCATTCGTATAGGCAATCATCATCAGTGATCATTCAGCAGAGTTCTCCCACCTTCAAATAGAATTCACCCTTGAACTGTCCCCCACTTGGTGCTTCCACATCTCATTACTAAAGGATCGATTGATAAGGAAAGAATGGGCAAACATTTGGAAACAAATTACTCTCCAAATGTATCACCATCGCTGATTTCGGAAACTGGGAAGGCTATAATCAGAGTCAAAATTCTATATTGTTCCTCCTACTATTAAAGAACAGAAACGAGAGTTGAAAAAATAATATTGATGATAAGATTAAAGAACTAACAGAACAACATGAAACAAATGCAAGTGAACAATTATGGGGCCAACTACAAAATGCTAAATCTTGTGTAGGGTGTATGTGGTGTACCTAACTGTGGTTGTGGGCAGTAATGTAGTGGAAAGTGTGTGTGGTGGGCGGAGCGTGATGTAAGTGCAGTTTAGGAGGCAGGCAAGTGAGGGTCTGGCCCCCTGCACAGGCACAGGCACAGCAGAGCGACAGGGTCAGGATAGCTGCCACGGTATCCACCACAAGACAACTCAATGGACGGCCTTCGATGGACCTACCCCACCCAGGATGCATGGGATCTAACCCCGGCCCCAGTTTGGTTGTTTGTTGTTGAATATAGATTTTGATAAAAGAGGTAAAAAAAAATAAGGTAGTTTTCTTGGGTAGAGTATAGGAGAAGAAGGTGCTGTGTTAAATGTTGACAAAACTTTGGAAGAAAGCTGGATCATCGTTATTAGGAGCATAGATATTCATAGTTGTGTACAATTTATTAAAGATTGATGTCTGAATAATGATGAATTGGCCTTCTGTGTCAGTTACCATACTGTTTAAATAGTAGTCTCTTATGGACCAAGATAGAGCCTCCTCTTTGTCTTCTATTGTAACAGGAGGAAAAGATTTGGTTAAAATTTGGATCTATAAGAGATTTGAGTCTGGTAAATGGGTTTGAATGATGAAAATATCTGCTTTTAACTTGGAGATATAATCCATAATTTTTATTTATTTTTTTGCCTGTGAGCGAATGCCACGCACATTCTAGGATACTATAGTTCAATGACTTAAATGGAAAGAGAGAGCATTCAGTCATTCAAATGTATGAATTCAGAGAATGTTCTGCATGCTTCTAAGAAATATTCAAATCAAATCAGATTTATTTGTATAGCGCCAAATCATAACAAAGTTGCATCAAGGCACTTTACATATAGAGTGGGTCTAGACTAAACTCTTTATAAATTTATTTAAAGAAACCCAACAGATCCCCCAATGAGCAAGCACTTGGCAACAGTGGCAAGGAAAAACTTCCTTTAAGAGGCAGAAACCTCAAGGAGAACCAGGTTCAGTGGGGGTGGCCATCTGCCTCGACCGATTGGGTTGAGAGAGAGAGAGAGAGAGAGTGACATAGGCATTGGAGGGGGGGGGGGGTGTAGGCAGGAATATGTTGCTGCATGAAGTTCGTGGAGTTGAGCTGTAGCACAGAATTCATGAAGTATGGGACCAGCAGGTGTTGCAGGAACATGGGATGGAGATGAGTCACCACCTGCAGGATGAGGACAGGGCGAGAGAGGAGAGGAACTGGGAGAGACAGAGACTTTGGCAGAACATGGTTAGTAAATGCAGTATAAATGCTTAGAACTGGGTGAAACTGTGTTTTTTTTAAGAAGGATTGTTCTTATCAACGCATGCAAGGGGGGAGGAAAGGAGAGCGAGCGAGACGGAGGGAGAGAGAAAGAGGGAGAGAGAAGCTCAGTCCTTCCCCCAGCAGCCTAGGCCTATAGCAGAATAGCTAAAGAGTAGAGGACTTTAACTTTTTAACTATACGCTCTGTCATACAGGAAAGTTTTAAGCCTGGTCTTGAAAATTACTAAAGAGTCCGCCCCCCGGACCGATGCTGGAAGTTGGTTCCATAGAAGAGGAGCCTGATAACTGAACGATCTGCCTCCAGATTTACTCTTGGAGACTCTAGGAGCCACAAGTAAACCTCCATCTAGAGAGTGGAGTGGCCTGCTAGGGCAGTAAGGAACTATGAGCTCTCTGAGATACGATGGAGCTTGGCCATTAAGAGCTTTATATGTTAAAAGAAGGATTTTGAATTCTACTATATATTTTACTGGCAGCCAATGAAGAGCAGCTAACACAGGAGCGATATGATCTCTTTTCCTAGTTCCTGTTAATATTCGTGCAGCAGCGTTCTGATTTAACTGAATGCCTTTTAGAGATTTGTTTGGACATCCAGATAGTAATGAGTTACAGTAGTCCAGCCTAGAAGTTACAAATGGACTAGTTTTTCTGCATCATCCTGAGAAAGGATGTTTCTGATTTTCCTAATGTTTCTCAGGTGGAAGAAAGCTGCCCGACTAACTTGTTTTATGTGAGGGACAAAGGACATGTCCTGGTCAAAAATTACTCCAATGTTTCTTACAGTGGAGCTAGAAGCCAAAGTAATGCCGTCCAGACTGATGAGATGATTAGATAGTATTTTTCTGAGGTGCTTAGGACCAAGTACAATAACTTTTGTTTGGTCAGAGTTGAGAAGTAAAAAATTTCCAGTCATCCAGACTTTTATGTCTTGCCTGCAGTCTGACTATCTGAGTGACTTCATTTGGCTTCATCGATAGGTACAGCTGGGTATCGTCTGCGTAGCAGTGGAAGTTGATGCTGTGTTTCCTGATAATGTTGCCTAGAGGAAGCAGATAAAGCGTAAAGAGGATTGGTCCAAGTACCGAACCCTGCGGGACTCCATGACTGACTACAGTACGGAGGAGCTGTTGTTTACATGAGCAAACTGATGTCTATCTGATAAGTAGGATTTGAACCACCTTAGTGCAGTTCCTTTAATTCCGATTTCATGTTCCAGTCTCTGTAGTAAAATATTATGATCTATGGTGTCGAATGCAGCACTAAGATCCAGAAGGAGAAGTATGGAGGCTGATCCATTGTCTGTGGCCATTAGAATGTCATTGGAGACTTTAACCAGCGCTGTTTCTGTGCTATGATGGGCTCTAAATCCTGACTGAAACTCTTCAAACAAACTGTTCCCATGCAGATGCTCGTGTAGTTGTTTTGCTACAGCTATCTCAATGATTTTAGAAATAAATGGAAGGTTCGATATGGGTCTATAGTTTGCCAAAACATCTGGATCAAGATTAGGCTTTTTAAGCTGGGGTGTGATGACCACGGTCTTAACTGCCTGAGGTACTTAACCCAGAAATAAAGTCAGATTAATCAAATCTAGAATGAACGGCTCAATTTAATAAAAGATCTCTTCAAAGAGGCTAGTTGGTACAGGTTGACAGTCTGGATGATGAAACTATAGAAGCTAGCGCTGAGAGATTCAGATGTGAGAATGATTCTCGATGTAAAAGAGGCATCGCAGCTGATTCAGGAGTTGCTGTATTCAGTAGGAGATTTTTATCTAACGTAGGCAAGAGCTGATAAATTCTTTCTCTGATTGTGAGAATTTTATCTGTAAAAAAGGTAATAAAATCATCACTGCTTAGAGCTAAGTGGTTCAACTGAGCTATGGCTCTCTGTCAGCCTGGCTACAGTGCTGAAGAGAAACCTGGGGTTGTTCTTGTTTTCTTCTATGAGTGCTGAGTAATATGAACTTCTAGCACTGCAGAGAGCTTTTTTATATGTTTTTAGGCTGTCTTTCCAGGCTCTGTGAGACTCTTCTGACTTACTGGAACGCCAGTTTCTTTCTAATTTCTGCTTTAAGGCACAGATTTGGTAATTATACCTCAAATTGAATACTTTCTTTTTGAGAGGGGCGGCACTGTTGAGATTCGAACGCAGTGTGGCCATAGTGCTAGTCATAAGGTCATCAACCAGCGTATGGGAGAAATCCTCATTTAAATTTAGATATGGCATTGTTGGGAATGATGACCAAATGTTCTCTTTAAATTCAGCCACAGCAGCTTCAGATAAACATCTTCTATAGCTGAATTTATTCCTCAATGCTGTGGAGCCCATTAAAGTAAACTCAAATGTAATAAGGTAATGGTCAGACAGGAGAGAATTTTGGGGAAGAATTGTTAGCTTGTCAATCTCAATGCCATATGTTAGAACAAGATCAAGGATATGATTGTAGAAGTGAGTGGGTTCATTCACATGCTGGGAAAAAAACCATGAACTAAGGCTGTCGCTTTCTACATCAACATGTATGTTGAAATCTCCCAGGATAATGATTTTATCTGTACTGAGTACTAACTCTGATATAAACTCTGATAGGAATTCTGAGTACGAACCAGGTGGACGGTA
The DNA here is from genome assembly GCF_900963305.1 of Echeneis naucrates. NCBI lineage: Eukaryota > Metazoa > Chordata > Actinopteri > Carangiformes > Echeneidae > Echeneis > Echeneis naucrates. Next base: position 22,106,848 of record NC_042517.1, read on the forward strand.
TACTGTAACTAACAGAACTGGTTTTTCACCTTTCCAGTCCGAGTGGGAGAGACTAAGAGTGAGGCTTTCAAAAGACCTGCAGCCAGATTTTGGTCTGGGGTTGATTAATAGGCTTGACTGAAATATTGCAGCCACCCCCCCTCATCGACCTGTGGTACGAGGAATATGAAAGTTCACATGAGTTGGGGGTGTAGCTTCATTAATGCTAACATACTCATCCTGCTGCAGCCACGTTTCAGTTATACAAAATAAATCAATATGGTGATCAGCTATGAGATCGTTAACTAGTAGAGATTTTGATGATAATGATCGAATGTTCAACAGTCCACATTTGATCGCAGTGTTATTTGAGACTGAATTTGTGGCTGTTTTAATTTCAGTTAAGTTTTTGTTTTTAGCTCCTCTTCTGTTTAATTTGGGTTTAACTTTTCTAAATTTAGGTGGTCGGGGGACAGACACAGTTTCTATAGACCTAAACATAGACAGAGACTCTATTCTATTCTCGGCAGGTGACCACTCTGACTGAGGCGCAGAGGAACGTGTTAAACTGCGGCTCTGCCTCCTGGTCTCGACTCGGGATTGTCAGAGTTTTCGATTTCTAATAAAATCGGCCATATTCCTAGAAATGAGAGCGGCCATGGATGGACACCATCTCTCCTAATTAGACCAGGTCTCCCCCAGAAAGACTTCCAGTTATCTATGTAGCCCATGTTGTTTTCGGGACACCACCTCGACGGCCAGCGGTTAAATGACGACATGCGGCTGTACATGTCATCACTGGTCCGATTGGGGAGGGGGCCGGGGAAAACTACAGTGTCTGACATCGTTTTAGCAAAAGTACACACCGATTCCACATTAATTTTTGTGACTTCAGACTGGCGAAGTCAGGTGTCGTTACTGCCGACGTGAATAACAATATTATCATATTTACGTTTACTCTTAGCCAGCAGTTTCAGATAAGACTGGATGTCGCCTGCTCTGGCCCCCGGGATACACTTCACTATGGCCGCCGGTGTCGCTAACTTCACGTTCCTCAGAATAGAATCACTAATCACAAGAGTCGGCTTTTCAGCGGGTGTGTCGCTGAGAGGGGAGAACCTGTTGGAAACGTGAACTGGTCGGTGGTGAACCGGGGGCTGCTGCCTACGACTATGCCTCTTGTCTCGGACAGTCACCCAGACACCCTGACTAGATCCCAGCTGCTCGGGAGCCACTGGGAGGGAGGAAGCTATCCTAGCTGCCGTATGAGCTTGTCTAGGTTGGCCCACACTGGCTCCGGGGGGCTAGCTACACTAGCATAGGTTGGGCTAGCTAAAGTGCAGAGCCGTGATTCTAACTCATTAATTTTCGCCTCCATTTCTACCATCATCCTACATCTATGACAAGAGGTGCTATCATAAAAGGAGGCAGAAGAATAACTACACATGAGGCACAGAGAACAGGAGAGGAGAGGAGGAGGAGAAGGAGGAATAGAGAGTGGAGACAGAGAGCTAGAGGACATTGGTAATTGGGTAGTTTGATTAGTGGAGGAGCAGAACCGGTTATAATCTTTGGAGAAAGGGGAGATATTGACTTTTAAACCTAGTGTTGGTGTGAAAATAATTTGCTGTCGGATTAATCGAGTGAATTAGGAAATAATAGCAGAAGAACAGTGGAAACAACACACAAGATGACACAGCAGCACAGCAGAGAGCACAACCGCCAGTGACCAGAAATGACGCAGAACAGCAAGAGAAGAACTGTATTTTTGACTTTTTCTACTCAAAATTTTTAAATAATATTCTACTCCTATCAGTAAGACAATCAGTGATAATTGAGTGGAGTGAATGTGAATGTTGGTGTTACAACGGAATGTGGTGAGGTGGACCAGGGACAGATGCAGAACAGAAACAGGATGAAGTACAACAGATTTATTTGAGGAAAACTGCTGGGGTTGCTGTGGGAAATGAGTCAGGAGCCAGCCAGGGCAGAGTAGATGCTGGAGAAGGTATCGGCGGAGATGGCAGGTGGAGGGTATTTGGGAGGGTGGGGGTCGGGCAGGTCCAGCGAGGCAGTGTAGTAGGTTTAGCTTTTAGGTTCCTGAGCAGAGAGACAAGGGTGACTACAGTGAAACACAAAGGAGTAAATCATACTGGGAATACTAAATACTTCAGGTTGGCCTGATGTGAGTACTGCAAGGATTATTGCAACAATCTGGCGATGAGAGACTGAGAGAGCATTTAAGCAGAGGGTTGATGAGCTGATTTGCGTCAGGTGTGACTTGCAGTGGCCGCCTGTGCCTGGGCCCCTTGAGAATGAGCCAAAGAGGTCAGGAATCACACCCAGTTGGAACATGTTCTGCGCTGAACATCTGGTACCAGCAGCACTTTCCCCTTCCATAGATCCTGTTTAAGATAAGCTTTTGGCCATTTACCTACCAGTGACAAAGATGGAGCCGCCTTCATGAGCACCAAAGAAAAGCTTTAGAAGCACATAGGTGCAAGTGATCAGTTTGGTCAGGGGCTTCTCAGAGTAGAGTTGTGTTTGAAACACAACATTACAAAATGTGTTTTATACAATGATTATAACTATTAAGTTCATCACTCAAAGTTTGAGTTGTTAAATGGAGCAAACAGCGTCTTACTTAATTACCAAGGAACCAGCATCTCTGTGATAATAAGGCAACTGTTTTATTTTGATCTGTTCACTTTATTTTTTGTCAGGGTCAGTCATGTTCTGTAAGTTAGTTTCTGTTGTGATTTTGTTTGTCATTTCCTGTTTTATTTTGAAGTCCTTGTCTCTTCCTTCATCCTGTCAAATTCGCTCCTGTTGATTGCCTTCCCTGCCCTAATGTGTTTCACCTGTGTCTTGTCTCCTTCCTCTTGTGCCTGCACAACCAATCCACTGCCTGCCTGCCCCTTGTTGTCTAGTCAAGTTCAGTTTGTATTTAAATCTTGGTTTCTGTCCAGTCCATTTCAGATCCTTTGTCCCTTGTCCTTCTGTCGCTCGTTTTCCTTTGTTCCCCTGTCTACTAGCCTCCTCGCATTTGCTCTGTTTGCCTTTTTGTCTTTGATATTCCTGCCTGCCCCATGCCTGTTTTGGTTGCCTGTACCTTCCTTTCGTTCTGTGTATGACCACCTGCCTCCATCTGATTAAAGACCGTGCTTTTCTGAACTTGATACCTTGCCTTGCTTAACTTTTTGCTCCCTCATTTGGGTCCTCACCCCAGCACCCCTGTATACACCATGACATTTTTTGCTTGCGTGAAAGAGCCTAGGGAGATAATGCTTATCCTGTCCTGGGCTCAGTGGGCAGTAACTGCTCATCCTGTCATCTCCTTGACATTCTTTCCTCGTCTCTCCACCTTTTCCTGCATCTTTGCTTTCCCCAAAATTGAGTTCTGATGGATGTTGTGTTTTTCATTTTTGTCTGTGAAAGCAAACACAGACTTTAGTCATATCCGCATGCAAATGTTCTTGGCCTCCACTAAGATAATACTGCAATGAAAATAAAAATAAACAAGCATAGCCTTTTTTATTTTAACATGAATTTGTGGCCAAGTTAAGAAGATTTTGGATATTTTTTTGTAAAACAAATCCACTATATTCTTACAATTATGGTTGGTTTGTAAGCAAGCCACTGCAAAACAATAAAGACTTCTGTTCATAAAACTCCTTTATCACGCTTCATTGGGTTCACTGGCCTGTTGATTGACCATAAAGATGTAGCATAGATCATCCACTGTCACAGAAAAGATGTCTGTCATTTTGGCATTACTCAAAGTTTGCAACACCAAAATAAACAAAATTTTCTGCAATTATTTGACTATTATATAAAGATATTATTTTCCAATGTAAAATGGAAAATCTCCCAAGTAATCCGGAAATTTTTTTTCTAAAAAAATCTTTACATATGAAACAGGAAACATCTATGTTGTGCACTAGTACGAGTAATTTGGAGATTGGCAATTAATATCAGTGATTATGAAACTGATTATTGATATAGTAGTACATTTCGGGGCACCACCGATACTCCGGTTTGCTGGCTCTGATATTGCGTCGTGATATTGTAATTGTCAGAATCATCAGTGCCATCTGCCTCAACAGGCTGAGAGAGAGAGAGAGTGAGAGCGAGAGAGGCACGGGGGGATGTTGCATGAAGTTCATGGAGAAGAGCTGTAGTATGGAATTCATGACAATAAGGGAGCAGCAGGCATTGCAGGGACATGGGATGGCACTGAGCCACCACCTGCAAGATGAGGACAGGGAGAGAGAGGAGAGGAACTGGGAGGGACAAAGACTTCGGGAGAACATGGTTAGTGAATGCAGTACATATGCTTAGAGCTGGGAGAAATGGGGGATTTGCAATAAGCATGGTTATTGTCAGCACATGCAGGGGTGGGTCAGCTGTGGGGAGGATCTCTTGTCGAATCTCTTTCTCTCGCACACACATCTCAGACATTAAACTGTCTTTGGGTGTGCTCGCATGGATCTTGAGTCTGTTACACAGAGGTTGCCTCTGTAATGTGTGCTTAATGGCCTCTCCTCATTTCCCTTTGTTGACGCCAAACACATCTCGCGATGAGTCGCCATTTTGGCTGAAGTGAGAACGTAGCCTACGTCATTCTCTATGTTGGCTCCTAAAGATACGTCACTCATCTTTCCTCTCTCTCTTTTTTCCTCTAACTCTCCCTGTACGCATACACACACACACACACACACACACACACATCACCATTGTGACTACTGTCGCAGCTGCTACTGCTGCTACTGCTGTAGCTGAGAATAATGCTATTGCTACCACTCCAGCTATCGGTAATGCTAGTGCCTTTGCATGTATGTTGCCTGTTGTAGTTAGTAACCAGTGTTTTGCTTTTGATAATTGAATTGTAATAGTCTTTATCCCAAGTAAGGTAATTTAGAATAATTACTGCTGTGAATAAATCCTGTGATAATTTAATCTGCCATTGTTTGTAATTATTGTGGTTATACAATTGTGATAGTTGCTGGATTCATAACAGTCAGAAGGATCCTAAAAGATGATCTTGAGCACTAAGACTGTATTCCAGTTTTGGCAATTTGGCTATTAATCCCCGATGACAGGGTGGTGCCCTGAGATGTATTATTTGTAGTAGATATTTCTGGCTATTAATAATTATCCCCCTCAATTATTAATTGCCAATAACTAAATTGCCCCTGCAAGTGCAAAACAATTTTGTAGCCTCCAGTTCTTAGTAAAAAAACTGTTGGAGGAGAAGTAGCTACTGGCCTCACTCTTTAAGTCTGTATGTCAAGAAGAAATAAATAATATTTAATTTTCATTGATTATCACTGGGCTGTTCTGCATGTTCTCCCTCTGCTTGCGTGGTTGATCCTACAGGTGCTTCGGTATCCTCCCACAATCCAAGGACATGCATGTCTAGATTGACTCTAAATTGTCCTTAGGTCAGAGTGTGAGTGTGAGTTGTTGTTCATCTCTGTCTGTCTCTATGTTTGGCCCTGCAATTGACTGGCGACCTGTCCAGGGTGTACCCCACCTTCAACCAATTATAGATGGGATTATCTCCAGCACCTCTGGGACCCAGATGGATAAGCGGTAGAAGATGTGAAAAAAACCTGATGACTACCCCGTACTAAAGGCCATTATTAGAAGGAAGTTGTCAGCATGTGGTGACCATATTTTCTTTTCTTTACAAATATGATTAATTATGCTTTTGGGGAAGAATGAAAACATCAGAATACCGAATAACAGAAAGACATTAGTCTGTTAGGACATTAGGTTGGCCTGGTCACAATGACCGGAGCGCTGATAACATTCTGGTGAGATTCTGGGAAAGACCATTTAACCCTGCCAATTCTTGAGTTACGACACTAAAGGTGTGCCAAAGAAAAACTCAATACACACAGGGGGAGAATAACTTAATCTGGCTAATCTCAAGAACAAATAGTACTAAAAATGTTACATCTGTCAGTTAAGTTTAGTCTCCTTGTCAATTTTCTAGTATGTCCTGTTTTATTTTGGTACTCACCATTGTCTCTCATTTCAGACTCTTTACCTTCTGCCCCCGTGTGTTTCCCGCCCTGAGTACCTGCCCTGCCCCAATTGGTTTCACCTGTCCCTCATTACCCCTCCTGCCTTGTGTGATTATATAGTCCCCGTGCTCTCTTTTATCTTTGCCAGATAGTCTTCTCTGTTTCACTCAAAAGTTTTGCATTTCTCTGTTTCCATGCATTGACCAGTTTTTGTATTGTTGTATTTTGAGCCTGCCTTACCCCTTTATACCTTTGCCTGATTTGAACTGACTACCTGGTATTAAAAGACTTTTTGTTGATACCCTCCTCACGCTTTTGTGGAGTCTTGCTCTTGAGTCCAGATTTGTTGGCCTGGCCCTGATAAAGAAATGTTCTTGGATGGTGAGTTACATGGTAATGGGTAGTACTGGATCTGGTAAACAGGATGGAGCCTGCATGTCCACATGCACGAGTATGTGGAATCAAACACACACACACACATTAACATTATTTGTGTATAGAAGACACCTCCAGGTTCTGTAATACTTTGAGATATCTCCAACTGTTGTTTGTATGGCTGTTGTGAGTCTCCCCATTTCACACCTGTGTCTCTGCATCTGTTTTGACATTTGGTCTTAGGTGAACCCCCACCTTCTGCTACAACACTTTTAATGAATGGAGAGACAATCTTTGCTTATTTCAAGGATTATTCTGTTGCCTGGAATCACAGCTTTCTGTCAGTAACTGTTAAAAAGACACTTGCCTTTCTTCACATTGTGTAATTATTTTTTTCTGCTGCTTCCCAGCATTTAGTTCCCTTCTTCATTCCTCCATCTCTACCTTTTCTGGAGTTCCATTCTCTAACCTGTCTATTTTATCCCCCTGGTCCATTCCTGCAACTGCCCCCACCCCAAATCCACTCCCAAATTCCCTATTTCCCTGCCAATCACAGACACACTGAGGATTTCAGGCCCTCTCTGGTCTTCCTCCCCCCATTAGAGACGTATACAAAAGACACACACGTGTCCAGATTTTGTACTTACACCCATACCAACACCAATTTCTCTCATCCTTTCACCTACTATCACCATTTTTTCCCAAATGTGCCTGATGTCCCTATAGTCCCAAAATAACAAAAAGTATTATTGTGCCAATGCACTCCCCAGCACCCTGCAGCCCCACTCTGAATATGGGAGGGCAAGCTAATGAATGTGGTGGGGCAAATGTGGATGAGAGGAGAGCAATTATAAATGTCTCTGAGCTACTTTTTCTTCCAGAATCCAGAGGGAAATGGAGGAGACAGTTTGCATCTGGCATGAAAAAAAGTCTTATCTCAATCAGAGAAACTCATTCAAAGGCTGAATAAAGACAAAAGGAATCACTGATGTTTTATCAGAACCATCACATGAATAATCAATGACACTGGCAAACCAAGATTTTTGTCAAGATTTTCAGAAATCCAGTGCAGAAATAAACACACACTCACACATACACATATATACACCATATTTTCGCACTGTAAGACGCACTTAAAATCCTTACGATTTTTCAAAAATCGGCAGTGCGCCTTATGTTTGAATTCTTTTTGTGCTTACTGAACACAACTCAATTTTATGTGGTGCATTGTGCTCAAAAATCTGTCAAAATGGTTTAGTGCGACTTCCGTAAGCAATAAAGCTGCTCCGCTTCATCAATTGTCTGAGCTTTCCCAGCTGACACAGGGACATTGTATTAACATCGGTCCTTGGTTGGATAAGATAACTAAATATGTAGTGCTGGCAACCAACCATCATCCAACATTTATTCAATGTTACCTTACTATGATTGGACGTCAAGCCAACGTTAGGTTTGTAACGTAAATCAAATTTTCAAATCCATAAAATAATCAAATTTAATCAAAAGTTGGGATACAACGTTGTTCCAACATCACACTAATTTCAGGTGTTTTCTATCACTGGAAACAATAAACCAATCAGAAAACAGTACACAGTACGCTTACCTCCGCCACTAATACTGGTATGTACTGTGCTTCATTTTATATATGTTTTATCATGCGCCTTATAACCCGGTGCACCTTATGTATAAAAATAGGCTCGTTCATTGATATTGCGCCTTATAATGCGGTGCGCCTTATGGTCCCCAAAATACGGTATGTAAACCAACTCTAGTGACTGGCAATTCTATCCTGAGAATGTCAAATCAAATCAAATCAGATTTATTTGTATAGCGCCAAATCATAACAAAGTTACATCTAGGCACTTTACGTATATAGCAGGTCTAGACCAAACTCTTTATAAAATTATTTAAAGAGGCCCAACAGATCCCCCGATGAGCAAGCACTTGGCAACAGTGGCAAGGAAAAACTTCCTTTAAGAGGCAGAAACCTCGAACAGAACCAGGCTCAGGGGGGGCGGCCATCTGCCTCGACCGGTTGGGTTGAGAGTGGGAGAGAGAGAGAGAGAGAGAGAGAGTGAGATAGGCATTGGGGGGAGGGTATAGGCAGGAACATGTTGCTGCATGAAGTTCATGTTGAGCTGTAGTACAGAATTCACGAGGATAAGGGAGCAGCAGGTGTTGCAGGAACATGGGATGGCGATGAGTCACCACCTGCAGGATGAGGACAGTGAGAGAGAGGAGAAGAACTGGGAGAGACAGAGACTTTGGCAGAACATGGTTAGTAAATGCAGTATAATTGCATAGAACTGGGTGAAACTGTGTTTTTTAAGAAGGATGGTTCTTATCAACACATGCCAGGGGGGAGGAAAGGAGCGCAAGCGAGAGGGAGGGTGAGAGAAAGAGGGAGAGGGGGAGAGAGGGTGACAGGGAGAGAGAGAGAGAGAGAGAGAGAGAGAAGCATAGTCCTCGCCCCAGCAGCCTAGGCCTACAGCAGCACAGCTAAAGAGTGCTGCTGCAAGCTATAGCTTGTGCTATTACATCCCGCATATTTCAGTCGAGTGGAGCAGATTATGATAATGGAGAAATAAGAGTTCAAACCAATAATAACAGCTAAAAGCAACACTGTTGCTGCAAACAAGGCAAGAGAGGAAGCCTGGCAAAAGATTGAAGATTGTGTAAATGCGTAAATTAATATAGCCGATATAATATGTATCATAAATCATTATATAACTTTAAAAAGACTTTAACTTTTTAACTATAAGCTCTATCATACAGGAAAGTTTTAAGCCTGGTCTTGAAAATTACTAAAGAGTCCGTCCCCCGGACTGATACTGGAAGTTGGTTCCATAGAAAAGGAGCCTGATAACTGAACGATCTGCCTCCAGATTTACTCTTGGAGACTCCAGGAGCCACAAGTAAACCTCCATCTAGAGAGCGGAGCGGCCTGCTAGGGCAGTAAGAAACTATGAGCTCTTTGAGATATGATGGAGCTTGGCCATTGAGAGCTTTATACGTTAAAAGAAGCATTTTGAATTCTACTCTATATTTTACTGGCAGCCAATGAAGAGCAGCTAATACAGGAGAGATATGATCTCTTTTCCTAGTTCCTGTTAATATTCGTGCAGCAGCGTTCTGAATTAATTGAAGGCCTTTTAGAGATTTGTTTGGACATCAAGATAGTAATGAGTTACAGTAGTCCAGCCAGCATTCCAGAAGTTACAAATGCATGGACTAGTTTTTCTGCATCATCCTGAGTAAGGATGTTTCTGATTTTCCTAATGTTTCTCAGGTGGAAGAAAGCTGCCGACTAACTTGTTTTATGTGAGGGACAAAGGACATGTCCTGGTCAAAAATTACTCCAAGTTTTCTTACAGTGGAGCTGGATGCCGTCCAGACTGATGAGATGATTAGATAGTATTTTTTTGAGGTGCTTAGGGCTGAGTACAATAACGTCTGTGTTGTCAGAGTTGAGAAGTAAAAATTTTCGAGTCATCCAGACTTTTATGTCTTCAAGACATGCCTGCAGTCTGACTATCTGAGTGACTTCATTGATAGGTACAGCTGAGTGTCATCTGCATAGCAGTGGAGGTTGATGCTGTGTTTCCTGATAATGTTGCCTAGAGGAAGCAGATAAAGTGTAAAGAGGATTGGTCCAAGTACCGAACTCTGCGGGACTCCATGACTGACTACAGTACATGAGGAGGAGCTGTTGTTTACGTGAGCAAACTGATGTCTATCTGATAAGTAGGATTTGAACCACCTTAGTGCAGTTCCTTTAATTCCAATTTCGTGTTCCAGTCTCTGTAGTAAAATATTATGATCTAGGATGTCGAATGCAGCATTAAGATCTAGAAGGAGAAGTATGGAGGCTGATCCATTGTCTGAAGCCATTAGAATGTCATTGGAGACTTTAACCAGCGCTGTTTCTGTGCTATGATGGGCTCTAAATCCTGACTGAAACTCTTCAAACAAACTGTTCCCATCCAGATGGTTGTGTAGTTGTTTTGCTACAGCTTTCTCAATGATTTTAAAAACAAAAGGAAGGTTTGATATGGGTCCATAGTTTGCCAAAACATCTGGATCAAGATTAGGCTTTTTAAAAGGCGATTTGATGACCATGGTCTTAAGTGCCTGAGGTACATAACCCAGAAATAAAGTCAGATTAATCAAATCTAGAAGAATGGCTCAATTAAATAAAAGATCTCTTTAAAGAGGCTAGTTGGTACTGGGTCTAATAGACCGGTTGACAGTCTGGATGATGAAATTATAGAAGCTAGCTCTGAGAGATTCAGAGGTGAGAATGATTCCAGATGTAAAAGAGGCATTGCAGCTGATTAAGGAGTTGTATTCAGTAGCAGATTTTTGTCTAACGTAAGCAAGAGCTGATAAATTCTGTCTCTGATTGTGAGAATTTTATCTGTAAAAAAGTCCATAAAATCATCACTGCAGCTGATTAAGGAGTTGTTGTATTCAGTAGGAGATTTTTATCTAACGTAGGCAAGAGCTGATAAATTCTGTCTCTGATTGTGAGAATTTTATCTGTAAAAAAGTCCAGAAAATCATCACTGCTTAGAGCTAAGGGGATCACTGGTTCAACTGAGCTGTGGCTCTCTGTCAGCCTGGCTACATTGCTGAAGAGAAACCTGGGGTTGTTCTTGTTTTCTTCTATGAGTGCTGAGTAGTATGAACTTCTAGCACTGCGGAGAGCTTTTTTTATATGTTTTTAGGCTATCTTTCCAGGCTCTGTGAGACTCTTCTGACTTACTGGAATGCCAATTCTAATTTCCTTGATGTCTGCTTTAAGGCACGGATTTGGTAATTATACCAGGGAGCCAGCCTCTTCAGATAGAATGCTTTGGGAGAGGGGCGGCATTGTCGAGATTCGAACGCTGTGTGGCCATAATGCTAGTCACAAGGTCATCAACCTGCGTATGGGAGAAATCCTCATTTTAATTTGAATATGAAGTTATTGGATCAGTGAAGTGGATTCATGAAGCCGGAGTGAGCAACATCCAGTGTTATCTGAAACTGCTGGGCAAGGATAAGCATCTGGTAAATATATATGGTAAAATGGTAATTCAGGGCAGCAATGTGGCGGTTAGCACTGTTGCTCCACAAAAAGGTCTTTCTATGTTTTCCCTGTGTCCGCGTGGGTTTCCTCTGGGTCCTCCAGTTTACTCCCACCGTTCAAAGACATGCATGTCTAGGTTAACTGGGGACACAAAATTGTCCATAGGTGTGAATGCAAGTGTGATTCTTTTTGTGTTGGCCCTGCGATGGACTGGTGACCTGTCCATGGTGTACCCCGCCCTCGCCTGGAACATTAGTGTTAGAAGATGGAATGGATGGAATGGATGGATGGAAAATGGAAAACAATGTGGGGGAAACCTGAGTGGTATACTACAAAGGAAGCTCAACAGAGCCGGGCTTTCTTTGGGAGAGCTGGCTCCACAAAGCCGAAAGCTCCAACCAGAGATAACGAGTATCACAACAGTGGTTATCAACTTGATTTGTCAGACATACTCATATAAAAAGGGGCGTTTAGGCGTCATTTGACGCTATTTCTGCAGAAAAATTGTGCTATTACATCCCGCATATTTCAGTCGAGAGGAGCAGATTATGATAATGGAGAAATAAGCGCTCAAACCAATAATAACAGCTAAAAGCAACACTGTTGCTGCAAACAAGGCAAGAGAGGAAGCCTGGCAAAAGATTGAAGATTGTGTAAATGCGTAAATTAATATAGCCTATATAATATGTATCATAAATCATTGTATAACTTTAATTCCCTCCCTCATTGTCTCACAATGAAGGATATATGGAAATCACTTAGATTATGCCAAGTCTAAGCTACTACTAATTAGTGTTCTATTATTTGTAGTGCCAGCAGTGCAAAATGGTCTTGGCAGCAAATCTGGACCTTGCACAAGAATATCATCCAAAGTGGTATGTATGTGTAATGTGGATGATGCACTGCGTAAGCAAACAAGAAGAAAAATGAGGGGAGAAAGACTGGAGGGGCCCCGCTCCAACAGATTACACAGCCTCGGAGGAGCTAGATCATGGAGGGGATACAAGGGGTATTCAGTCAGACACTGGTGCTGGCAACTCCCAGCAGCTATTCTTTGTCCAGGGTATGTATAAGTGCTTTGGCGGTAAAATACTAAATGCATATTTATTGTTTCTCAGATGAGAAAAGTCTTAATCTAATTTACAGTTGATGGAGACACTGTAGTGTTGCTCAAGCCGCCAGCACACACCCTTGGTGACCACCACACAGATATAATTGCAAAGAATGTACTCTTATCTTATTTTAATGCATTGAACCCACTATATTCATTTTTCTTAAACTATTCGTCAGGTGGAGATCAATTATTAGGAGACACCTTCAATGTATTCAGAGCTTTGGGGTAGATATTTTACTAATCTAAATAAGAATTTAAAATACAAATGTAATTTGATTCAAATTAGAAACAATACATTTTTTTGCTCATTATTAACGGAAGCATGAATGTAAAAAAAAAAAACAAAAAAACATAGCAACCGATCGCAACCGTAGACTCCATGTTGCTGTTGGGACAATGCAGTTGCTTGCATGCCCGAATGTAAACTACGCAGTGACATAGCAAGTAGTGTCTCAATTTGTAGGGAATATTACAAAGCCGTAACCCTTGTGTATCTAACCTACATTGCTGGGTCTTGGTAGACTCTCCAGCGTGCTAACTGTGTAAAAGGATTGGGACACTGGAGCATATCCTCAGCTGCTGTCCCAAGGCTTTGGGGAATGCGCCGCACTGCTGGTGCCATTGTCAGGTTCTCAGGGCTCTGGCAGATACAATCACCACAGCGATTTAGAGCAGCCAGAATCAGCATCCCCCCAAGTATTCCAACACCTATGTCAGAACCAAGGGGGAGGCACACCACAAAACACACTCCCCAGGTTGGCTCCTCACCAATACAAGAGATTGGCACCTCCAACTGACCTAGGAATGCAGCTCAAAATCCTGGTTCACATCACTTCCACTTCACTCCATCCAGACATGGTGATTACATCAAAGTCTACCAGGCAAGTACTCTTCGTGGAGCTTAACGTCCCCTGGGAAGACAGAATGCAGGAGGCAAACGAACACAAGAAAGCCAAGTATGCAGAGCTAGTGGAGGAGTGCAGGAGCAGTGGCCATGTAGAAGTCAGTTGCTGGGGTTTTGATGGAACCCTCCTTAGAGTTAAAGGTCAACTGTGCAGATGAGCCACAAAGAACATCTTGGAGGCTGTCAAAAAAGCCTTACGATGGCTGTCGATCTGAAGGGGGGATCCGTGCAGTGCGCCATTTGCAGATGGGCCAGGGACTGATTATCCCGGCAGGGTTGGCTGCACAGCATCTGAGAATAAATTCAGTTATAGCAATTGTTTAACTGACTGGCCAAATTTAAGAAGAATATTCAAACATCATTTGCTAAACTACCAGTCTAAAATCAATAGACGACTTCTCCCCTACACAGATCGATGACCTAGTGAATAGCACTATGGCCTCACTGTGTTCAAAGTTTGATTCTGTGGCTTCTCTGAAAAAGAAAGTAATAAAACAGAGGAAGCTGCCACCTTGGTATAGCCCTCAAATTTGTGCCTTACAGAAATTTGAGAGGAGGTGGTTGTCCAGTAATGCAGACAAATTCTACTTAGCCTGGATAGGCAGCTTAAAATCATATAAAAATTATTTGCATTGGCAGAAGCTCCGACTATTCAGCATTGATAGAAGAAAACAAGAATAATCCCAGGTTTCTCTTCAGCCCTGTAGCCAGTCATAGCTCAGTGGTACCATTAATTCCTTTAACTCTAAGCTGAAATTATTTTATGTTTTTTTTTCCTCACTTCTGTCCTTGGACCAATCCTTTTCACCCTGTATAAGCTTCCTGTAGGCAATGTTATCCAGAAGCAGGGCATAAATTTTCACTGTAATGCACATGTAACAGGTCTCAGACAGAGTACCTATAATCAGATAAGGTTCTTGTAAAAACAGGAGAAAGAATGAGACCGTCAATGAGACAGTGCTTCTGTTCAGTGCAGCTTCACTCAGTAGACAACAGTAGTTAGTCTGTTAGGAGAGTCCCAGGGGAGAAGCAACCATATTGCCCTCTAAGTGTAACATCTAAAAAATTATTTTACTCGTACCCAGAGGCTGTCATTGACCGTTTTGGCACATTTTAAAACATTTCTTTCACAGAAATAATATTTTCAAAATAAAATATACAACATTACATAAAATGTGACCTTACATTTACTGTGCTTCACACAGATGATACTCAGTTATACTTCTCAATGATGCCAAATGAAACTAATCCGCAGACATAATTTGGGGTAAGTGTGTATATTTTTCATTCACAGAAACAGTTGAATTTAACTTAACAAGCAATATTCTTTACTAGTGTGTCTGAAATAAAGGCATTGAAATACCCATTGAAAGTACTCTTAAATAAAAAATGAAAAACATGACACTCAAACTTCATCTGTAAAGTCTGTAAATTTGCAGAGACAGAAATATACTTATTGAGGAGACAGAATTCATACATCCAAACTTGAACAGATCCATGTTAAAGAAAATGAGTACAGAACATAAACCCTCTATCACAACAAGAGGTGTTGTCTTTAGAGATTACATTGTGGAAGGTGGGATAAGCCAATTTTGTGGTGCAGTAAATAAGACACTGTCTGAACTGAATATATTAAAATCCATCATTTGTCTTATCTGTTCAATGTTTGCTCATTCCATACACTTGGTGAGCCACTTTTAGGAGAAAATAGAAAATATCCATATGTCTATTGAGAAAGACAAGCTACTTGTATTTTAATGGAAACATTTGTTGTTGTTGTTGTTGTTGTTAAAAAATAAACACCAACAAAAAGAATAACAAAAAAAAAAAAAATAATAAAAAAAAAAAAAAATATATATATATATATTACCTGGCCCCTTCCCATCATCTTCAGGTTCTCCAATCAGTCCAATCAGTCAAGCCCAGTGCAATCACTGTGCCCAACAAATACAGCTAAAATGATTGGTTTGGATTGACAGTGTCCTTCAGTGATTTGATATCTCTAAAAAACCAACTTTTCAGCCAAAACTTGATTTTATCCAACTAGCAGAGGTCAAAACAAAGGTGTAGTACTTCCCATTCCTAAATTACTGAGGTTGAGTTCTGCTTGTTTGTTTGTGTCCACTTTCACTAAAACTCCACAATCAGTGCAGGAAGGCCAAGCTTTTTTCTGGTGACTGAGTGGTTAGGATCATACACTGCCCAATTACTCTCTCAGGGCTAGTTATACGCTACAGCCATAGCTGTACTATGCAGATGTCAAAGACACATCATGAAATAAATTGTAGTAAGTTATCATCATATGCACCTTTTTCTTTTGTCTAACTAGACTTGAACTTTGTGAGGATTCATGACTGAAGCTGTGAAGATCAACAATGTTGGATGATAATGATGAAAAGAAATACTATTTTGTATTTCTGAAAGGTTTCAATCTGTCAAGGAAGCATAAACGTGTGTCAAAACCCAAAATAATTTAATCCGTTGGGAATTTAGGCGTTTCCAAAATTGATTTTGAAACTTAACAAACAAAGCCTTTGTAAATTAACCAAAATTGATGTAGAGTGTATGTAATTAATTCCAAATATGAAGTTATACAAACCGCAGCAAACCAGTTCCATATCACAGGATCAGTAATCAGAGGGAAAGTGCAACCTATGGTTAAAATCAATGACAGCAGTACAGTTGTAGCCATAAAATGTAATCATAAATATGAAGTCACCTGCTCTTCTTCTCCCTCTGCTCTGGTGTGATAGACACCTGCATAATCAGAGCTGAACACCCAGTTGGTTCATGGTTATTTAGTGTGTTACATTCAGTGATGAGAAAAATGCAGTTTAATGCCACTAAATGGCTCCAGCTTGCTTGACTTCCAGGTAGCTTCGTGTTAGCCCCACGGGTTGAATTCCCCATAAGAAAATCCATTTAAGTTAGCTAATAATCTAAAATAAAACATGAAGCATTTGGGATTTTGGCCAGATGTGTACTTCTGTTTTTGTCGCAGAGTCTAGTAGGAAAATTAATTAAATTTCACTCGTCTACTTATTCCAGTTGTGAAAAAAAAATTCTGGATTCTGTAGTATCAGTTTGATGATGATGATGATGATGATGATGATGATTATTATTATTATTAATAATAATAATAATAATATTAATATTAATATTTCAACATTAATGCAATACACCTGACCTGTGTCTACTGGTTTTAGCCTTTGTGCACACTGGGATCCTAAATCAGCCTACACCTGCGCAATCTGTTTGTTTAGACTTTAGATTTGTTTAATTATTTTGGATTATAGTCCATTTGCCACACAGAGATGGCAAATGTAGAAATTTTCATAGAATTATTTTGATATTTCAATGCAACAAGCCTAGCATAGCCATTACCATGAACATAAAACCAAGGGAAAACTGCTCTTAAGTTAAATAATTGTCTTGTTTTTTTCAGTCTGGAGACAAACAGGGATAAGGCAGGACAGACAGTTTTACCATGAAGATTAATTCACATGTGACAATACAAACCAGATATGTCAGCTTTTTGAAGGCAGCCCAGGAAGATAGTAGGATTTAGCCTCCAGGGATCATGAATACAGAATTTCACAGAAATACATCCTGTATTTGCTAAACTATTTGAGTCACGTACAGCAGGCAGACCAAATTAATTCCAGCAACAACCTGTATATGTCCCTCATTTAGTTAAGAGAAACACGTGGATGTGTAACATGCTATAACTATATGATGACAAACAGTGCAATGCTTGAGTGCAGAGGCGAGCGGAGCAGTGACTGCCCCCATCGAGTTTCAAACAGCAGCACTTCTGCTGAAGGGCCTGTTGTTCTGGTCGTGTAAAGGACACTCTGTCCTACACAGTATTTAAAACCAAAGTCTTTCTCTGCCCTGTCTACCATTCTGACTCTCTTGTTCCCACAAAAAAACCTGCCTCTCTCCCTCCCAATTGGGGACTTGTGCCATGCGGTGATGAATAGTCAGATTTGAGGCAGAAGGACTCACAATGTAGGTTGAGCTCCAGGGGTTGTCGTTTACAGGTATGTTTATGTGTGTGTGTGTGTGTGTGTGTGTGTGTGTGTGTGTGTGTGTGTGTATGTGTATGTGTATGGAGGCACTTTTGTGGGCGGGGGAGCCACTGGGTACATGCAGCTCTCCAAAGTGAAGTGGTGTCTTGTGGGGGAGGGCAGGTTATGAAGTGTGCATATACCTGCTGGATCATGATGTATGGTGTGCCCATACCCTCTTATACACCTGTTCTCATAACTTATTCTGCCTCTGCCTTACACACACACACACTGCTCCCAAACCCAAAGACAAGGTGTGGATAATAACCTCATTTGTTATGGTGCAGTTAGATTAGCATATGAACATATGCCTGATAATGGACTGCAGTGCACTGGTGTGAAAACCTTGTTCTGCTGGACCAAGAAGTTGCACACAGAAAGGACCATGAGCTGAAGAGTGAACTTTAATGGCATGGGGTTAAGAGGAAACTGCGCTTCACTGCTGAATGCAACACTGGATGCTTTGTTTTTGTTTTCTGGAGCATATGAATGGGAAGTTGCTGGAAGTCATGCTGAAAATAATGGTATTCTGGACCAGTAAGTTTGCATTTTCTGAAATGGGAAGAAAATACTGGAAGTGAACGGGCACTTGGTGTGGCCACATAATGTGCACTAAGAAACTGTTTGAAAATAAAAACTTTCCCCAATACTAATAATATACCTTTTTGCAACTAGCATTTACCCCACTTATCTCTTGGGTTTTGCCCAACTGTCCAAATCAAACATCTTCAAAAAAAAAAAAAATAAAAAAAAAAAATAAAATAAAATAAAATTTGAACCAGTTGGTGGCTTTTGCTCACTGTGCTAAGGTGTAGAAATAACTGGGGACACATTCTGCTCTTGCTGTTGTCTTTGCTACAGCATAATAGATAGAAACCTGCAAGCAGTGCAAGTCTACTGCAGATACTGAGAGTGAACAATTTGGATTCACTGAACAAATATAGAAACTGTGTTCAAAGCTGAGGCTGTCTGCTGCCTGGTTGTAACTTTAGTAGGACTTCTTATACAATGTGGTTCAGGATGGTGACAAAGGGGCTGCTTTCATATACATTTGAATAAATTAAATGTTAGTTTGAACTGAGATGTGAAGTGGGAAGAGAAGATCCGGAAAACATTTTCCCCACTTATGATCCCAATGTTGAAATTTTCTTCATTACATCCATAGAGTGACTTTTATGGACTTATGTTATCAAATTGACTTTGATAACATAAGTTTAATTTATGAAATTCTGTCTTTATTACTCCAGCTTTGATGCAGGAATTCATTATGATTTTGGGATTGCGGCTGGGTGGTGGTGGTTGGGGTTAGCCCAATACCAATGCCACCACTGTGATGAAGAGGAAATCCACAAACAGAATATCATTCACCTCGAAAGGATCCAGAATCTGTAAGGAAGGGCTAAGAGCAGGCCCAGGGCCAGTAGGGAAGATGCACTAAAAGAGAAGAGAGTGAGAAGAGGAACAAATGGGGGGGGTTTGTAAAACTGAGCCACATGTCATGCCGTGTCCAGTAGCAGTAGTCTCTGAGTTCGAGGGAAGAGATCCACTTTGAGTGTCCGCAGCGGGTTCCATGGGTGGGGGTTGAGCGGTCTGTGCCTGATGTGATGAGTTCCTTGGCAGCAGCGGGGAAGATCACGGGTGGAGCACGGTGTACTTTAAGTCTTTCACAAAGTTGGTGCACTTGTCTTCACAGAGCGTAAGATCAGCTGATTGTACAGTGATCTATGTCGGGAAGTCAAACGTTTGAGGTAGTGCTCCCTTCGGTGGCCAGATCACTGAGAAAGCTTAGGGTAGCTCTTTACTGTACCTGGTGCACAGGGAAAATGCAACAGAGGAAGGTTGCGGGGCTGTCTATATTACTGGAGTGACATCGCCGGGGACCCTTGCTGAGTGTGCGTTGAGATTTTTTGTTCAAATACAGATTCACATGCAAGTGTGAGTCATGGGGGTCGTGGCACCATTTTCAAATGGTCAGCCCACTCTGGCTCAGAATTTTGGAGCGACATAGGCCTCTCTATTATTGTTCTTTTCAGAGCACATGGGTAGAGATCCCAACACAGACCTTACGCAACAGATTACCCTCAGCATGACCTGGATGTTCCGGTGACAAACCAGATTTATATTTAAGAAGTACTTTTAATGCTCCGAACCATCTCCCACACATTCACAAATTTCCCCACTTTTTAGTTCATCAGTTTGGCTGTGTCTGTCTCTTCTCCTCTCCTTCCTATCTCCCTCTTCTCAATGCAGAACTGTATGGACACAGCAAGGAGGCAAATGCCTTTACATCTCTCTCCTCTCTCTCATCTGCCTCTCTTGTGTAACAACCTCAATCTGTCTGTCTCTGTTAGCTTACGTCTATGACAATATTTCTGTAATAGACTCAATCATGATATGCACAGAATTTTTTTTTTGTTTGTTTTTTTTTGGAGGGGGACACCTGATTATCAGTAACAAAGCAAAATTCAAAGTAAGGAATGAGAGCTACATAACATAACATGCTGTATACTTAGTGCCAATGCATCTGCCTGTGTGTGAGTGGGTGTGTGTTAGTTGGGCTCGATATCTGAGCCTCCACTGGCCACATAGCAGAACAAAATGAAACAAAACAGAGCATAGCAAATCTGCACTATCATCCCAAGGCAGGCTGCTCCTCCTGGTGTGTGCACTCCATTACCTGTTGGTTCTCATATAATTACAGCAGCACCCTCATCCATCACCATATTGTTGTGGAGTTTGCTGAACCTATTCTTTCTCTGGCTCAGCAGCGTTACATAAACAATAACAAAGTCTAAACAAGCACCATCCACAGGAGAGGGATTTGATGGGGCAATAAAGAGGCAAGGACACAGTGCAGGAGAGAACACATAAGCGCACACACACACACACACACACATATAAAAGATTATCATAGTAGAGCGCAAGTTGTTTCTTTTTGTTCTGTTTGGAGTATGCAATGACAACTGACACGCATTGAGCTGGAGAATGAATTATTCAAAAGACCTGCTCTCTGTCTCTGCAATAGATGGAGCAGCACACTGATTTACACTCTGATTTAAAATAATTCTGCATGGGATCAACCCACACAGAATTATATTTTAAATCAGTATTACCTGTGATAGGTAGACATTCTGTGGCTGAGAAAAAGGCTGCACTTGATCAACAGCCAGAGATTACAATGGGCCGAGGCCTCCGGAGCATAGCTCCACCTTCTCACCTTGGCAGTACAGCCAGCAGAGCTGAGCTCCCTCCCTTCATTAATTTGAACCCCCCCACCCACACACTTACCATCAGTAATCAGTACAAAAATCAGTACACCAGTCTGTTCACTCAGAGCACTGTGTCAGAGTTTCATTATTGAATCCGTTCCAATTGTTTATTGAGACAAAACCTGAATCAATTAAACACCAGTCCACCTTTTCACTGCTACCGGCAGCTTCTCTCATATCGTGCATGTGCAAACATGCATGGGACATTGTATTTTTAACATATATGTTTCTGTGACAGACATTTAGTTTCAGTGAGTTAACAAAGTCTCAAAGTCTTGCTACGTTGCCAAATAGTGAAAATATATGGAGGGTGGTTAATTTTCATTTGATTATTACTGTAGAGATGACTGGTCTGTTCTTGTCTCTTATAGACAGGAGGTGACTGGCTAGTTCATTTATAAACTGGATCATAAAACTGACAAATATTTTTCTTTTTTTCAGGGATCTTATTTAAATGACTACTCGGATGTGATAAGTTGTACTGTAAGTATTTTGGGTTTAATCACTTAATGTCTATATGCTCCATATACAGTCTTCGCCACTGCTACAGTTATGTTTTAGAAGTCTTTTTTTTTTAAAGACACCTGCATTGTCCAAGAAAGCAAACCTGTCACCTTTTACACCAAAATACAGGACACTTGGGTTAAGAATTTCTGAGTGGTTTTGTGTCTGAAACCATGTGCACTCCTTAAAAGTGTATACTGTCTGCAGTCTTCTGAGTCCACTAGTCTAGTGTAGCAAAAACATGCAGAGATTTATATATTGACCCCCACCCCATCTGTCCCCTTGTTCACTATCCTTCTACGAGTATACATATTAATGCTCAGCTAACTATTCCCGGTGGCTGCGACTGTTTATTATCTTAATCTGGATTTTCTGTGTAGGTTGTACCTGCTGCTTTTACACCTACCCCACCCACAAGCTCTGATGTCACATCAACTGCCACGCCTCCAACCTCCATGGAGGAACAAGCAGCAACTGTGGTACCAGGGAATCATCTGATATAGACAATACACATCATTACACAGTTTGTAAGTTCCACATTTAAGACTTGGGTGTCATTTTTTTTTTATCAACGCTAGACTGGGTAATTAATCAAAGCCAACATTTAGAAACTGAACTGAATTTATCTTGTGTATGTTGATTGATCGAGAATCTTTTTTTTTTTTTTATCAGAGAATCCAACTCGATAAGAAAAAGTAATTTTCCTATAATCAACTACATTTATTTGATTACCCTTTTAAGCCCCATGTTATGTTTTGCTGTACAATGGTGGTGCTTGAAAAGAGTGAAAATAGCTTTCTATAAGCTCACACATTGAGGCATCCGTCTGCAAGGTAAAAAGGAGACAGAAGTTTAGGATGTCTCTTCTTGCAGTTTTCTCAGGATGTCTGGCAGATTCTTACAGGATTACCTGATGGCAAGCAAATTGTTGAGACCCTTGATGATCATAATGTCTCCTAGTCCATATCCTGGTGTCGCACCTCATTGAGAAGTTTGGAGAGAAGTACTTCAACATATTTTTAAAATTTGTTTTATATTGAATTACTTTCCTGTAAAATATGCCAACATTCTTATTTGAAGAGTAAAATAATATGTAGTTTTTTTTGTCACACCACGTTGAGGTCAAGTTGGGTTTTTATCCTGTCTCCATGTTTTGTTTTGTCATTTCCTGTTTTATTTTGAAAAGTAACTCTCCTCTTGTTTCAGGTCACTTGCTCTTCCTAATGTGTCTCAGTCTGATTGTATTCTGAATGTTTTCCAAGGCAGCTTGGGTGGTGAGCCAGTTCAAGGGTTAGGGCAGCTTGACCTCCATCAAGGTAACACACACAACACACATATAGTCACTGAAACTAACGCTTTAATTGACCCTGGGGCTGAGGACTGGGGGTCAGCCATGAAACTGGGGGTGAAAACTGAAGCTCTTTCACAACATATCAAGGCAAGTGCCTTAAATGAGAAGGCACGTGCTGGTGGCTACGGACACGGAGTCGCAACGCCGGTCGCTGTCGGGGGAGGTGCAGACTGCAGCACTCAGCCTGTCGGCCTCCTCGCGGGGAAGGTTTGAGGAGGTGAAGAAAGCTGTCCTGGATCGCATTGGGCTACACGGCAGAGGATCACCGTCAGTTCAGGTCCGACGGGGACCTCGGAGTGGGTGCGGTTAACCGCCCCACTGTCTTTCAGATTGTTTGGGGCCCCAGCTACCAACGCTTCATGGACCAGGTGCTGCACCCACATGCTGTGTATGCTGCCGCCTACCTGGATGATGTTATCATCCACAGCAACAGCTGGGCAGAGCAGTGGACAAGAAAGATAAGTCCCTCTGGGCATGCATTGGCTATCATGGACTGAATGAGATCGCCATCAAAGACAGGTAACCCCTCCCTCTCACCTCATCTAGATTTGAACTCTTGTGAGAAGCCAAGATCTTTACCGAACTGGTTCTTAGAAACGTTTATCATCTGTGAAGATAAGGAAGAGGGATGAGTGGAAAACGGTTTTCAATATGCCTAGGCACTAAGAGTACTTAGTGATGCTGTTTGGACTAACTAATGCTCCCGCTGTCTTCAGGTTGATGATGTCCTGAGGGAAATGGGAAATGAAATGAAATGACTTTGTTTTTGTATGTGGTTTACATCTTGATCTTCTCTCCTGACCCTGAGACTCAAATACAGCATTTTTGTTGAGTCCTGCAGATGCTCCTGGAAAATCAGTTCTTTGCCAAGGCTGAGACATGTGAGTTCCATGTCACCGCCATCTCACTCCTGGAATTTTTGGTTTGCAGGACCACCTCTAAATAGATCCCTCCAAGGTTAGTGGTGTGTCTAGTTGGACCACTCCCACCTCCAGGAAGAAAATGCAATATTACCTGGGGTTTGCCAACTTTTATAGACGCTTCATCAGGGGTTTCTGTTCCTTTGCCATCCCCTTACATGACATGGCTACCTTCACCTAATGCCAAGTTTCACTGCACTTCCCAGGTCAAACTTTCGTTTCAGAGACTTATGACCAGCTTCACCACAGCTCCCATCCTCATCCTTCCAGACCCTCACCTTCAGTTTGTGATGGCATTGGATGCCATTGTTGTGGGGGTAGGAGGGGTCTTGTCCCAACGGACCCCAGTGGCTAATATGCTCCGCCCACATGCCCTCCTCTCACCTATTGTTCACTCACAGGTGATACACTGGGCCTATGCCTCTCTTTGCCTGTCATCCAGAAAAGGACCCCAGGCATCATCAAGCAATGTTTTTGGCGGCCGGCCATTGAGTAAGAAGTGGGAGAGTATGTATCAGCTGGCCCTATATGTTTGTGGAATAAGACCTCCTCACATCCTCATTGTGGTCTCCTCCATTTTCTTCCCATCCCACAGTGCCCCTGATCAGGCATCTTGCTGGACTTCATCATAGGTCCAAGTAACCCTCAGCCAAGAGTCGAGGTGGTCCTGCAGCATGTGTGCTGCTTGCATGGTTTCCCTAGGGATGTGGAGTATCTCCCAGTTCTGGAAGTCTTTCTGTACACTTCTCACGGAGTCACGGTCAGCCTCACCTCCAGCTATCACCCCATGTTCAACCAGCAGTCGGAGAGGCTGAACCAGGAGCTGGTGAAGGGTCTCTGCTGTCTTGTCCTCAGCTGCCCTTCCTCTTGGAGTAAGAATCTAATCTGGGTCACATATGCTCATAACATTTTACCTTGCTCTGTCTCTGGTCTCACTCCTTTTCAGTCGTTGGTTATCAGCCTCCCCTCTTTCCTGGGTTGGAGTAGATGGACTTTGATTTTTGAACTCTAAGCTATGTCATACAGAAAGGTTTTAAGCCTGGTCTTGAAAATTGTTAGAGTCCGTCCCCCCGGACTGGAAGTTGGTTCCCTTGAAGAGAAGCCTGATAACTAAAATACCTGTCTCCAGATTTACTCTTGGAGACACTAGGAACCACAAGTAAACCTTCATCTAGGGAGCAGAGTAGCCTACTTGGACGATAAGGAACTATGAGCTCTTTGAGATATGATGGAGCTCTGCTATAATGGAGCTTTACGTATATGTTAACAGAAGGATTTTAAATTCTACTCTGTATTTTACCGGCAGCCAATGAAGAGCAGCTAACATGGGAGAAATGTGATCTCTTTTCCTAGTTCCTGTTCATATTCGTGCAGCAGAATTCTGATTCATGAAGGCCTTTCAGAGAGGTGTTTGAACATACAGACAACAATGAGTTACAGTAGTCCAGCCTATGAGCCAAAAACACGACTAGTTTTTCTGATTACTAGTTACTAGCCATTACAGCTAGTTACTGATTTTCCTAATGTTTCTCAGGTGGAAGAAAGCTTCCTTACTGACTTGTTTTATGTGAGGGACAAAGTACATGCCTTGGTCAAAAGTTAATCAAGGTTTCTTACAGTGGAGCTGGAAGCCAAGTAATGCCGTCCAGACTGATTCGATGATTAGATAGCATCCAGACTTTTATGTCTTCAAGACATGTCTGCACTTTGACTATCTGCCGAGTGTCATACCCCTTTGCCTTGTTATGGGAATTTTGGGTTACCATGAGTACATTGAGGGTATACTGCTAATTTATGTGATTTTTGGGCTACTTTGGGGACATTTGGGATACTTCTTGGGTGTTGGCATTCTGGAACAATTGTCCGTTAATGTAAAGTTTATCTACATTTCATGCAGTCCTTTTTCCTTTTTGCTGGTGTTCCTCCAGGATCGGGTAGAGCACTTTCCGCCTCTCGGGAATTGGTCGTTCATCCCGAAAGAAGTGTCTTTAAGTTTGCATCCTTTGCTCTTAACAAGTACCTTTTGTTGGAAATGTTCGAACTTTCCATCCTTGGGCTGCGAGTCAGTGGATGCAGTGGAAGGTGATGCTAATTACTGTGTCCATTGGATAACATAAAGGGGGGTTTTCAGGGATTCCTGATAATATGACATTGTCCTGGATTGTATGTTGAGGACAGTCTCTATAAATTGCTTATTTTCTTTTTTGAACTCCACCTCTGTTGTCATGGTGGAGACATCAGCTCAAAGCACGACGGTGTCTCTCTGCAGGTTGTTGATCTGCTGAAGTAAGAACTCAAGGCTTACTTTGAGATGCATGATCTCCTGGTGCAGCAGATCAATTTTTTATTAATATTTTCAAGCACGGAGACCTCAGTGGTAATGACATCCTTTGCGTCAGTAGAAGAGTTGGCCTTCTTCATCTTGGCCAGGTTGTCTGCTGGAAGCTCCATGACGCACTGCTGCTAATAACTATCAATGAAGCTCTCCAAGTCCGTCACTCTGGCCGATATTTATCAATCTTAAATGACATTTTAAAGTCCAAGTGGTAGCTTCCGTGTAATGCAGGGAATTCAATGACATAATTCAAATAAGGGACTAGATTATTTATCTGATCTAGCAGCGCTATGCTGCCTTGTAATGATTCAAATCTCACTCGGTCTTGCGATCTCACAGCATCACAGACTTGGCGTTTTAATGTAATATCCTGTATTTAAATCTAAATTAACTTTGAGGCTAGAAGGCTAGAGCTTGAAGAAGAAAAAACTTTACTCCAAAATCAATTGTTTATTAGAATTTGTTTTCTCAGTATTTTATCAACGAAATGGTTCTTTCACCAATTGGAAAGCAAAAATTCCCTGAGGAATTGTGTCTTGCTGCAATGGAAAGATTCCCAGTTTCCAACTTCCATTTTCTGGAGATAATACAAGCCATATATGTTACAAGAAGCTGAGCCTCAGTTCGTGGTAAAAACAATGTCTTGTCTTTCATCTTCAAAATGAAAGTTGTAAATAAAAGAGGTTTTGCTTTTTAAACTTGCCGAGGCGGACCACAGCCTGATTAAAGGCCGGCAAGGTCAGACAGCAGTGCCCGACATGAACTTCTTGACTAAAAAATCAGCAACCAATGTTTTCCAGAAATTTCTGAATAAAAAAGTCCCAAAGTCCACATGTTGTGAATGAAGTTTTTTCAAAATACAGCAAGTATCTGAACAAGCAGTTGAGTGAATCGGACCCCGGGGTATGAGATCACAATTATATATATAGTAATTTATATAATAAATTGCTGTCTTAGAGCACTCATCTATATACCCAGGCCCCTGGGTATATAGATATATATATATATATATATATATATATATCAGCTTTTTGTTCTGTTGCAGCCAAAAAACTCCACTCATTAGTCTACCCCTAATACCCAGTAATGAGTGAACTGACAGCTAAGATGCTTGGACTTTTAATCAGACAAACAAAAACCTGATGGTCACTCTGGCTGAGCTCCAGAGATCCTCCAGAGAAAGGAAAAACATTCAGGAAGACTTTTGTTTAAAATTAAATTTTAGAAAAAGATAGCACATTAATGACATGAGTAAAATGTCCACATCTGTATCATTGCATTACCCTTCTTCCCACTGTAATGCAGTCAGTTTTTTCCCCTCTCTTTTGCCTCTTCTCTGTGCAGTATGAACTTAACCACAGATTAATTACTGAGAGGAGCTGTTGACTGCTGCTGATGACATACTGTGTTTTTGTTTCAGGGCTGTTGGAGCGAATCTTAATAACCCACTTTCACCTCTCACATAAAAACACAGCATATGTCACTGCATACACAAAGCATGATAATTGTATTGTATTCACTGCTGCAGCCAGCTTCGTTCCACTATATGCAGAGACCATTTGAAGCTTTATACGTTATCTGATGAGTGTGTGGCAACAGGAGTAATCTACAGTTACAGTTACCCATCCCTTGTACTGATCCCCACATAGAAGGGTTAACTCTCCATATAAAATGAAGCTGAAAGGGTAAAAAGGAGTGCATACAATGCCAGTGGTCAATACCGCAGGCTTAATTATAGCACATTGATAAAATATCTCAGGAATCGAGTTTCATAAATCATTGAAGAAGTGCTTACATGCTCATTAACTTGAAGCTATATAGGTAAATATAATTTTGCATTTGAACAGGGCCCTCTGTATTCATTCCCTGTCACTCAGCGGCCTATGGCTACTGCTGCGCCATCATTTATAGACAAAGTTGCTCAGTTTATCACACCCTCAGGCTGCTATTACATTCAATATTACACTATGAATGATTTAACTGAACTAAAGGCAGGCTATTGTCTGAAGTCAGGAAACTTAAAATACATTGTTGTTTACTTCAAATGCCTTCATAGATTTAGCTTACCTTTGCCGCTATAGGCTACACATTCAATAAACACTTATGTGCAGAGTTCCACAAGAAAACCCAGATGAAACACCCACCCCTGACAAAAAAAAAAAAAAAAATGATCAGCAATGCTGATACAGAAAACACTTTGGCTATGGTGAAATTGCTTTCTGGAGAAGTAGTTGATAAAAGACACAGGTATTACAAGGATTTTGATTTCATTTCATTTCATTTAGCTGCCAGCAGTCCTGGTTGGCTTATTGGAGTTCCAGCTGAGCAGGTCAGGCTGGAGAAAAACAAAGTACTAAAAGTTTAGTTACATCTCCACAAATACATTTTGCATGAAGGCGGTTTTAAAAAAGTCAGCAGATCGCCACATATTCAGAATTTGCCTAAACTCTGCTAATAATAAATCTCAATAAAGACTCAGCACTAACTAAAGTAAGAGCAGATAAACGGCCCAGAATAGTTCAGAATGAGAGTTTTGTTTCAACAGTTGACAGTTGAATATACATTTAATACCTGTTTTCCTTCAGTAGTAACTGATTCTATTGCACTGCTACTTCCGCACCATCTGCTTTAGAGTCAGACTTCAGGAGCGTTTATTATTCCAAGCAGGAAACTTTAGTTTCACTGTCACTTTCAGCCACGTTCTACTGCTCATCACAGGAGCCAATCCCAGCCATTGTTCTGGGCCAGGGCAGGGTACATACAGGACAGGTCGCCAGTCCATTGCGGGCCAATGCATGGAGACACAAAGAACAAGTAGTCACACTCATACTTATGTGCAATTTTAAGTGCCCTCAATCAACCTAGACATGAATGTCTTTAGACTGTGGGAGGAAACCAGAGTACCTGGAGGGAACTCGCGCCGGCATAGAGAACATGAAATGTCCACACTGAATTCAATCAACTCCAAATGAATTCAAAGGAGAATGGCTGACTTCATGCCATTCATGTACAGTTCATGCAGCTGAGTGCATGTGCGTATGTTTTGAGTGAGTGTCGAGAGCAGCAACAGGGAGACCAAAGGCTAAGAGGTGATGACACAACCACTGCCAGGAAGTGTCTGACTTAACAGAGATAAGAGAGAGGGTCAGCAAGAACACCTGTGCCCTGGCAGGGAGGAGAAATGGCTGGACACTGAATCAGAGTCAGGGCTCTGGAAAGAAGTGAGACGTGACGAATGGAGACACTGCAGGCCAATCCCTGCTCTGTGAGAGCATGGAGGGAACAAGGGAGGAGCTGCTGAATGAGGTGAAGCTGATTGAGGCTCAGAAATGTTTTATGTGTTTGTGTACATTTACACTAAGGTCCGTACCAATTGATACTAGAGTGTGATGAGATCGATATTTCTGTTGCAGTTTCTCCCCTATACATTCAGTAATAAACTCAAATTTCCTTACAGACGACGTGTCAGCACAGCTTCTCTCCAACTGCCAATGTGGAAACATCCTCTCCCTCTGGTCCCCACTTCCTCATCTGGTCTGCCGAAGCAGATGGACCAGCACACCGCTGACTGGTGTCCTCATCATGGCACAGAGGGGGAGGAGTACTGTTTGGTGCAATTTTACAGCTGGAGACAAAGACACTACTGCCTGTGATGCATGCAGGGAAGTAATATGTTACAGTGGCAATACCACAAATTTGCACAAACACATGAAAGCAGCACACCCAAAACAGAACTCCAAGCAATATCAAGACAGGTGATTTGTAGAATTAAAAGTAAGATTTTTATTTTAATTTGAATTAATGGGGTTTTTTGTTTGTTTGTTTGTTTTTTCCCCATTGCATCTTATCACATCCCGCTCTTGTTATTTCTCCACTAAATGGTAAGGGGAATGGGGAATAAGGACAAGGCTGGGGCTTACTGTGCAGCAGGAATGACCAAAAGAGAGAAGGGTGCTCAAATAAGTCACCTGTGAAACAGCACTCGCACGCATACACAAAACCAAAGAGAAAGGGGTATGTGAAGACCAGACCACCACCAGGAATTAAACTGCCGTCATTAGCCCACAGCACCTGCAACAAAAGAGGAAATAAAAATTAAAACAAGAAGGATCCCTAAACACCAAGTGTGGACAAACAGAATATTTACATTTACGAAATACACATACTTTCCCAAGCCTGGTTTTGCCCAAAGTTTCTGCCACTTGAAAAATGTTTTTCCTTGCCACTATTGCCAACTGCTAACCCTAATCATTATAGGGATATTTTAGTTGTCTTTAACAACTCCATAAAGAGTTTGGTCAAGACCTGCTCAGTGTAAATTGCCGTGATATAATTTTGTAATAATTTGGTGTTATATAAATATATTTGATTTTAATTTTGATTGAATTTTTCAAAGTGTAAATGGTGATGAGATGTGATTTTAGCAGACTGATTCAACTTTTATCACATATATTCAGTTGAAATTAAATAGTTTTACAGGAAATCAGAAAATATACTAAAATTAAGATACCTACCTCAAACCTAAAATATAAATATATAATACCCTTTAATATAAATATAATGAATATGGCTGAATATAATAACCTTTTTTGTTAACTGTCCACAATAGTAAAATTATTTTTTGTATGCCTAAAATCTTTTTGTGTGTTTTATTATGATTAGAATCATGATCAACTAGTTAAAGGAAAATCAGAAATCATTCTATCACGGACACTGCTGCATCTTCCTGTTCCCTGCCCTCCTAATCTCACTCCGTTCTGTCTCCACAAACCACGCCCACAGACACACCTTCTGCAGTGCCTGTCAACCTGCTCATTCTGTCTCACCTGGTGCTCATTAGTTCATTTCCCTGTGGACATTTATGCCAGTCAGTTGACCATCCTCCTTTGTGAGATTATAGCTTGAGTTTGAGCCTGCAGTTATTGTGCCTTGTTGGATAACCTGTGACCTAAGATTATTTTTGTGTTCTTGCTCCTGCCTGACATCTCTCTGCCTTTTGCCAGATGATTTTGTGAGGCCTTAGTAAAGAGACGTTTGCTTTAAGCTGTGGATCTGTGCTTGAGTCCTTCCGTACACAACAGTATGATCTGACCAAGAATAGACTCTGCAGAATTCCAACTCCTCCGTACACTTGTGGAACTGCAAGGCACCACACTTCACACCCATCAGACAGAAATGCACTTCAGCACCTACAAGTTTTGGCCAACAGTGTAGATTAGCTGGCTAATCAACCCCAACAGCTACAGACCATGGCACCTTCTTTGCCACATTTTTGGCACAGTGCTCACTTGTGTTTGAGCTGCAGCCTTCCACCTTCCCATCTGATCGATCCAAGGTGACCTATATCATCACTCTCTTGGATGGGAGGGCTATGGAGTGGAGCACTTCTGTGTGGGAGGCCAACTCGCCTGTCTGTGTGTCCCTGGAGAGTTTCACCCAAGAAATGAAGAAGGTGTTCGACAGATCCGTCAGTGGCAGAGAAACAGCACAAATCCTTTCGCAAGCATGTCAAGGAAGGAGGTCAGTCTCTGATTACGCCATTGACTTTCGCACCGTTGCTGTCAAGTGCTCCTGGAATGAGGATGCTCAATATGATGCCTTCCTGAACAGATTTTCACAGAGTATTAAGGATGAACTAGTTACGTGTGAGCTACCTGTCACGTTCAATACCCTTGTTGAGCTAGCCATTCGGGTCGACACCAGGTTGGCTCAGAGACAGAAGGAGAGGCTTGCCAGGCGTCCTCAGTTACTGGTTCCCCAGGCAACCAGCAGCTGCAGAGCGGTCTTCTAGTCCCTCAGATCCTGAACCCATGCAGGTGGATTTAACCTATTTGTCCCCAGAGGAGCAAAGGCGTCATATTACCTCTCGCTCCTGCCTCTACTGTGGTCAGCCTGAATACTATGTTGTTGTTTTCCCACTAACACACAGCGCTCGCCAGTAGGACGGGAGTTCCTAGTAAGCCATTTACCCTTCTCTGAATCTTCCACCAAATGTGCCCTTTTAATGTGGATTCCACAGTGGAGATGTCACTGACTGGAGGTTGCAGTGCTGCTGGACTCTGGTGCTGATGAAAGCATGATTGACGCCACTTTGGTCTGGGAACCAACACACAGAACCTACCCCAGGTGAAGTAAGCCAATTCCCTCAATGGCCAACCCCCCGCCAGAGTGAGGTATAGCACTGAACTGGTTGCACTATTGATTTCTGGTAACCACTGTGAAAAGATCTCTTTGCATCTCATTGACACCCCTCAAATTGTCATTGTTTTGGGCTACACCTGGCCTGTTAAACACAATCCCCAGGTTGACTGGGCCACTAACACCATTTTTGGGTGGAGCTCCCTCTGTTTGTTGCAGTTCCTTTTGTCACCAGGTGGAGCTGCAAAGCCACAGGAAGAATTCTCTGACTTGTCTGCAGTGCCTCCTGGCCACCGTTGATTGTCCCTGTTCTTGTGCAAAAAGAAGAAGAACAGACAAAAACCACTATCCCCACAATGCCAGCGTATCTTCTGCATTCAGTCAGCAATTAGAAGAAGGTCACAGTTGCATCATATACTGTGTATGGATATTTCATAAAAGATATTTTTCAAATCATGTCTATACATTTTATCCTCATTACATTGTGTAGTTGTTACTTTATTGATGTGAGTGTTCATTAAATTCAAACAATATATTCATAATATTGTATAAAAGCATGTGACAAGTATAAAGTCAGTCGAGTGTTTCACCAAGTTTAAACAGTATAATCAAAGTGCAAAAGTGTGTGTGAGAAACATAAAATCAGATATACCAACAGAGTGTAGTGTGGTGTATGTGCATGGTGGGGCCAAGGAGCAGGAGAGCACAGCAGTGGTGAGAGGCACCTGACTGGAATGGTAGGCAAGTAGACAGGCAGGGAGGAGCAGGTGAGCAGGACTGCAAGTGGAGAAGCCAGCAGGACAATCAAAGCAGAGTAGTGTGATAATCCAAGCGAATTTCCAAAGTTAATCCAGCCAGTAAAGCAGTTGTAAAGCTGATGTCAAGCAGGTTCAACAAGAAATAGCAATAAATAACCAAAAAAACTATGGTTAAAAGACATTAAAATCTCACAGACACAGAGCATGAGCGCAGGGAGCTGCCATCTTAAAGTATAAACTAATGGTAGTTTATCACATCTTTGGAAAGCTGAGTTCAATTTCTCTAGCCACACCCAGGCCTGATTACTACCACACCAGTTCTCAGTTAAGAAATCACTTAAAAAGGACCTGCCTGACAAAAGTAGACCAAAAGATCCTCAAAAGTTACTATGGTGATTTATTCTCTGCAGCTAGCCTGCTCCAGACCAGACAAACAACCGCGCTAAGATTAATCCTGGTGATTCATCTGGTATTTCTGCTGTCAAGCCTGTGAGAAATTAATGTGTTTTACAGCATTTCCATGGTATTTCTAAATATGTTGCCTCATCCTAATTGTCCAGCATTAAAATATTACAGATCTATTGTTATTTGTCATTTCATTGACATGTAATTGCAACGGTCTTTTTATGTTCATTCTTGTATTTTTTTTTACTGTCAGGCCTAGTCCTACAGTGCTATGCTAATGGTAATGTCAACAGAAGAACCCTCTACATTAAGGAGGAGTTTTACAATATTGGGGGTAACGGCAATTTCAACATTTTAACAATTAGCTCCTAATTTGAATCAGTCAGAGTTGACTGATTGCACAAAATACCCCCTGGGGTATTGTGCAATACCCCTCTGGCTGAACAGGAAACTGATCCAAAAAAAAAAAAAAAAAATGTTTGTGGTAATTTGGATGCAGCAGTGTGTAAGAGGCAAACGGTAAACACTGTCCTCATAACAAAACTAATTATCCTGGGACTGAATTAGGCCTTTAATATGCCGCTAGACATTTCTTAAAAGATTAATTGAGCAGACTGGGGTTGTCCTTGGTGTGTTGCCATGACCAATACTGTGGATGACAATAACAAGCCAGCATCAGGAGGCTCATGGGATTGCCTTCTTTAAATGTGGGCTAATCTATTCAGTATGAGCCATTACCCGTGCGCGGCTGCAATCAGCAGTGCATTGTATTGCCGCCCAGTAATGAAGTGTGATTTCGTTTTAGTTGTTTGCCAATTAGTTTGCCGCAGAAATCTGCAGAGTGAAAAATAATTCATTTCAGTTTAAAGAGGAGTTTAACCCTTGTGTCGTCCTGCAGGTCAAAAACGACCAACCACCATGTTTAGCTACAAAAAAAAAAAACAAAAAACATATAACAACCCATATTTATGACTTTTCCTAAAGGGACCCCAACATTAAAAAAATTAAACTTTGGTTTTGTTTACACCGCTCTACACCACAAGGGCCCTAAGATTGTCTTATGGGTCATTTTTGACCCGTGTGTTATAAAAGCATTTACATGACAGAAAAAAGTTCAAAGGCCTCTACACAAACTCTCTCTAGCACACGCACACACACACACACACACACAACAAAGAAACTGAATTCCTCTCGATGTACGAATTGAACTTGAATTTGCACCTGCACCTGCACCTCTCACCCGCAGCTAACGCCTCACATAAAGCAAAAAAACATTATGTCAAACAAATTCAGTGGAGAGGATGTAAAGATTCCCCTGACAAAAGAACCCCCAGTCGGTTCCTTGCCATGAGTGAACATTTCACTGTCCAGCAGGTCCTGGACCAGATTTTTTCAGAGCTTCAGGATGAGCAAGTACACTATGATGTGGAAGAAGAGGTCTCTGAAGAAGAAGATGAGGAAGAATACAACACAGACCATGGAGCCTCTTAAGATGAAGAAGAAATGACCCAAGCAGACAGAGAGACATTTTTATCCAAGAACAGTAAAATAACATGGTCCTCATCAAACACGGACAGCACCCCAGGAAGAGCTGCAGCACAAAACATCATTAGGATGACCCCAGGGCCAACAAGATATTCAGCTGCCCATGCCAAGGACATCTACTCCATTTTCCTCCTGTTCATCACACCAGCCATTGAAAAGATCATACTGGAAATGACAAATTTGGAGGGTTCCCATAAATGTGGATCAGACTGACCTGCGTGGCTACATTGGGCTTTTGATCTTAGCAGGTGTCTATAGGTCTCATGGTGAGGCTACAGCTAGTCTCTGGGATGCAGAGAGTGGAAGGGCAATTTTTTGTGCCACAATGCCGCTGAAAGTCTTCCACCCTTTTTCAAGAATGCTAAGATTTAACAACCGTGACTCAAGACCATTTAATTTTTTGACCCATAGGGCAAGAGTAGTATACAGAATGTTAAGACCACACAAGGGTTAAGTGGTTCAACTCTTCTGGATTCAGTGTGTTTAGTCTAAGCCAATACTGATTACAAAGACAGACCAGGTTATAGATATTTCATCTTAAGGTATTACTGAAGAGTATCTGCAGTTTGATTTAATTCAGACATATATAAAATCCTGTTACTTGTACAATACCACTTTCTTAGGCAAAATGGCAGTGGAGCAGCTATAATTGAAAGGCTAAGGGCAGAGCGTCATGCTTTGAGGACTTCCTCTTTAGATTCATTATCTTCTTCCTATCATCCACTTTGGTGTCTGTCTGGTCTTGCTGTCTTATCTGAATAAAGTGCCATTCTGTATTAGGGAATGAATTGGTGAGACTGATGATTTTTGAGGGGTTCGGGAGACAGCTTCATTGAGAGTGAAAGAGTGTGTGTCGGTAATGCGTGTGTGTCCATGTTAGTGTGTTACCTCAAATGTTAAAGGCAACAAGGAGAGAATATAAGAGAGCCAGAAAGAGCTTGTCAGCCAATACAGTTTATGGTAAATGCATGGAGTTTGTGGTGTCACTTTGCTGGAGTGAAAACTGCAGAGAAAGGAGCACAGACAGGGTTGGCTGAGCAGCTGAGCAGCTCTCGCTCACCTGGCCAGCCTCTGCCTTTCATTCACTACAGATCACTTAATATGTTCTACTTGCCTCGCAGCTGCCTGCATCTTCCACATTCTTTCTTTGGCTTTCACTGTGCTGTTAGTCCTGACTGTAAGCATACTTTTAGGTCCAACGATTAGGTGTTTATAGTGTGATACCCCTATACACCTTCTCTATAGCAGGGAGGTGACACACAATTGTTAATTCAGATTAGCAACTAAACAAAACAATGCCCCCATTGGTGCTAACCCAACTTGAATCGGCATGCTCCATCCCTCAACACAGCCTCCAGCATTGCATTACAATGAAAAATGGAAGAGTAAGTACAACTTCATTCAGTTCAGTTTTAACTATAAGCTCTGTCATACAGGAAAGTTTTAAGCCTGGTCTTGAAAATTACTAAAGAGTCCGCCCCCCGGACCGATGCTGGAAGTTGGTTCCATGGAAGAGGAACCTGATAACTGAACGATCTGCCTCCAGATTTACTCTTGGAGACTTTAGGAACCACAAGTAAACCTCCATCTAGGTCACCAGTGACCACATGTGACCTGTCCAGGCTTTACCCTGCCTTCACCTGGAACGTTAGCTGGGATGGCTCCAGCAACCCCTGTAATTTGGACATATAAGTGATAGAAAATGAGTGATTCAGAGTATCTGCCAGTATCACACACACACCCTGCACATCATGTGTACAGTAGTATCACTGTCATCATCACTGTCATTAATGTGGTCACTAAATTTGAAAATATTCAGATGAAAACTTCATTCAGTCTTACAATAAATTAAATACAATTAAACTTTATTTATATATCAATTTTCACACAGCAAGGGAAAGGACTTCACTGGTTAAAAATGGGAAAATTAAAGAACAGAATGAGCACACAGCAACAGAAAACAAAACAAGGAGCCAGGGAAAAAAACAAAAAGCATACAACATATGCAGTTACACACTTGTAAGAATGACAGGGCATCTTGGGGAGCAATGCACACCAACAGGCATCGCAGCCCACACTATGGCAATAAACCTGTGATGCAGGGACCCCAACTACTACACCAGAAAGGCCCTCAGGGCAACACCCCTGCAGGTGGACCACACACCCTTTGTGCAGGACTCCCATGTGTAAAATGCTTAAAAGAACTAAAGATAAAAATAATCTCTCAATCTGGAAAGATGTTCTTTACTTTAAAAAAATACTGAAGGAAGGAGTGTAACAATGGCTTAATTTTTTTGGGGGGGGGGTTTATTGATTAATAAGGGATAAATCAAAACGTGCTTATTATATACAGGTGCAGATCAAAGCACAAACTAAATGAAACAGGGGAGCTTGGATCTGTAAATGAATGACATGATAAGACAAATCAAGCAGCTGGTGACTAACTTGAGAACTTGGACAAATGAACGGAAGGTTGTTTGTCAAATACAAGGATTTTTCTGAGGACTTCTTCCCATAATAAAATTTTGTATTGACTATTTATTGGGGGCTGACCCACGAGCGTGGTCTTGCTGTCGGGGCAAATTTGGTCCAATTAAATTTCTCCCTCTAGCTTCTCAGCATCACGAGGGCAGATTTTGGATTTTAAATACGCCTTTCATTCACCCAAGTTTAAAATGGTATCTAAAACAATGGGAAACATGCCGTATTGGTGAGTACAATTTCCTCTACTTCTTGTGGTTACTTTGGTGGACATGGTTTTATCTTATTCACTGTAAAACACAATTAAAAGGTTATTAGTTAATCACAACATCACAGAACACACAAATGAGCCAAGAAAAGAACATTTTCTTGCATGTCTTGACTGGCTGTGGAAAATAAGAATTGCATCACTACGGACTGTATGAAGTTTCTTTTTACAGAACAGTTGTAAGCAACAACCAAGCACATAGATTACGGTGCTCAGGTAAATTGTTATCGGTTCCAGTGGTTCGTCATTCAGGTGGCGCTGTTGTTACATAACTGGAATAGTTTATTGTCAGAAGTAAATTCTATCTCTGCCAAACTATTTCGTAGAAAAATGGTTCGAACAGCTGTGAAGTCCTCTTCTCGCAGAGGAAACAGTTCGGCATGTTTGCAGTCTCTTATTTCATCATAACATCCAATTTATTTTTATATCAATAAGTTTCTCTTTCCCAAAAACTCAAATGAAGCGAGGCGGAGCCATGTACCACTGCATAGAGGCAATAATACTCTGGCATCGAAGCTGAAGTCCGCAGCTGTTTTATAGGCGTGGAGATGTTGATTGGCAACAGGTGAGTGCAATCAGCCTCAGAGCCACGGGCGGGGGATGGGAGCAGCCTCTTGGGAAAGGTAAGCCACCCATACACAGCACAGACAGGAAAAGCAACTCTGGTGACTTTTTTTCAGAATAAAGAATAAAGTCCAGAACCACCAAACGTCACCTTCAGTTTTTATGATTTATTCATTTCTCCACAGGGGTAGTTTGTTTCTGGTTAAAAGTGGAGCTATTCAGTTGCAGGCTGACTTCACTTTCCTGATAAAATTATCCACAATAAAATCACAGGGTGCAAGTAAAATTTCAGCAGCGGTATTCTTTAGAATAGCAATAAAATTTACAATCACAGAGGTTACATAGTGTTTCCTTACAGTTCTCGCTGGGGCTGTCTGTTAAGTAGAAGTGATGATATTAAAGAATACACAGTAATGATCCAACACAGCCAGGTCAACAGCAGAGGACACACCATTGGATAGGCCATAGATTATGTGCAGCTCCAGGGTGTGTCCTCTGTTATGAGTGGGGTGTGTGACATTTTTAAAGTCCATGCAGTTTAACAGGTTAGTGAGTTCATATGCAAACGGTTCAGAATTATTGTCAATGTGTAAATTAAAATCACTGTTTATTATGACTTTATTGTAAGAGGAATGTATAATTAACAAAAGTTCAGAGAATTTGGTGATACAAGAGCTAAGATAGTTTGGTGGTATAGGAGGACTGCCAAAAAGAAACGCAAGATATTCCTTCCTTCCTTTGTTGTTACTGAGTTGCAGACAATGGATGAAATTCCGCCATTGTTTCTACCTTCCCCAACTGTACGATCTGTTTCACAAACAATTGTCTCTCTGATGACAATGACGACGTTCACTTCAGAATATGCACAGAGGTGAAATTTTCAGCCTGTGTTAATGAAGAAGAAAATGTATTTGCCTTTTTAGTGTCATGTGTCCACAATTTGTTCTGGCCCTCGAGAGACATATATGTTTTGAGCTAAGACAGGATAAGTTGGATCCATGCTGTAGCTTCAACCTGTAGGACTGTAATCCCATGGACCCTGTTCAGACCTTCAGCAATTCAAATTCAAATGCAAATGGACACCATAAGGTATGTCACACGTCACACATGGCGTTAAAATATGTCTCCACATGTGATTAGATGTCACTTTCCCGGTTTAGATGGTGATAAAGATCTATGTGCTGCTGTTTTATCTGAGTGTTGCATTTGTGTGTCTGGCTGATTCAGACAGGATGAGAGAGCAGAGAGAAAAGGTTGAGTTAGTCAATGCCTTCACACAGCTCTACTATGAAATGATCTTTCAGCCATTTGAAAGAGTTTAACATTTTGATTTCATGATGAAACTCTGTTGGGTCAATTCAGGCCTCCCATGACCTCAGTAGGGTGGATGGTTCTTTACTGTGGACCAGGGCCATGTGTTTTTATTCAATCTGACATAGAATAACAACACACCTGAATCTGGTGTTTGAGAGACCCGTTGCCGAACACCTGAACTTAGAGCTGTTCACTTGAATTCAGCTCACCTCAGACAGATACCAGGTCTAAATAACTTTACATTCAACATCACCAAATCACAGCATAATATACAATATGTTTTCTTTTTCCAGTCATTGATGCAGGATAGAAACCAAAATATTGTATGCAATGAAATATGTATTTGTTTTTAAAAGGAACGAATTTAAGGCATTTAAGATACATTAACATTCTGCATCTTTGAGCAAAAGCACATAAAAATACCCTTCCTGGAGGTCTTGGGGTGAATTTGACCTGATTCAATGTTTGCAAAACATGCCTGCAGATGCAGAGATAATCCTTGAGTTGATATGTGAAAAGCGGGTATGGAAAGCAAAAATTCCCAAAGGAACATTTATATTTTCTCATGGTGATTGTGTTTTGTGGGCGGTATCCATTCCAACAATATACACTGATAAAACCCTCCAAATACAGCATTAAATTTCGGTAGCATGTGATGCACAGTCCAGCTATGTGTGCAATATGCAGTTTTATATAGAACAATCCTCTGAGGGAGCACCTGCAAAAATTCAGGGCATGAGGGTTGTGCATAACCCTGTGCTAAACCACGTGCTCCTTTGTGCTCCCTGGTGAGGACTCCAAGTTGTCAAATGGTACAAACCAGAGGCATGAAACAAGACAGGTGCCAGATTTGTCCCACCTAAAAGGATTGAAAGCAAGAATGACCTGTGCTCAATGCAATAAATAGATCTGCAAGAAAGTCAGGACTGGGACTTTTCTGTGTGGAGCTTTCAAGTTCTCCCCGTGCTTGTTTGGGTTGACTCCAGAAACTCCAGTACACAGACATGCATGTCGAGATTGATTGTTGACTCTAAATTGCCCTTGGGTTTGAGTGTAAATGGTTTTTCATCTTTATGTGTATGGCTCTGCTATAGACTGAATCAAATCAAATCAAATCAAATCAGATTTATTTGTAAATGTTACATCAAGGCACTTTACATATAGAGCAACTCTAGACCAAACTCTTTATAAATTTATTTAAAGATATCCAACAGATCCCCCGATGAGCAAGCACTTGGCAACAGTGGCAATGAAA
The DNA here is from genome assembly GCF_900963305.1 of Echeneis naucrates. Taxonomy (NCBI): domain Eukaryota; kingdom Metazoa; phylum Chordata; class Actinopteri; order Carangiformes; family Echeneidae; genus Echeneis; species Echeneis naucrates. Next base: position 22,147,500 of record NC_042517.1, read on the forward strand.
AACTTCCTTTTAGAGGCAGAAACCTCGAGCAGAACCAGGCTCAGGGAGGGCGGCCATCTGCCTCGACCGGTTGGGTTGAGAGTGGGATAGAGAGAGAGAGAGAGAGAGTGAGATAGGCATTGGGGGGAGGGTATAGGCAGGAACATGTTGCTGCATGAAGTTCATGGAGTTGAGCTGTAATACAGAATTCATGAAATATGGGACCAGCAGGTGTTGCAGGAACATGGGATGGCGATTAGTCACCACCTGCAGGATGATGACAGGGCGAGAGAGGAGAAGAACTGGGAGAAACAGAGACATTGGCAGAACATGGTTAGTAAATGCAGTATAAATGCATAGAACTGGGTGAAACTGTGTTTTTTAAGAAGGATGGTTCTTATCAACGCATGCAAGGGGGGAGGAAAGGAGAGTGTGCGAGATGGAGGGAGAGAGAAAGAGGGAGAGGGGGAGAGAGGGTAACAGGGAGAGACAGGGAGAGACAGACAGAGAGAGAGAGAGAGAGAGAGAGAGAGAGAGAGAGAGAGAGAGAGAGAGAGAGAGAGACAGAGACAGAGAGAGAGAGAGAAGCTCAGTCCTTCCCCCAGCAGCCTAGGCCTATAGCAGCATAGCTAAAGATTAGAGGACTTTAACTTTTTAACTATAAGCTCTGTCATACAGGAAAGTTTTAAGCCTGGTCTTGAAAATTACTAAATAGTCCGCCCCCCGGACCGATGCTGGAAGTTGGTTCCATGGAAGAGGAACCTGATAACTGAACGATCTGCCTCCAGATTTACTCTTGGAGACTTTAGGAACCACAAGTAAACCTCCATCTAGGTCACCAGTGACCAGGTCACATGTGACCTGTCCAGGCTTTACCCTGCCTTCACCTGGAACGTTAGCTGGGATGGCTCCAGCAACCCCTGTAATTTGGACATATAAGTGATAGAAAATGAGTGATTCAGAGTATCTGCCAGTATCACACACACACCCTGCACATCATGTGTACAGTAGTATCACTGTCATCATCACTGTCATTAATGTGGTCACTAAATTTGAAAATATTCAGATGAAAACTTTTCAAGTTACATTCATTCTAAATTGAAAGTTTGGCCTGTCAGTGTCGCAAGGGGAAATTGGTTTAATTTTAATTTTCTAGTTTCATAATCAAGGGATTATTTATGTATTCCATGACTTAAATTGACTGATACAAAAACCTTTAATTCAATTAAATTTAAATCATTTTCTGGAGGTAGATCCTGTTCACTAGGGTCAGATTGGCAGTTTTAACAATATGAAAAACATACTGTAATGGTACTTAAACTGATGTCAAAACGGCAAAACATGAAATTCTTGGATTGGCTGCAATTGTTTAGATGAGAGCAGAATTCCTTTCCGGGAACCATCACCTAATGTTGGTGGAGAGGTTTGTATGCTCTAATGAGCCTGGAGCTGTGTTGTCGGGAGCCATGTGCTCCTGGTAGGGTCTCCCAAGGCAAATTGGTCTCAGGGGACAGGCCAGACAAAGAATGGAATGTCACCTCTCTGGTGGAGAAAGAGCCGGAACTTGTGTGTGAGGTGGAGTGCTACCAGTTAGATCTGGGGGGGGGGGCTTACCTCTAAATATAGCTTTGGTTCTGAAAAATCCCAGATAGGGATGGACGTCATTCTTCTCTGGAGTTGCTCAGGGCTTGAGGCAACAGGCCAGCCAATCCCAGCTAACACTGGGCGAGGCAGGGTACACTCTGGACAGGTTGTCAGTTCATCACAGGGCCAACACACAGAGACAGACAGAGGCAAACAACCACTTGCACTCAAACTCAGATATATGCTGTCGTGCTGCCCAGGTTCAATATTTTTTTTGTGAAAAAAAAAAAAAAAAAAAAAAAAAACAGTGTTGGACTTAATAACTGGCACAGGTTTTTTCAGGAGTATACAGCCTACATTTTGGTAAAAGTTTAAAACTTTAGCACATATGGTTGATATGTCAGAACATTTAAAGTTTTAAAATTTAGAGGCTTGATGTGTGAAGATTATTGACGTATTTGCAGCTGGACATTGGACCTTTGTACAAAGTTCGGTAAGTTTTCATGAATGGTAAGTAATATTGTAATATAACTGAATATTATGAAATGGAAGAGAGAAGAAGTTATTCTAAAATGATTGGGAAGAGTGATGCCTTATTAGTCTTTCCATCTTTGTCTTGAGGTTGTGACTTTGTTTTGTGTACTAAAACACAGAAGGCACAAAATAAAGACTGTAAATACACAGACACACGTCATTGTCAAGTGAAATAATACCAGCTGACGCTGCTCATCAGTTACTTCAGATAATAGTCTACATCTAAACCAAGCATTGCAGTGAAACCAAAGAGTAATGTTGGATAGATAATTTACCTGATATAAAATGGGCACTGCAAACATGAACATTTTTTATCATGTCCTCAGTCTAGTTTTCATCAACGTGTTTGATGGCTTGAAACCATAGGCACCTCGGGTTGCTCTGAAATGGCCGTGATCCCGTTGGACTCGGTAAAACTTCAGTCCACTGACAGGGATTGAGTTATATTGCAGTTTGTCTCATTAATTTCCTGTTTTATTTGGATAGTCTCTTCTCCCCTTGTGTTGACTCTATGTTTACTTCCTCCCTTTGTTCCTTTCTCGCCATTTGTGATTACCCTAATGTGTTTCACCTGTGTCTTCTTGTCTCCCGCCCTCATGTGTATTTAAGCTGTGTTTCCCTTCCTTCTGTGCCAGCTTGTCTTGTCTTCCTTGTGAGCAGCGGTCCAGCAATTATCGGTGATTAGTTTCCTTGTTTACCGGTTTCTGAACATTGCCTGAAGATTCTGTACTGTTGCCTTGACCTATTGTGTTTCGTGCATCGAAACTGGACTGTGTTAAAGACCTTGAGACTGCCTATCCCTGTCTGCTGCTTCTGCCTCACTGTGTCCACCTGCCTGTGAGTTCCTGACAGAGTAGCAATTCTGAGATCCAAGCATGAAACAACAGGACATTTTTATGCTAGTGTGGCAAGTTGGGGGCAGTATACCAAGGGATGATAGCGTATTGTCAACATCGCCAACTAGGAGACTGTCACCCCCAGGAAAGTAGTGATGGCACACCAAATACACACCGTTCCAAACGCCAGGAAGAGGAACTGGAGCAGCGTTAATGCACCTAGATATAAAGGTGAGCAGAATTTCCTCCGAATCAGTGAGCTGTAGGCTGATTGAGCACAGCCCGCTGCCAGTTAATTGAACTGGAAGGAAGGGCGGGGACTCAATCTGCCACATTAGTTTCACTTCTGAATCAACTTTGTAATCTCCTCTTTCTCACCTAAATCTGTCTGAAAGAATGGTTATGGCACTGCACTGCCTTTGCCAACATTTGTGCTCATACTTTTGATGATGTAGCCTGTAAAAGGCTCTTTACTTTTCTCATTCAGTCAAAAACTCCCCCCCAGACTTGATTTATGTAAGGACTCAGATGTGAGGAACCCAAAAGCACAAACTCAGACAGGAGCGGAGTCCACTTAACTTTAATTAATTTGTCTGCTTTACTTATATTGACCAAACCACTGGACATTTTGTCTCATCTGAGTCAATGCCATCACCTGAAGTAAAAGCTCAGCTAATATAGCTGTTTACTTTTCCAACAGCCAAGCTGCTGTGAAAACATCATCGGTTTAGACATCTCTATTTTTCAGAATCAAGAGGTTCATTGCCAGGTATGTGTAAACATACTAGGAATTTCACTCTGGTGTTTCTATCTTGGACACATTAAGGGAAAGACAAAAAATATACGTACATTTATGCATTGATATCAGAAATATTTTGAAATATTTGCAGTGGAATATTGTACAATAGTGCAGTAAGGTGCTATAGTTGTCAAAGTGTTTCAGTTTTCTTTCAGACCAGATAGTTCAAAACAACATATCTCCACAGTTGACACTTCTCTTTTCTCCTAAACACATAGCATGTTCTTTGTTCAAACACTGCAATTGTTCGCACTTCATGGCTGGCTAGCCCATCTATTTATTTCCAAAACCTCAAAGGCAATTTCCAAACAATGTGTCATTTATTTCTGTACTCTGCAGTGCCAACTACCTGACAGCTCGACATTCAGTAGCTCATGTTCTTCATTGTGAACAAGGATTGCCTACCTGTCCTAGGTTTAGTTTGCCTGTATTGCATTGTGCCTGTCATACTCACTGTTTTTAGCAATAGTACTTGACAACCATGCCTAACTTAAGTACTGAGCAGTGTCTTGTCTTTGTGTGTTGGTCGGCAGTGCAGCTGCTTTGAGTGTCTGGTAATCAATGCGCCATATCCAGACCTTTTGGTGCCTTCACCTTGTCTGGTGCCGTTACATCAGCGTCAATATTTTCCTCTGCCCTGCCGTTGCACTGTGCTGGTCTGCTGTGTGCATCTGAATGAATGGATTTGTGAGTGCGCACATTCTCTGTAGAAACACACGAGGCTTCAAAAGCCTGACCCACCAGTGTGTGGACGTCTCTAAATGCCAGTGATTTGTTTTTTCTTTATATGCTATCATCCCTGACTGTGACAAATGAATTAAGGTACAAGAAAGACATCAAAATGCAAATGGTTTTCCTTTTTCTTTTCATATAGTTTGGCATTTTCTGTGAATGACTGAAGTGTTGAGCTGGGCATTAAGTTCAACACTGCCATGTCTGTCTAAGATACTGTGCTTAAAATAGACAAGTCGACAAAATGAGGCCAAATTTAATTCAGCCTCCCACATGAGCAGTTTCCCATCTATACCATTGATCAGAAAGATCATGTCAGCTGGAAAAGTTTTTGAAGATTGTTTTAAACTGACTGAAATGCTGTTAGATGTCTGTGCTCATTTTGCCTGTTAATTTTAAAATGTTCACTTTTAAGATTTATATTCTTGCCCATCCAACATCCAATACAACTGACATTACATTTAATTTAAACAATTGAGCAAATAATCATTCAGTAATCTTCAACCGCTTCTTCTTTTACAGATCACGGGGTTGCTGGAGCCAATCCCAGCTCACACTGGGCAAGGGCGGGGTCACCCTGGACAGGTCACCAGTCCATCGAAGACACACAGAGACCAACAACCACTCACACTCAGACCTATGTACAATTTAGCGTCACCAATTAAGCCAAACATGCATGCCTTTGGACAGTGGGAGGAAACCAGAGTACCTGGAGGAAACCCACACAGGGACGGGGAGGACATGCAAACTCCACTCAGAAAGGCCCCAGGCCAGGGAACCACACTAACCACTAAGCACCGTTCTGCCCTGAGCAAGGAATTACGATGTTGACATCGGACCAGTGATGACATGTACAGACACACGTTATCATTCAACCTCTGGCTGTCAAAGTGGGGTCCTGAAAACAATGTGGGCTACATAGACAACTGAAATACTTTCTGGGGGAGGTAGCTAAAACCCTGACAACCTCGAGTTGAGACCAGGAGGCAGAGCCGCCATTCACGCTCCTTTGCCCCTCAGTCAGAGCAGTTACCTGCCGAGAATAGAATAGTCTCTATGTTCAGGTCTATAGAAACTGTATCTGTCCCCGACCACCTAAATTTAAAAAAAGTTACTAAACCCAAATTAAACGGAAGAGTAGCTAAAATCAAAAATGTAACTGGAATCAAAACAGCCACAAATTTGGTCTGAAATAACTCTGCAATTAAATGCGGACTGTTGAATATTTGAATGCTATAATCAAAATCCCTACTAGTTAATGATCTCATAGCTGACCATTGTGTCACAAAGCAGAAGTTGGTGTTTAGTGTTGCATGTTTTATTAATTTATGATTAATTTTGATTGAACTGCTGTGGTTTTAATTAATGCTTTTATTTTGAAGTGCTGTTTTACCATGACTTCCTGCCTGTGAATGACTTAACCCAATCTGATGCACCTGGGCAGCTTGTTTAAGACAGTAGTGACGGTGTTGTATGACCAATGAGCTTGCTCCAGGTCACAACGACCGCCAATCCAGAGCCGATGGGAGGACCAGAGATCAGCCAGGACTGTTTTTATACTGGGGTAGATAGGACCAAGAGGGGGGGTGCCAATGGGGAAGAAATGACACTAAGGGGACTAGTAGGAACACGCCAGTGGGACCAGGGCTGTGACGATATCTACACACACCAGCAGTTTCAGACACAGTAAGCACTGGAAAAAGAACCGCAACACTTGGTGGGAAGTTAACTCGGGGAGGCTTTAGGAGCCCGTTTTTATTTTATTTTTTTTATTTTTTTTTTTTTTTAGTTAGTAGGTGTGCCTATGCCTGGTGAAGTAGACCGACGCCAGAAGAAAAAGAAAGGGTTCCTTCTGCTGGAAGAGCTGTTTTTTTTTTTTTTTTTTTTTTATTGTATTTTAGCTGTCAAACTTTTAGCCACCTGACTTGTTCTTTTAGTACTTTCAGCATTTTAGCTTTTTTTTTTTTTTTTTTTTTTTTTTTTTTTTTTTTTTTTTTTGTAGGAACTGTCTTAAACTTTATTTGACTTTTTAATATCTATCATTCTCATTAAACCTAGTTTTATCGCTCACTATTCTGTTGTAAACTATTTCCTCCTCGATCACTGCCAGTGTTGCTCCCCCTCCTGATAATTCTTACTGACCTTGCAATAACCATTACTTATTTCACCCAAACCATTACTCACCCCACCAAGTTAACCTTGCTCACAATTGTATTGATTAATTTTGTATAACTGAAACCTGGCTGCAGCAAGATGATTGTCAGTCTTAATGAAGCTACACCCACCCCCCCCCCCCCCCAACTCAAGTTAATTTTCATGTCCCTCGTACCACAGGTCAAGGAAGTGGGTGGCTGTGTCAGGGTCAGTCAAGTTTCTGTCAGTGTCAGTTTTTTTTGGTTCTTGACTCTTAGGGGAGTCACTTCCTGTTTTAATTTAATTTCTCTTCCCTTGTCCTGTCAAGTTACCTCCTGGCGATTGCCTTCCCTGCTCTAATGTGTTTCACCTATGTCTTGGTATCTCCCTCCTCTTGTGCCTGCAAAACCAACTGGCTCCCTGCCTGCCCCTTGTTATCTCATTAAATTCAGTTTGTATTTAAGGCTTAGTATCTGTCTGTGCTGTTGGTGAGCCTGTTTTCTGGAGTGTAACTTTTGAGAGCACTGCCTTTTTTTTTTTTTTGAATAGTGTAGTCCTTCCTGTTTTGAGTCCTGTTTGTTTCAGTTCAAAGTCTTTGGTTTTTGCTGTCCATCTGCTCCTGCATTTGGGTCCTCATCCATGCGTACAATTGTGACAGCTGAGATATTTCAGTCAGCCTATTAATCAACCCTAGACCAAAATCTGACTGTAGGTCAGGTATGGGAATCCTGCTTTTTGCAGGCAGTCTCCCAAAACACCCACATACACTCCCCCAAGCACCTTGATGTCTGTTGTGATTAAAACTATGGCGGTCCAGCTCCTCAAGGCCTAGTGTCACATAAGATGGTGTGATGGGACAGAGGTGAGGAAAGGGGCAAAACATGGGCCAGTCCCGTAGGGGGCTAGCTTTCAGAACAAAGGGTCCACCAAGTGGGGGAGGGAGGTCCCAGGCCCACCATGGACAGCAGGCTCGTCAACCAGTGGCCCCTGGCTAGGGCACCCAGCTAGATCAGGCTCCAAGAAATGGCTTCCTCTTTTTCAATTAAATTTTTCCTCTGCAGGTTCTCTCTGAAAATGCTTGATGTAAAATTTTTGACTGTGTGAGAGTTCTGTAAAAGAAATGTCAAGCAGGATTTGTGCATCATGTAGGCTGCTTATGAGGCTGTACAGTGTCTGGGTCCTGTTACATGTTATTTTCCATTAGCACCAAATCACTGACTTCATATCCATTATGGACTGAATAAGCAAGATATTTCCACAAAACTGACACAATACATCAAGCCTGGAGTCCAGTGTCACAGTCTCTTTATCTGCAGATGTCCCTTACCCCTGCCATAGTTATACCTGCACCAAGAGAACTAGTATTAAGATTTGGCAGGCCATGCCAGGCCTGTGATTTCAATAAAATGTACTCACCAGATCATCTTCTGCTGGCTTAAAAACTGTGTTCTCAGACTAAGCAAGGAAATCCAAAGTGAGACAGTATAGTATATTTAATGAATTGCATTCAATGTACAGTACTGCAATATGTACCTCATATGAAGCAGCCAGTGTATGTTCCTGGGACACAGTCTGTGACTGTCCCTCCCTCGATCCCCTCCATCACCGGCCTTTCTTTATTCATGTGGCATGCCACCTCATCTGCTGGGGTCAAATCCTGGCATAGTGGGCTGCCCCCATGCCAGTTTTATGGGCTTTTTTTTTTTTTTTTTAACTGCTGCAATCATACAAAGATTCAATAATCTATTCATCTCATTTCTTTCTTGTTATCTACACTGAAGTCACTTATCAGTCTGCAACATGATCTTATATGTAATTTTAATTTGCTGCCAGTTCCTACCCTGGCCAGACAATTTTGTTGTTTATGAAGGATAGAGAAATAAAAGACAAAAAACATAAAATGGGAAAAACAGATTAAATAGAATTAAAAATAGACTACATTTCCTTGGTGGCATACATTTCTAGTTGCCACTTTTCAAGTTGATTGGTGGACTTGCAAAATCACACCTTAAAATAACTCCTTTCTGACAGTTGACAGTGGAGCACCGTTTAATAATTATTCATTTTACGACTACTTACGCATTAAGCGGGTCCACTACTATCAGCCAGTCTGCCTTTCCTTAATTATGGCGCTGGTGTTGCCTTGTTTTACAATGATGTCTTAAACATCTCCATCAGTAGCTGTCCAGTGTCCATGAAGTATGAAGCACGAGTCTTGTCCATTTTCCCTTCTGTGCTTCTGTGATTGATCCAGTGGTCTATGTAAGTATGCCGTAAACGTGCACTTATCCCAGCTATCTACACCTGACTTGACATGGCCGCACCTTTTCATCCTGGCTCGGCATACGTGCAACCAAGTAAGCTAAGATGTGCCGACCAGACTAGATCAAGCCGCACTTGCTCAGTTATCCTGGATTTCTTTATTCTACTTTTGTGCAATACCTGTTGTAGACAGTATAAAGTTAATTTTAGACAGTAGTTTAGGTGGTGAAAACTGTTGAAAATCTGTTATTCTGGGTGGAAGATATATATCCAGTTGGCTAAAGGTCAAATCAGGCCTGAATTATAGATTGTAGCTGAACATATTCCAGAAATTTGTATTTGTTAATACCATACTTTCCTGTGATTTCATTAAATTGTATGAATTTGTTGTCTTGGAGGATATGCCTTAAATGTTTTAACCCTTTATCAACCCATGCTGAAAAATGTATAGATTTTTTTGCAGGATCCTGTGAGTCCGATGAGTCTGGTGAACCTCGGGTGGAGAGAAGAGGCGCACTTTAATAGAGCCAAGGGGTCTATCTCCTTAGGGAATTGATCATTCATGCCGAAGTCCGTTCATCTCAGCTCCCTTCACTTCCCTTCACTTCCCGGGGTGCCTGTTTTTTGGTCTCTTCCCTCCAAGGCGATGTTCTTCACAGTTTCAGTTGTTTCTGGAGGACGTTTTGATGGACATCTCGAGGTCTTCCTCCGCCTGCTCTGGTATGCCGGAAAATACTAGGTTGTCCCACATGCTCCAAGCCTGGATGTCAAGGATAGCCACTTTCATCTGCTTGTTCTCTGCCATGATCTCCGTCCCGCTCTCAGTAAGTGGTTTAATGGAGGTTTAATGGAGGTTTTAAGTACTTTCAGCAGCCAGTGAAGCCACCTGTTGCTGGCTGAATTCCAGAATAATGTAGAGCCTGGAACTCTTTGGGGAACATTTCCACTAGGGCTAGTCTGGCTTCAAAGGTTGTTAGTTTCTTATGGATTGATTCCAGGAAGTCCCTGAAGTCCTTATTGGTTGAAGAGGGTACGATGGGCAGTCGGCTTCTTTTGGAAGATGGGATCACCGCATTAGGCAAGGCAATGCAAGTTTATTTATGGAGCACAATTTGTACGCAGGGTAATTCAAAAATGCTTTAGATACAAAAAAAAAAAAAAAAAGCAGATGAAATCATTACATAAATCATAAAATAGTCATTAAATAAATTAAAAGCAAAAATAAAATGCATATAAAATATTTTCAGTTGTCATATGCACACTATAGAACTGTTTTCAGCCTGGATTTAAACATTGTAAGAGTTGAGGCCTGTCTCACATCTTCTGAAAGACTATTCCAGACTTTAGCAGCCTAAAACTGGAACACAACCTCACCATGTTTAGTCCTCACTCTGTGTCAGGAGACCCAGAGTCTACCACCAGGAGACAACTCCCCGAGGTTTTCAAAGCCAGAGATGGTTCATATGGCTCTAGCATGTGAGAGATGTACTTTGGTGCTAGAACATGAAGAGACTTTTCCACAAGTAGAGCTGTTTTAAAGTCTATTCTATTCTAGTCTATTCTCTATTCTTGACAGGAAGCCAGTGCAGAGACCTGAGCACTGGACTAATATGGTCGTTTTTCCTGCTTCTAGTCAGGACTCAAGGTTTTAGAGAGAGAGCCTCAAGGTGACTAATAACTCTTTTTCTTTGTTTCTGTGGGTCACAATGACCCACAGAAACAATTCAGGTTTGTCTGAGTTTAGCTGGAGAAAATTGTTTTGCATCCATACTAATATGTTCGATGCACTGAGAGAGTGTATCTATAGGCCCATGTTCACCTGCTGTCAGTGACACATCCGAGTGTCATCTGCATAGTTGTGGTAGGACACATTATAGCTGCATATAAGCTGACCTATTGGAAGCATATACGGATTAAACAATAGAGGTCCCAGGATTGACCCCTGGGGAACCCCACAGGTCATAGCCATTGGGCCTGAGACACAGTAACCAATTTCAACAAAGTACGTCCTGTCCTCGAGATAGGACTTAAACCAGTTTAGAGCAGTACCAGAGATTCCCACCCAATTTTCTAACCTCTGAAATAAGATTACATGGTCAACTGTATCAAAGGCAGCCCTCAGGTCAAGTAGAACTGAGACTGAGACTTTGCCTGTATCTGTGTGCAGGCGGGTATCATCAGTCACCTTGACCAGAGCTGTCTCAGTGCTGTGGTTGGGCCGAAAGTCTGATTGGAAAGTATCAAAAATACTATTAGAAGAGAGTCAGTAAGTTGTTGCTAGACAACATTTTCCAGAACTGTGCTTAAGAATGGTATGTTTGATGTAGTTGTTCAGTACTGTGGCATCAAGACTGCTCTTCTTTAGAAGAGGCTTGATGACAGCAGTTTTTAAGTCCTTGTTCCAGTCTGGAGTGAGATGCTCATTGGTTGAGCAAGTTGTGGTAACAAACTGTTTAGCACAGACTTTATAAATCTAGTGAGTAACTCATCAAGGCAGCACCTTGATGGATTCGGATGGCAGGTGATCTCTTCAACTGTTTTGTCAGTGAAAGGTGGGAAATGTCAACTCAAGGTGTCTAGCTGGATGTAGGGTATTTATTTGTGTTGTGGAGGTTATCGCATTTTTAATTCCTTCAACTTTGTTATTAAATAATATTGCAAACTCATTACACTTAGATGTAAATTTTAGGTCTAAAGGTAGTGAAACTGGAGGGTTTTTTAATCTGTTTACTGTAGCAAACAGGACATTGGAGTCATTACTGCAGTTTGTGATGATTTGTTTTTTTAAATAACTGCCTTGTTCTACGCAAAGTCTGGTTGATATGCATAACTTTTCTCTGTAAATCTCATAATAAATCTGAAGCTTTGACTTGCACCATTTCCATTCAGCTCTCCGGAATTCCTTTTTCTGTGCCCCGACCCAGTCTTTGCGCCTTTTACTTACTTTTAACCATTGTAACCTTGACAGGAGCAATGATATCCAACAAATTTAAAATACTTGCCGTAAAAGTTCAACAAGTCCTTCAACATTAAAATGTGGGGTATTTTCAAGCCTAATCATTTCTATAAACTTTACCTCTGTACTGTTATTTATGAGTCTTCCTTGAACAACTGCAGACCTAGCTAGGGTAAGGGTTAGGGTGTAACAGACAAGTTGAAGAAAACACCAAAAATGCCCAGATAAAGCAACATCAACGTTCACATTAAAGATAGAGACACCCTTGGTAATGAACACATCCAGAGTGTGCCCTCTGCTGTGGATGGGCTCAGTCACATGCTGAGCTTGACTGCTTTTCAAGGACAGCAGTGAGTATTTAGCATGCCTAACATTGGCTACATCCACATGCACATTCAACTCACCTGTAATGACCTAACAGTCAAAATTAGTACACAACTGGAAGTAGTTCAGTAAAGCCGAACCATTTTGATCCAAGATTTTATAAAGCTTTCAAGTTTATCAGGAAGTCTCATGGGTGATGGTGGAGACAAAAGTAATAGTGAAGCTTCTCTGGAAGGTGTAGAGGCAGCAATTGGGTCCCAGGCCTGTGGTGCAGGTGATGGAGGAGCTTCTACATCTGAATGCTGTGTTGGGGGTGCTGCAAGTGCTGCTGTAGTTGTAGTGGCCAAATCCTTTGTTGGGTCCTTTCCTGGCAAGGCAGGAGGCAAGGCTGTGTTCTCGCTCCTCTCTTTCTGTGGCAGCGTAGGATCTGGTTCAGGTCTGTTCTGATGCCTCAGAGCATGGAGCAGGTTACCTGTTAGTCATCTCACGCCACCTCTGTTCAGGTATGAGCATTTTCCATTGAACAGATCCTCTCGATGCCAGAAAGAATTAAAGTTCTCAATGAAATGCTGTCCTCTTGCCTCACAGACTTTGCACAGCCATGTGTTCAGCTGAAGCAGTCAGCTGAATTTGTTGATCCTCCTGTCAGCATTTGGGAGAGGTCCAATGTGGGTAATGCCACTTTACCAAGACTATCAAATAGTTTACCAAAGCCTTTTTTTAAGATTTCAGACTGGTTCTTTCTGATGTCCACTGCTACCACATGGATAATCAGCTGTTTCACTCCTTGGTGTTTTGCCAATTCCTCAGGCAGTCATTCTGTGATATTAGAGACATTGGCATTGGGATAGCTGCAAGTAACCATCCTGTTCAGGTTTACGTTAGATATGACTCAGTCTCCAAGCACAAGGGTATCTTTGACCTTGACTCTTGGCACAGTTTTTCTGTTCATGTTCTGCTTTGTGCTGTCTTCATGGTTCTTAGTGATTTTATCGTTTTATTCCATTTGTTATTTTCATATTTGCCTCTGACAGGGGCAAAAATCTGTTAACTTTATTTCGGGTGATGTTACAAATCCTCCATTGGTCCCAGCATTTTTCGGTTGCTTTGGCTTAGCACCAAGTCCATTATAAGTGTCTTTATAGAGTTGTGGAAAAGACACAGTATCATTTAGCAAGTTGAAAGTAGCAGTTTTTTCACCCTTTCCTTTGAAAGTAAATGTGGACGTGTTACCACTGGAATCCATTGGAATTGTTTCATGAAGTTCTTTTTCAGTTTCAAAGGCAAAAAGCCTTCCTTGCAGGTCAAAAATTCCTTGTTGATATATCCAACAGTTACTAAGAGTCAAGAGTAGGAAAAAGTGGAGTTTTGAGCATTGATAGGGTAACACAACGAAAGAACAGTTGAATTTAGAGTTACTGATTTTTAAAGGGTTTCATTAATCACCAAAAAAGTGGGAATAAAAGTAATGAACACAGGCTCCTGCCTATAGTAAAGGTACAGAAAGGGTTACATAAAAAAATTGGTGACTCTAAATTGTCTGTCACTCTGAGTGTGAGTGGTTGTTTGTCTCTGTCTGTCTCTGTGTGTTGGCCCTGCAATGGACTAGGGACCTGTTCAGGGGATACCCTGCCCTCACCCAATGTGAGATGGGATTGGCTCATTGGCCCTCGACAACCTGGAAATGGATAAATGGTAGGAGATAAAGGAATGAATTTTGGGGAGTGAAGCATCAACTGCCTGAGGCACTGGGAACTTCGGATTCTGCATCAAATTAATGAGTTGCCCAACTTTATTCCAAAATCATCTTAGATCAAAAAGCCCACCATCTGCCCATCTTTGAGGTGAATGAGGCTAAATGCTTGGCTTTAGTGCTTTATCATTTGATATCCTTTGTAAACCTCTCCAGACCCAAGTGTTAAGGCGCTTTTTGGAAGGTGGGCTTAACTCTGCTTAGTACCAGATGTCTCTTGAAACTCCCATGCTGCTTCCAGTGCCAAAACACTGCCAACAGCCAAGTCAAAAGTGATGCAGGGAGCATTGGAAGCACAGAGACAGCAAGGATGGGAGGAGGAGTAAATTAAAGACTGGATAAGATTAAAGGACAATGATGAAAATGGAGGGGGGATGGGTGAGTGAGCGCTTGTAGAGTGAGGTGTTCCCCTCTGTCAGCATCCATCCATCCTGCTGAGACAGAGAGATGAAAGTGCGAGTAGAGCTTGGCAGATAGTTAGAAGTAAGGTGAATTGAGCTCCTGCAGGGACAGCGAGGAAGAGAACAGGCACTGGGTAAGAGCTGGTGAAAATAGCCTGAGGTGAACTACAAGCTGAATTCTTAATGCCACCTTTACTTTTGATCAGCTCTGGGGGCCTGTCACTCGCCCCTTGCCAAAGAAGCACTTACAATCAGACATTAAGTATTAAAGATCTTCCTTGTGGGCTCTATTCTAGAACTCATCGATCCAGTCTGGAACAGTGAAAGTCACCTGCTGCTTCAGAACACAACCTTTGTAAAAGAGTTTTAATCTTTTTTTTTTTTTTTTTAGATGTTTTTACTGTTTACGGACAAAAGCTGGTATAGATATAAAGTCCTTTGGTGAAACTGCTGTACAAGCTCAACTAAACTTGATTCTTGCAAATGTTTTCACTCACCTGAAAAAGTCAAAATGCTATCCAGGTTTATTTGATTAAATTATGAGATTTAGAAGTCTGAACAAGTGGAATTCTTTGCAATAATATAAACAAACGATTGAAATGAAATAATTTACATAACATAGTTAGTCTTTCCTAGACATTTAAATGCAGAAAAGTTGCACATTGTACCTTTAAGAAACAATGGATGTCATTTGATAACAAGCAAAAAAGTGCTTCATGCCTCCAAAATGTGTATTGATTTTAATAACCAAGACCTGCAGCTGATTACATTTTCCACAGTGAAAGTCAGGAATACTTGCTAATTCTAATGTCATCATCACCATGCCAATGAATAATTTGCCTGGGACAATGTATAAATGTTTTTACCTTGTTATCATGTTAGATACAGATTATTGGTGCTATAGACCACCTGCAGCTTCAGATGGTCATCAACAAAATTGTTGAAGGTAAAATTTAGTAAATCAAGACAATTCCTCTCGTGGGTCTGTATCAAATTGCATTGCTATTAAAAAGCTGTTAAAAATTCTCTCAAACCCACTAATGTTAAACTCATAGTGAAACTATTGACAAGTCAGAAAATTATCATAGTTACAGAAAATGTATCATGTGGTGACATAGAGACCAAGACCTAGAAATAGGTTGAAATATTTCTTCTATGAAATTTAATAGAGTTAGGGGTTGTAGAAAAATATTCACGTCCATCCTGGACTTCATGT
Organism: Echeneis naucrates; assembly: GCF_900963305.1. Lineage (NCBI taxonomy): Eukaryota > Metazoa > Chordata > Actinopteri > Carangiformes > Echeneidae > Echeneis > Echeneis naucrates. The sequence goes on from NC_042517.1 coordinate 22,163,009, forward strand.
GTGTTGCTGTGAAGACAGTGAGGTCTTTTCTGTTGAAGACTGCCCTTCATACTGCAGCTGCTCTTCTTTTTACTCCAAGACCGATGTTTGTGGTGTGTGTGAATGTATTACGATCTGGTAGATAAGCTGCCATTAGTTTCGTTAGAAATTGTGCTCAGCAATTTCTCCAAATGGTGTGCCTGTTCATGCATCTGCAAAGTCACAACTTACCTCTGTATCTACTGTGACTTAGCCTTTGCAGAAAGCAAGCCTTCAGGACAGGCGAGCTTCTGTCTACGCTATAATCTTATTCCGTCACTGGTCTTCATTTATCCAAGCTTCATAATGAGTGAGATCAACTGCCCACCTCCTCTGAGACACTCAAAGTAAGCTGTTTCTCCTGCTTTCCATTTCCACATTTCTCTCCTTCTCCTGTTGATCTTTCCAGTTGTTGCTGCTTTACCTGATCCCCCTTTTGTTGTTTGCCCTCTGTCTCAGACGTTTTGGGGGACATGAGAAAAATGTTACTTTGCTGTTGATGGTGTGTGGAAGCATCTGAGCGGCTACACAGTGTGTGCATTAAGAGCTGTGTTGTGGTCACTGAATTGCCGTACAAGCCTCCAGGCACATAAAAAGAAGAGAAGAGCAAAATAAAACAGAGAGCATGTGATTTTTCACAAAAAGCGCAATTCAAATGTCAGTGTGTATGCCCCATGTTGGCTATGTGTATTTGAACATGTTGCCACCAAGGGGCAGCAAGTGTCAGAGGGCAGTGTCCGCGGTCAGTGTAAGAATGTGCCACCTGTAGCTTAATCAGAACACAGCAGGGCTCTACCTGCTACGACTTATGCTGCAGCAGGGAAGCCATGTAACATGCAAGAAGCAAGGGAAGGAGACGAAGAGGAGTGGGGAACAAAACTCTCTCAACAAGTAAACTGTATGGCTATTCCATCCATCCTCAGCTTGAGTCCTCACCATGTGGGGAAAGAGGCATTCCTTCATTCATCTTCTACTGCTTATCCGGTTCTGAGGTGTGGCGTCTACTGGAGTCAAACCCTACTCACACTGAGCGAGGGCGGGGTACACCTGGACAGGTCGCCAGTCCAACATGTGGGGGCCAACATGCAAAGATAAACAGAGACAAACAAGCACTCATGTTCAACTCATACCTAAAGGCAGTTTAGAGTCACCAATTAACCTAAGCATGCATGTCTTTGGACTATGGATGGAAAACTGAGTACCCAGAGGAAACCTGCGCAAGCCTGGGAAGAACAAGCAAACTCTGTACAGAAAGTCCCCATGCTCAGGAACTGAATCTGCAACATTGTTGTGGAGCTAACCACTACCGTAATTCCCGGGAAAGAAATAAGAGTCTGAAATGGGCCAAAATGTCAAAGAGAGGAATGAGCAAAAAACATATTTAAAAAATAACAATTTGGGATAATAAAGACAGGACAATCACAACCAGAATAAAGAACAGCTTTCTGTGATATCCAGGTCAGATTCTCTCTGGAGGCCTGACTAATTCCGCTTTATCTTTTCATAATAGGCTTTTAATATGATTGATGCGCTACTTCTCAAATCCTGGTGTCCCCAAGGGCCTGGTGCATTTTAAATGCTACATTCTCCAGCTGGAAGTGGATGAGAGGTTAAAGCAGGATATCATCTAGTTTTGATTTTTGCACTGAGAAGGAGGGCTGAGAAAGCATCATAAATTCAGAACACTGTTGGAAGTCACTTTGCCATTCAGGAGACCTGACAATAAAGATTATATTTTTTGGGTTGCACTATAAAATTTTGTCATCATTCACGATGTGAGATGCCATGTACACAACTATTTTCGCTCCAATGTGGATTTTCCATAGTAGATAGGGGGTTACACTGACAGAACCAACCTATTTGATCATTCAATGCATTTCTAATAATTTGGAGCACTATTTTCTCAATATCCTGAAACTCAACATGGCGGAGGCTAAATGTTGTGCATGGAAGAGTAAATAAGGTACGGTTTTGGACAAAAAGAGCCTCATGTTTAGCAAACATTTTTGCTACCTGACAAGATAACTGAGCAAGTTCTATCTGTGGTGTTGACTTCCCGCAGCTGCAGAGACGTAAAACAAAACTGGCAACATCATGTTGGTGCAGGAAGGATAAGTCAGACGAACAAAAGTCTCCAGGATTCATCCTCTGAGATAACTTTAATTTTCTGCAGACATTTACTCAGTCTGGACAGAGAGTCAACCTGCCCTGTAAAAACAGTAAAAACCATCTTTGGAGGAGAATGTGGATATGACCTGCTCTGGAGTCTATCCTCATGGGTGGTACAGTCTATCAATCACTCATAGTTGTGTCCCCTAATCTATCCCCTGCTCTCTGGCCCATTTTCCTCTAAATGATGATCATTTAAAAATGAACATCGTGTTATATTGAAGAGTTGAAACACGAGTCTGAAATCGTAAGGAAAGCATGTACCAAATTAATAAATTAAGGGGAAGGAGGGACACTTTCCACGAAACTTAAGTACATTCTGACTTTTTTTTTTACAGCTAATGTAGTTGCCCCCTGATGGTCATTAGATAGAAGGAAAGTTTAAAGCACACATTTTCTTTGGAACTTACTAGCACAATTTCATTCACTTCACATTGCTTTCAAAGTGAGTGGACGGAAATGAAATGGAAAATGGGCTCTGCATGTCAATGGCTCACTTCAAGAAGGAATTTCTGACTTGAGATAAACCCAAAACTTGTTCCAGCTTTCAAATCCATAACTTTGAGGGTATACAGGGAAGGGGAGGGGGAATTAAAACATCACAGGAGCCAGATTTAGCCAAAAAACAGTTTAATCCTTGGTGTGTGTCTATGTGTAATAAATTAGCAAAATCAGAAAGAGCAGGATATGTATGTGAACGTGAAACAAAACTTGTCACAGCAGTTTCAATGCTGAAACTCTTAAAAAAGATATCAGAATCATAAAGTGTAAAACTCTAGAAGCTTTTTTCCTTTCTGCCTCTCTCCTCTTTAATCTGTGTGTGAAGATATTTTACGTCGTATACCTCTGAACTATACTTTAATCAAAGTGAGCTCAGCAGGTGAGAAGTGGAGGGAAGAAAACCTTTGACTTTTGCTGTTGAAGAATATCAAATCAAAAATGGCAAATGACGGGGGGGGCATATTTATAAATGTGGCGTACATCACTTTCCATGCAAAGGGTTAGGGTTAGGGTTACCCTATAGATCACCCTTGTGATCTATAAAAAACAGCCTTGACAAAGAATGTGCGCACCCCTAAGCAATCAAACTAAAGAAGCTTCACAGGTAGAGAAGTCGGGATGACTACAAAAATTCTAGAGATAGAATCAGTATGGGCCCTGAAAAAAAACATATTGGTCTGAGTAGGGGGCCGATAACCAATATTTGGAGCTGTTATTCATTTGCAGTAAAAGGGAAAATATTGGTGTTAAAACTTTGAATAATACAACCGCCAACACTTAACTTTGTTTAAATGTCTTTCAGCTTTTGTTTATTAAACAGTTTATCAGATTTGCAACATGTTAAAGTTTTTTTTTTTTTTTTTTTTTTTTTTTATCTTAGACAATAGACATCTTTCTTTTAAAATTTTAACAAAAAGTGCAGGGAACTCCCAGGCTCAGCAGCATGTATTATAAAGTTAAATGAAAACTTCAACAAATAAATAGCGCCCTAAAATTTTCAATACTAATTAAAGTTTTTCAACATTTCAATATAAGTAATGCAGAAGAGATGGGTATTTTTATGCCTGACATGACACACAGAAAACAAACTTATTTGGCATTATGTGTCACTAAGCAACATCCGTAGGAATGAACAGGCCCCGTCTCCAATGCTGTATCCAGTTCTCTTTATACAGCCATGCTTGAAACATATCTGCTCTCCGGACCTTCTCCGTTCGGCAACATTTTTCTCCTCTTCGCCGTGTGTGTGAGCACTCTGCATGCCAATCAGATGGAGCTGTGGGTGGGACAATGCTGGAGACAGAGTAGTGGCCGCAGACAGAGAGGCGTGACTGCATTAGAGCCAAAATAACCCAGTGTTTAATTGATCACTTATTGGCTATTGGATTAAAAAAAAAAAAAAAAAAAGGCAGATGCTGATATGCGTCAAATTGCAGAATATCGCCCGGCCAATAATCGATCAATCCCTCATAAAATCAACATGACTCTGACCCATGGCTTTTGGGCGTATGTACACTTTTAGTAACGATCCTATGCAGTTTTATAAATGAGGCCTCAGGTCAGGAAGTTAGTAGCTTAATGGATTTGTTCTCTCTGCTTTCACAAAATCTGAGTCATAAAATTAGCATAATGAATAGAAGAGAATACCATTTTAGTTTAACATTAACCTAAAAACATTTACTGATCTGTTGAAAGTTGTTGGTCAACCAATGTTCCATACAGATAGTGAAAATACTAGTGTTCTTACTTTTGAAATTAATTTAATCTGACCAATTTAAAATATTCCTGATATTACATTTTTAGTATATGCCAAAATGTTCATTACAAGAAGAGGTTAAAAAGACACAGGGAACATTTCCCAATCAGTCAGTTGCGAAGAAACTCGATACTGAGAAACCAAGGGCCATAGATAGAACAGAATGGAAAATAAGGCGTGGCCTGCAAAGCGCTTCCTTTTTCTTGTGTAAGTCTTTTCAAGTTTTATCCGAAGAAATGGTGATTCAGAAAAACAAGGAGAAAAGCTGAAAAACAAAAGCTCCAAACTATGCTGGTCTTATTCTTACATTTTTTCTCAACTATTTTTTTACAACCCCCCCCGAAAAAAAACTACAATTTCCATATTACTAAAACTGTCTTTACAAGTTTTTACCAAAAGAACAGTTAATCTCATGAATGTCAATCAAACATCAACAAAGCAGTCCACATCTTCAGATCATTTCTGTTTTTCATTAAAATTTAACAAATGAGTCAATGAGTGCCTCTACATGGACGTAACAAGCATAAAGACAAACATGAAATCCCATCAAAGAGGAAGTTTTTAATTGACAGTAAGTGTGCAAAATTAGTTTTTGAAAGAACTGAAAAGCAGATGGATGAACTCTAATCTCTTTTCACAGAGTTGCTCCCCTGGTATGGGTAACAAAGGTTTTGCGGGTTGGCGAGCTGTTTTTACCCTGTAAAGATTGGAGGTTCAAGTATCAGAGCTCATACGGCACGGTTCATGCTCGTCCAAGGTTGGTGGCATGAAAATTGAGAATTAAGTTTTGAAAAAAATAAAAACACTAGTTACCATCCTGGCACCTGAAAAGGAGAACAGTGGAGTTGAAGAAATCATTAAAGCCATTATTACCGACTCTCACAGAGCTTCAACCGGGTTTACATTTTTATCCTTTGAACAAGGTGTTCCAGAAATAGGTACTACCTGCTATTTCATTCCAAAATCATACTGATCAATTTCTACATTAACATGGCAGCTACAGACATGATATGGCCTCACTGTAACAGAAAGTGATGACTTCTACAGTAGTTGTCATCCAAAAACATCACTGTCATGTTCCAGGGTTAGGGTAAGTGTGTGAATTGCCACAAACCCAAGCGAACTAAAAACACCAAAGTCAATGTGGCACTACAATCTTATTTAAAATAGACAAATATGACAAAAATCATCACTCAGGGATCAGTTTATCTATCTGCTGCTTTTTAAGAGTTGCTCACACATCCAGTCTGCAGGTTGTTTGTCTTCAAAGCAATTTTAGTAGTGTTAAACTTGTGGAATGCAAATATCAGTAATTAGTTTGGGTCACCTGTATTATTTTGAACTGATTATTAAGTTCTGAAGCAGCCATGAATTGACATAATTATTTTGAAACTGTGTACCAGTTTCACCAATCACCATGTTCCAATAAAGGTTCATTCAAGACAATGGAGAATGGGAACCCTGGATGTGAGCAGGTCTCACTGCAAACCACTGCCCTCTCAGCTTCCTATTCTCTGACTGTCACAGTGCAGACTTAAAGTGCTGCAGTAACTTCCAGGCCTTTCACAACAGCCTGTTCTACATGGCTCCTGAAGAGGAAGAAGTAGAACAAGATTTTGAGGCATTTGTATCTGCATCTTTTATGGTGGTATCCTAAAGTGAATTTTAATGTTAAAGTTTTTTTTTTTTTTTTTTAATTTTCTTTGTATTCTGTATCAAAACAAATGGGTATGAATACAAGAGGTTTGTACTCAATTTCATCAATCTGGTTCCTGTAGTAGTCTGGTCTGCTTCTTACAAGATGGATGGATGGATTTGCATTACCCTGGTTTGTTCAACATCGTTCAACCTTTTTACTGTAATTTCTAACCTCCTTTATTGGTCTCATAACCCTTTTTAAAGTCATAGCAGAATGGAATATCTTCTTTATGAATGTACATTTCAAAGCACTGCAAGTTAATGTGGAGCAGCATGGATTTTTTTGATATCTCTACAGAACCACATTATGAAAAAAAGGCCTTCAAATGGTTTAAAAGCACTCACAAAAATCAAGCTACATTTCATGATCTCTTCTTTAACCACATCCACATTTAAAAAAAATTTGCCAATCTAGCCATCATTTTGGATGACACAGCTGATAAAATGTTTCAAACATGGGGAAAGTATATAAAACAAGATGGAGAGAGTTGCAAGGTTAATCTGAAATGATTAATTCCTATGCAGCAGTCTGCAACCTCAACGTCATGGCACTGGCCTCCACGGAAGTGGTTGGTTTCTTGCAAACAAACACAAAGACCTCATTAAATATAGAAAGGGCCTGTAATGATACTTATGGATGTAATTTGCATGTGTGCATGTGTGTGTGTGTGTAGGGGGGGTGTTTGTTTTACCTCATTTTAGACTCTTCCTATTAGTCAGTAAGCATCAAACATTTCCATCATAGCACATTTCATCGAACGAAAAGTCTGTTTGCCCTAAACAACATTTAAAGTAAAACATGGTACAGCACAACTCTTTCCTTCTTATTTCAGAATTTTACATCTCACAAATATCACATATTCCTCTCAAACATACCTTTTGTACATTAAAATGGAAAACATCAGTTTTTCTCAGCTTATCATTTTGTTTTGATTTAGCTTTGTTGTGCAAATTAAACACAAGTGGCACAGCACTGGGGAGAGTAGGCAGCTTTTTGGGGGATGAAGGGTCAAAATTGAAAGTAACAACTACACGAAAAAAAAAACTAAAATAAAATAAAGCCTGATGCAGAGTTGTGAAACCTAGAGTTCTTTGTTTAGATGACAATGGAGTGACTGTTGAGAAGAGAGTTGGAGAGTCAGTAACTGAGGCAGAGTTTCCCTGCAGCAGACGATGCGTTGCCAAGCATCCACCCTGCTGAAGTGTTTCTGAGCAACACTGAATCTTTACCAACTCCATGGCTGCTGCTCTGTAGCCTGACCTCTGACCCCCACCCTCTACAGGGATGGAGGGCAGCAACAGAAAACAACAAAGGGTTCAAGTATCAAGACAATATATCAGTGATTTAATGGGCTCATAGTTTGAAGCTAGAAGCTGAATACCTGTACCTTTCCTTTCCCATCAGTATCCAGCTAGATGAGTCACTGGTCACCACTGTGCACATACTGCTCCTGATTGTGGCCAAAGTATCCAACATCTGCTCCCATTGGAGTCTGGGTGTGGTGAGGACCTTGATAAGAATAAATGCTCTCCTAAACTGAGGTCCATATCTGATAAGGGAGGCAGAGGGTGAATTCGATTTAGTTCTTCATGGCAGGGTTGGTGGCTGAGAAAAAAAAAAAAAAAAAAGCGCACAGTAACACATACGCGCGCGGGCACACACATACACACAGAAAAGCCAACCCAAAACTCTGCTATCTGTCCAGTGTGCTCCTGCTGCTGAGTGCTTTTGTCCTTGCAGTCTTTTCTGCTGCTGTCGGTTGGTGCTTATGAAGGACATGACAACAGACTTCAAACGTCGAGGATCCAAATGTCACAGGCATCAAAGCTGGTTGGTTGAGTTGGTTGGCCAGTTGACTGATAGCCAAAGCGTCCGATTGGCTGTGCCTCAGCTAGCCAGGGCCATGGTGTCGATCACCTGCTCCAGCTTTCCACGTAGCCGTTGTCTGCGTGACTGTTCATCCTTCTGTAGCGCTGAGAGAATCTGAAAATGAACATCAAGAAATTATTAGACTGTATTATCGATATTACCCAGTGCATGCAACCTTTTATCAAAAAGAGCACTAGAATGCTAATTTCAGTTTCCACGTTGGTCATTACAGTTAAAACTGTGACAGTAACAAACACGTGTTAAAGGAAGTGATATCTCCACAATGACATGTAGTGTGTGTGTGGATGTGTGAGTTTGGTGTGTATGGGTATGAATGGAGGTAAAAAGTGGCATGTATGTTCAAAAATACTGTATTCATGTGCTTATTTCTCAAAAATTGTGCATCAGAAATTGTATGCGAGTTAGTGTGTACATGTGTAAATGCACAAGTTTTTCCAGCACATGAGGTAAGGACACGCGTAAGAGGACGCCAGGATTGTGCAGCTGCCTACATCTGGATAATAGGCTGTCATCAAGGGAAGCGTTTGGTTTAAATGGAGCCACCTGCAACCAGCCAGCGTAACTACTGTAATACTGCTGCTATAGGAGGGATGGAGAGGAAGAAAGAGGGAGGGGAAGAGGATGAGACAACTTATCTTTCATTGCAATAAAGCAGGAAAAAGTTGAGAAAAGCAGAGGTTGAAAAGAACATGTGGCTGTCCAGCAGAAGACAGGCAAGGATGTTACGAGTTGAGAGGCGGGGTATATGACGGGCAGCACGGCGCCTGGGTCCTTTCTGTGCGGAGTTTGCATGTTCTACCCATGTCTGTGTGGGTTTCCTCCGGGTATTCTGGCTTGACTTGCATGTATAGGTCAACTGGCGATTCTAAATTGACCATAGGTGTGAATGCGAGTGTGAGTGGTTGTTTGTCTCTGTATGTCCTTGAGTGTTGGCCCTGCGATGGACTGGCGACCTGTCAGGGGTGTACCCCGCCCCTTGCCCGATGTGAGCTGGGATTGGCTCCAGCAGCCCTGCGACCCGGGTACGGATGAAGCGGAAGAAGATAAGTGAGTGAGTGAGGGGGGATATGATCTGCAGTGACTCATGGAAGGAGAGTGGTGTGGGGGTGTGATTGGCAAAGATTTAAATGTATATTATCGGCCCACTTCAAATAAACATTTAGGACATGCTCACATAAAATAAATTTTGTGTTGCATTCACAAAACACTATTCCTCACACTCCACATGAGCATCGCAATGAAGAGTTTGGCCACATGGAGTAATAGAAAAAGGTAACATATTAACATTTTCTTGTCTTGTCCAAAGATGGATAGTAAGATTGAAATCACTTTGTCCTGAGCTCAGCTGATTACTATTACTAGTACTATTACAAAAAATTTCTAACACAGACTGGAAACAGGTAGTTTGATATCAGCTTTAGGAAAAGGTTTCATCCTCGCCTTGCTGCAAGTTAGCTTAACTGTTCGCTGAATATCATAGCAATTCCTGTTTTATTACCCTGCTGATCTTTGCTAAGACAGTACATTTATTTTCTTGAATTCATAATTTAAAGGTTCTGCCTGGTAAAGCTGCCTTCCGCCTTCCTTGTTAGCTCAGTATAACATAATTGGTCATCAGTAGTCTTCACTGTTTTGGATCGAGTGGCATTTTTAGCATTGCTGAATGAAGAATCAAGGAGAAGATCTCTGAGTAGTGGAGTTCAAATATCATCAGTCTTTCTCCAGCATTTCTTACTCTTTTTAAATCTCAGGGAGATGGTGTATTAACATTATTTCTAAAATGCCAAACTATTCTTTTAACAGATTAACCACAGAAATCCATAAATGCCACATTTTTAATCAAGTTGCTGTGGAACACTACATGCAGGCCTTTGAGAAAAAAAGAAAAATCACATAAATTCAATGAATACCCATAATGTGTTGAGCTCTTGCCTTAATGTTCATCCTAATGGTCATAGTAGCTTCCAGCCTATACTGATGTAGACTGATCATCAATGTATTTGAATTAAAATGACTTTGTAGTATTAGTCAAGGTAAGTGAAGGGGGATGGAGGGGTGCAGGTTGGAAATGACAAACAGCACACTCTGCATTCATACAATATCAGCACTGTATTATGCTTGATTGAGTTCACCTCATCTTTGTACTTGATGATGTAGGAGTAGATCTCGTGAAGAGCAGACATGCTGTTGAACTGGCTGAGGTGTAGGCGGGACTGCTCTGCTAGATAGGCACTCATGTCCTGATCACTGATGGCTGGCATGCGGGAGATATCAGAGTAATACCTGGAGGAGAGAAATCAAGCAGCAATTTGAGAGTCATTTGTATTCCATTCAAAAGTCTCAACTTCCTCTCTGCACTTAATTAATTAGGTAATTAGATATTCTGAACGGGACAGGATGGCAGCATAGTGGTTAGCACTGTTGCAGGTTCAGATCCCAGGCCGGTGGAGTTCTGTGCAGAGTTTGCATGTTCTCCATGTGTCTGCGTGGGTTTCCTCCTACCATTCAAAGACATGCATGTCTAGGTTAACTGGTGACTCTAAATTGTCCGTAGGTCTGATTATGAGTGTGAGCTGTTGTTCGTCTCTGCCTGTCTCTACGTCTTGGTCCTTTGATTGACTAGTGACCTGTCCTGGTTGAACCCCACCCTCGCCCAATGTGAGCTGGGACTGGCTCAAGCACCCTGCGTGACCTGTAAATGGAAACATGGTGGAAGATGAGTGAACCAATGAAAATTCTGAACACAAACCAGAGCAGCTGCTTTTTAGACTGTTTGGCGGATACATTTCTATGCTCAGAATTTAGCTGGTTTCTAAGCCTCTGTGTGGTGGTCTCAGCCTTAAATATTAAGGTACATTTGCATAAAAAAAAAAAAAAAATCAGGAAACGCACTCAAAGTCTCTTCTACTTGAGTCACAGCAATGAATACCAGCCAGAAGTGTTTTTTGCAAATCATTAAGATGTCCCAGTAATTTAACCATTGACTGATCTGATATAAAATCTAATCACTTCATCATTGTAAATTGTGATATAAATCGAGTAAGAATTCTTGAGTTGTAGACAGAAATGTGTTTATTGAAATCAAAGTGACCTGACCACTGACCTTTCTCAAAGTAGACATTTGGGCCACATGTGATGCAAGTCCTTGTAGGCTTTCCTGAGATTTACCGTTCTCATATTATTGTCATTTATGATAATATTAACAGTATTTTATTGTATTTCTTTGTTAACAAATGTTAACAAAGCACTGCACCTGAACCTGTAGAATTCATATCTCAACTATCTAAGTTTACAGTAGCAGGTCAGGCAGGGGTTGAGTGTGAGTTAGGAGGCATAATAAAAATGAGGTTTATCTGCACCCTATTAAACCTCACCAATAAATCCTTATCTCATATTGCTTCCAAATGCACTTTGCAAGCCTGAGGACTTACTGTAGCAGTCAAGTATGTTCTCCTTTAATTGCATGAGTTTGGTTTAACATTCTAGTGCTGAATAAAATATGTTGGATGAAGCAGAAGATGCTTTTCAGTGAGAACTGCATTCACAAAGTTAGTCAACCTTTTCAGCCGTTTGTTGCTGAAGTCACAGATTTCTGCTGAAGTGAAGAAGAAAATGTGAAAGATGGTAGAGAGTTTTAGGATGGCCTCTGGACAGTATAGGACAATTTGAAGCATGTTGGTCTATAATTTTAGGACTTGCCAGCACTCCATGTCAAACTTCGTTTCTGCTGGCTGAGAACTTACCTCTCTACCCAGTTCTTGTAGTTGGGGATGTCTTTAGCGTAGAGTAGCTTATTTGAAGGTGAGTCTTTTCCCAATTTGTGTTCTGACGTTGAACAGGAGTCCATGAAGGTCTGAGCTACCACGGATAGACAGGCGTCCGTGATGCTGTTCTTATGGATATCAAATACAAACTGGGGATTCTTGATCACGTTCACCCAGAACCGAAGAGGAAGGCTGGAGAGAAAATACATGATTTTTACTATTAGATTTTTTTTCCCCGTAATTTATTCAAATATTTGGTATTTAAATGTAACCTGGTAATAGTAGTAAAATAGTAATATTTTATATGTATTTCTTAGCAGAGCTACATCTATTTATTTAATTACTTTGCTATTTTCTCTCCAAACATAAGTAGATTGGCTATAAAAAACAAGCAATATCTGCACATCCTCTTCCATCAATTCCATAATTAATTTCATTTTATCAATTTTCAAGTCCCTAAAAAGACACTGTGATGAGTCACTCCAACCTCCATCAATGATTAGCAATGTTCCAGACACACTGTGACAGTTATCTTCAGGTCAGAGGGTAAAATCAATTGGTTGATAATGTCAATCTTTGAATCATCATACCCATAAATAAATCAGAAAATAGAAGATAATGCCCAATGAAACCTCTTTAAATTGGGTACTTATTTTGTCTAATTTACAGGTTTATATCGAACAAGACAAAGAAAAGCACTGAATCTAAGCACAGTAAAATCATGAACACATTGAAGTCTAAAAAAAAAATCACCAAATGTCTATCCACTAGTTATCCTACATTAAACTGCATCCAATTTGTGTATTAGTATACAGGCTTTGTGGTGGTTAACCCTCCTACTTACCAGTTGCTCTTCCAGGTGTGCCGTACATCATAGTCTGAGATGGAGTGTTTGTCGGCCTGCTCATCCAAAAAATCGAACATGTACTTGATTGCCAGGGGCAGTACGCTGCCTCTGTGGGCTGTGCTGAAAATGGTTTCAAACAGGTCGTCTACAAACTTCTGTAATGTACCCTGGATGGCAGAATGAGGAAAGAAAGAAGACTTGAACTTTATCGTTAAAATTTAAGTTTGATTTTGAACAATTTTGTCATGTAGCATGTTGTAGTAGTTCGGAAATGTCTTTGTTTTTGTGGATGAATAAATAAGCTAATTAACAAACAAGCAAACTCTTAGACCTTAAGGTTTTTAAGGTGTATACAGCAGCATTTTGATGGCAGTTTGGTGTCATTTGACATTTTAATGCCAAAAATATTGACAGCTCACTTTAACCTTTGTTTTTATTGTTTATTGTGTGTGTTTTTACGACTTTCATTGATTTTGGTCATTTATATGTGAAGCATTTTATGCCACTTAATCAATTGATTATTTTCTCTCAGTCACTCACTCATTTGCTACAGCCTATATTTAAGGATCACAGTGGGTGCCAGAGACAATCCCAGCCAATGTTTCAGGAGAGGACAGGGTGCACCCTGGACAGGTCACTGGTCTATCACAGGGTCTATCACAGTGCCAACACGTAGAGACAAACAACCATTCATACTCACATCTACAAGCAATTTTAAAGTCATCAATTAACCTAAACATTCATGTCTTTGGATTCTGGTAGGAAACTGGAGTGCCTGTAGGACCATGTAGGCACAGGGAGAACATCTACATACCCCACAGGGGGGCCCCAGGCCAAGTAGTTGAACCCGTGATCTTCTTGGTGTGAGGCAACAGTGCTAACAGTTATGCTACCGTGCTACCCCAATAATTATTTGGACATGAATTCAGACGATAATTAAGGAACATGCCCTGAAACATGAGAGAGAAGTTGGGTAACAACAATGAACATAATTTCACAGCGATGTGTGACTGTATGAAGTGGTACTTGTGTCCATAGCACCTGAGTGGACCATGCATGTGTACATTTTAGTATGAATAGCCCCACTGGGAATCAGAGAGCTAAATCGGGTTCTGTCTCTGCCTCTCTTAGCCCACTGAGCTCTGCAGAATCACAAATAGCAACACCAGCACTTGAATACAGGATGCTATTTTGATCCAATGACAGCGCTTCAACTTAATTACATCAAATATAACATAAGTGAATTTCCCTAACATGGTTGCTTCCCTGACTTCTCTATCTGTCACAATCTATTACTTGGGAAATATTTGGGGATCATATTTATTCGGCCTTGGTGAAATGGAACAGGAATGCATTCGGTCCAGATCAAAGTACTGAGGTCTGCATAGATGAGATGCCGAGGCAAGCCATCCCGCACAGACAGCCACAGCGAGACGGTGACAAGATGAGCTCCTCAGTTCCATTTGCCTTTCTGCTTTTTCATCATGCATGGCCAAATCTTCAATCCCTCAACAAATTACCTGTCTCCTGTCATCTCCTGTATCAGACTTTCTGTACTCTGCACCAGAAGTGTACATCTTATTAATCATTTTTTTCTTATTACAAGTGGAAATTGAAAACCCAGCTTGCTGCCCATTTTTGTGTTTCCCTCGCCCTTGTACAATTAGGGAAAAGAGACAGTAAGCTGAGAGAAGCTGATGGAGTAAAAGGAAAACAGTTGGATTGGCTTATGTTGCATGTTTTTAAGATGGAGAGATTGTTGATGAGCCTGGTGGTGTGTGTAAATGCATTTGTGTGTGCACATTTATGTCACTCAGGTATTACTAATGTTGAGGGGACGTGTTTACACTGTCAAATTAAGGGGACATGGGTTTGTCTTGGGTACATAAAGCACTCCTCATAATTTACATTATTAGATGTTAAGATTGTCTGACCTTAGTTCCATCTTAACTTCAGAACTGCCTTACCTTGAAATTTGATGGTATTTATCAGTGAAAAAAATGACCTTGCCCCTCTGGATCTCACCTTTGTAGCTAGTAGCCTGGTGAGGTAGATTTCAGAGACCATTTTGCTGCCTCTGTCACCCTCACGCTGGTCTGAGTGGTCGTGGTTCTTCACTAGATGCCACAGTTTGGTGCCACTTTCCAGATCAGGGGTGATCATTGGTGTTCGGGATCGTAGGCTGTCTGGACTACTGGCTGTCCTCAGCATGCTCTCTAAAGTCAGACACATATAAGACATAATTATGTCAGCATCCTGCAGAAACTTTGTGACCCACGTGTTGGAGTGGGTTCTAACCCACTCCAAACAGGTCAAACAATCAACCACGACACTGTATTTCTTTAAAACCTCCCTATCCATTTTTTGTCCATTGTCTATTGCAGCTTTGTTTTCATGATGTGAGCACCAATGTGGATTACCGTGATCTAAATCAGCTATGACATATCCTATGCATATCTTATATTTAGGAAATAGAACCAGGGTGGTAAGGCACAAGATGACTATTTGCTGAGTAGCTATTGCTCATTGGGATGATGCAACAAAAGCTAATGGTCATAAGAGGTGGAGAGATAAAAGAAAGGGACACTGAAGCATGTTGCAATCACTTTATGTTTGAAGAGAGGAAACACAGAGGAGGACAAAGAGTGAATGGTGACAGGAAAAAGGGAGGAGACAAAAGGCTCAGGGGTGAGAGGGGTGAAATGGAGAGTAATGGGAAAATACAGGACAGACAAGCTTTGCAGGGGGAAGCTGACAGTCCCCAAACCTGTCATGGCCAAAACACACACACTTACAATTACAGTGACCCCAAAAACTGAAAATGAACCTGCAATTATTTTTATTGCATTCAGTGTGAAGCTGAGCTGATTTCAGTTACAAGCTTTGGCATCATAAGAATTAATTTACAAGGTGCCACCATATAGATGCCGCATAAATTGATATATTTACTGTTTGCGTCTGTCTTGTTGCATGGAGGTATTAATGATCTGCATTCTACTGTGATGTATTCATCTTATGCACCCTTATGACCATAAGTCAGAGTTGTGTTCTATATAGGTTAAGCATAACCTCTCCGTCTGTCATGAAAACAGACCATGAGCTCTCTATTTGATGAGCAAAAAATCATCGCAATGATTCAAATTTGCCATATAATTTTTTATTTTGTTCACAGGAAAATCCAGTAGCTTTGACAGCAGACAAAGGACAGCTGTGTAAATGTGACGCTTATTACCACTTAGTGTAAGACAAGGGCCTTGCTTTCTACTACACAGTAATTTGTCCTTCACATCGGTTAATTTTCTAATGAAGTATACCACATTGATGCTGGCCCTATCGCTTCATCTGACAGCCAAGTGCCTCTCTTGCTTTTGTACATCCAGCCAGGGATCAAGATGTCAACTTTAATGCCCATCGTTTACGGACTGCTTGTAAATAGCCTTGGCCTTGGAAATGGATTAAAAATGCTGCCACTCACTTGGAGAGAGGTGGAAAAAATAAAACAAACAAATAAAAACAGATCCCCATCCCAATCATGTCAGCAATAAACACAGCAAGAAAGAGAAAGCGCAAAAAAAAAAAAAAAAAAAGGAAGGCAAGTACTAAGAGGAATGGGAATCACTGACAAAATAATTTAAATAAGATCAAGGGAGGAAGAGAACAGACGTCATACCATATCTGCTGAGGCTCTTGGTAAAGGTGGAGGAGTTGGAGATGTTATAAGCAGAGTTCTGCTTTGGCACTAGGGAGATCACTGAGCCATCTGTTACCTGCACAGGAAAACACACCAAAATACTCACAGCATGAAAACAACTAAGCTGTTAGCTGCAGGTCACACCTGTACTGACTCTCAGTGTACCTGATAATGTGCCAGTGTGTTGAGCCTTTTCCAGTCATTGTCAATCTTGGTTGTGACGTCTTCATCTTGCAGAATAACTCTGGCCATCCGACCCTGACGCCATTCTTCAAAAACACACACATTGAAATTTTTTTTTATAATGGTCGTCTAATGATGAATTGAGCTGCATTATTAGCTGAGGTTATGAGCGTCAAAGAATACGTATAGGGGAGTGACAGGGCCCAGGGGTATTGTCCATGTTAAGGCATCAGTTAAGACAGCCAGGTCACCATGACCCATTCTGACATCGAACAGGTCAGAATAACAAGTAAGGAAACACCTGGTGGTTTGGGTAAGAGAAAAGTGCAGCAATACACACACACATAGTGTTGTGTAACTAATATGGCCCAAGTTCAAGATAAGCGAATTTGAGAAATGTATCCCCCATTTCCGTTGAAGATTGCCAAATAGCTCTGGTCAAACAGGATGAAGCCTATCCAACCAATACACACACAGAGCCTGACTTTAGTATAAAAAAGCATGCTACGTTCTGTAAGGAGGGATTTTGTCTCTGACTACATTGTTAGTCGGGCCACTGTAAATGAAGAGATTCCCCATCTGATTCCTCTTTGAGCCACCTTCTTCTGCCACAACATATGCAATGCGCACCATTCATGATTGTATTGTCCATACATTTCTTTATACATTGAATTGTGTATATGTGATGCTGCCTGAAACAGTATTTTTAAATCAACAATGGTTCCTCTGACTAGGCAGTTCTAACCGACAATTGAGTGCTATTATAGTGTAATTCATTTTTTCAGACAAAGAATTTTGCCACTTAAAGCAAATGTCCAAACATTCCCAAGGCTACTGCTTCAGCCATGTTGTGGTGAGCATTTTGTATTTTGATGTTTTTGTTTTAGAGCAGCAAAGAGTCCAGCTGACTGGGAATTTAAAATGATGACAATTGTGTCTTCAACGTTCGCTTCATCATTGCAGAATTTGTACATTAGAAAGCGGAAAACAGCAAGCAGCGCTGTGCAGATGTCATTGAACACACAACACAACACACAAACCACAAGTGTCATTTCTTCCTGTTGTGCCTGTTAATTGACCTTCAGCCTCCATTCAGAGTTGATAAATAAGAAAATCTGCAGTTACAAACTGATGTGAGGATTAACTGATTCTACCTAAAGACACTTTAATTCCTTTAGACCCTTTATTATTTATATAATTCAATAAAAGCAAAAACGAATTAGTATAAAAGGAGAATCACTCCTATTTGCTGTGTCATGAACATGGATGTATGTCTTACCCAGGTCCATATCAGAGGCCTTAGGCCTCTGCGAGTAGGGGCTGCCTTTATACACAGCATCCAGCAGCTTCTCTTTGACCTGAGTGATGGTGTCGCAGTTCAGAGACTTGACTGTCACCTCCGGGGAATTCTCATTGTCTGGGTTGACGCAGTGCAGCGACTGCTCGGAAACCAGGTAGAAACAAAGGCAAACGGAAAAAGATATGAAGGAGAAGGTTTAAGTGGGGACGCATCGAGACCCTTACCATAACCCTAACTGCCAACAACTGATATTTTAGAGGATATTTTAAGTACAAGCACCTGAGAGCATTTTCACACCTAGTTTGTTTTGCAGCTATTTTATTGCCTGGACATTTGCCTAGTCCCAACAGACTGTTTGGGAAAATAATAACTCTGGTTTTATACTTGAGTGCAGACCAAATGACTATAGAAGACCGTGTTGAAACCTAAGTTTGTCTGTGTGTTTCCAATCCAAATCTGAAGTGCTTTGTTTGAAAAGACAGTGTGAATGACGCTAAGCAGGAGTCAACATCCAGGTCAAATTCTCGCTCCAAATACAACTAATGCTGAAGCTTGTGGTCCTTCCCCTCAGCAGATTCCAGATTCATTTAGGAATGGGAGGGCCCAACATCTTTCCCGTTGATTACTCAGTTTGCTTTAAAGTTTCTATCATGATCAAAACTTAACAACTATGCCATGACTCTGACACAAACCCCAAGATACAGATAGCTTACTGACCAGTGTTTTGTAGTCAATCTGTTGCCTGATGAGCTTGTCCTCACTGAGGGAGTAACGGGCTTCTCCTGTAATGGCGTCTATGGGTCCTTTCTCCATCTGCTGCTTGATGGCACAGTAAAGCATGAACAAAGGCTCCCCAGCACACTCCTAATGTGGGAGACAACAGAGGGAGACCAGTTGCCAACAGCACTTCAAACATGAAACGATTTTCCCTTCACAAATTCTTTAATTTCAATAATAGTTGGAGAGGGAAATTCAACAGAAAACATCCTGAAATATGATATATCATCATGATAGTCATTCTGTTGCAGTAATGGCTGTAGAAAATACAGTATTTAGATAATTACAAGGTGACTCCATTTATTAATACAAGGAAACGACAATTCAAAAACATGCCAGCGCAGTTTATTATTATTATTATTATTTTTTTATTCTAGTCATTATTCATTCACAAAAAATGGAGCTTGATTTTGTGTTGGGGTGGGCTGCCTTTTTCCTTAGTCATCTGTTTTCTCCTGTGCTTGTTTGTTAGGGAGGTTACCCTTTGCTGTTTAATTCTTTTTTTCCTTATAGGTCAGTTTCCTCCCCCTCAGATTTCTTTTTGTTTGTTGTTTTGGCCTGGGTCCACCCTGAAGCCTACCTTAGTTTACTTTTGCTTTGTACAAATAAAACATATTTTCTTTAACTTTGCATCCTGGTCGCTTTTTTGATCTTGGGGAAGATGGGGCTCCTTCATGTTAGGTCTCAGTCAGCCCTAGATGAGGTGTAACCATTGTGCGTGTGGATAGAAATGAACCACAAAAGGCAATGTTTTCTGCTACTTAACATGTTTTAGTGTAAAATACTGAATGCGAGAATTAATAATAAAGCCTAATGTCATCTTCAGCATCTGTGTAGCTGCTACATGTAAGGAAAAACAAGCAGAAAGCAGACTGTGGTAAAATCCAGTGGAACAGTTTGTGGCATGCCTGCTGTTCTTTCTCAAATAAACTAACTTCATGCATCTTTACTTTTGAATTTTTCTTTCTGACTTCTGAATTCTGCCTGTCTGCTTCAATGCTTTTTACACCTGCTCCTTCCAGGTGTACAATTTTTAAATCAAATCTTTAAGTCAACATTCAGACCCCATTTTCTCCACTTATCTGTTTTCATTCTACCCTGCTGCATATTTTTTGCATTTGAAAAGTAATATATGTTGCACAAGACCAAGCGTTCAAATTATATCAGCACTGCTTCTTCCATTTTGCTGCCACAAAACATCAGTGTCATCCTGAAAAAAACAAGAAATATTACTGTTGACCAAAGAATTGCCAGAGTAGATTTCAGAGCCCACTGGTAGAATTTTCCTGACTAATGACTAATGACTAATGAAATCATCACTAGTAATGATTTGCATGATTTTGTTTTCAAATAGTCACAAGAAACATACAAGATATAAATATCTATCAAAATGTCTGGCTTGATCTTGATCAGTGTGCTAATTATTTTCTATACCTGATATGCATTTTTGGTGATGTAAACAAAGAAAAAGTAGCCAAAAAAATGTATGACTCTCAAATTTTTAATATTTTTACGACTTTGACATACCTTCAGCTACAGTCTCCATTCAAATTTTAAAACGTTGACAAAAGTCTTTCTTCAAAGGTTTTAATCTATTTCATATCTTTTATACTTTGTCAAAATTGCGTATAATACATGATACAGTTGCTTCTGAAAAATTGTCAATTTATAATGGGTGTGCATGGCACGGAATATTCAGTTATAGTGGTAATTCGTTTTGCTATAGTGGAGAGCTGATCAGAAAATCATCCTTGCGGGCACATAGTTCGAGCTAGATAATTTTTTTTTTTCCAAAGCAGTGGAGATTCTTGTCTTATTTCAGACAATGGGTCTACTTAAACAGTGAGTTGAACTGAATTTGATCTGTGAGCCTCTGAAGGACATATCCACCATTAATTTCTTCCATTCTCTCAATTACTTTAGAAACACCAAAAAACACACACTACTAACTTAGCAATCACCGGCTGGTTTGCATGTTGACATAAGTAGTCCTTCTCTGCTTCTCTGAGCCAAAAATCTGCTTGTTTTTTGGCTCTCGGGGCTTACTCCTCTGACGTGAGAGTAGTTTATCAAATGATATGGACATACACAAATGCACACAAACATAGAAATGTACACATATACAGACATAGACACACAGAAGCAGGTATATACCCAATGACAGATACATATACATGCACGCATTGAGTGGCATACACTAACAGAAACACACAGACACTGATGCACACACAAACACACACACAGTTAAAGTCATACATTACTCTGACATCCCACAAAAGACAGACACATATACACAGATATTCGCAAACACACATTGACTGTCATACACAAAAAACACACTGACAGACACTAAAAACAGAGTTAAAGTCAATGTTGCTCACGTTGCCCCAGAGTCATTTATGAACAGAGGTGACACACACAGACACATACAAACATACAGAGAGAATCACAGAAACATTGAAGTCCATGTTGTTCACTTTGTTAATGCATGACTGTGGGACGGACACATACACCCCCAGGAACAGGTTGATACTGCGAGTCAGATGTAGCCGCTAAGATACAGAATTGGTGCAATACAGCAGAGGAATTTCAGAAATCAGAAAAATCTTATTGATGTTATGTTTGGAGATGGAGGAAGGACACTGTGCACTATGTAAACCTTTCTCCCCTCTCTTTTTGTCTGCAGGGCTGACTGAGTAAAAACAGCGTTACATAAATCTTTTCAGGTTTATCTAATAATTTACATCTAAGCGTTTATGTGACTAGGCACAGCTGTTATAAACATGTCTCCCACTCTCTCTCTATCAGATACACTTGCCAATCAATACTGTCATTAGTCATTGCTTGGGCTCCAAGAAAACACTCCTGACTGAAGTAGCAAATGTTTAGAGGGGTGAGACGACACATCACAGCCAATACTCATCCTGATGAGAGTGACATGCTCAGGGATATACTTCATACTGTGCTTTTGTGTGTTGGAGATGCATGAGGTTCAGAAGAGAAAAGAAAAGAGTACTAATTTCTCTGTCTGACCTTCAAGCACACAACAACTCGCTTTTTCTTTCTAACACGTTCCTTGTTTTATGCTGTTCTCTCTCTGTGAACTCAATGTTCAATGTTTTACTTAGATTTTCCTCCTCTGTTTTTCTTTATCTCCTTCCTTACCCCCTTACATTCACACTGTCATTCCTGCAGCTTCTTTTGATGCTTAGGTTGATGCACATTATTTATAAATCACATAATAACACAACTTTATAACAGTATTGTCAATGTAAAGTTGGTTTCAGTAAATTCATAAAGATCACCTGAACAATGAATTTATAGAGAATGATCATCCTTCACGTTTCCTCTTATTGAGATTATTTTAGCAGCAGTCAGTAGATGAGTTATCATTATCTTTTTTTTTTTGCGCCAGCCTTCCTCCTGACCAGGATATCTTGTGCATCATCACAAATACACTACCCCAATTTTGAGCCTTACACATTCAGTATCTTTGGAAAGTTTTAGAGTTCAGTTGGCAAAATTTTTATTCACTTCTAGTGAACCAGAATATTTCCCTGACATTAACCAAATATTGTCAGTCAACACAGATGTAATGCCTTTACTGACACCTTCAGTATCAGTTATATTCGTGTTGTTCAGCCTTACTTGAATACCTATCTAGTACTTCCTCCCTGCCTCTCTCCCTCTCTTCTTTCCCCTTTTATACTTCCCTACCACTCCCTTCTCTCTCTGTCTTCCCTTCATCATCCTGCTGTTGAATTCCTTAGGACCTTGTTAGCTTCTGGGCCAATTACGTGGGTAGCCACTAACAAGGCGGAGAGAAAATGCATTATACTGTCGTGCTCTGGCTCCAGCTTTCCGCCTTCCCAATGCACACTCTATGAAATTTGTCTTTCCTTCCATCTTCATTATTGAGGCTCCCTAATTGTATGCTTATATTTACATTTTGATGATATAATGATGGCTCCTGCAGCACAGGGAAATGAAGTCTCAGATTCCTACATAGCTAATAAACAGTGGAAATTATATGTATCAGCAATGCTATCTTCAGGTACATGCTTTTATTATTTTGTACGGGTAAAGTAAGAAGTACTTAAATAAAAGTTTAACCCTTTTTTTTCATCTATTGTGTGTACTGCTATAATGACACCCATTGTCATATTTCTACACCCTTCTCTGTACATAATTTCGATAAATATGTGACTATCATTTTAATCAATTTATTAAAATTAAATTAAACACAAAATGTGATTAGGATTATATTCCCATATGAGGACAAATTGATGTCTTAGCGTCATCTGCATGGGCTGTCTTTGTTTAAGAGGTGAGGCCACAGAGGAGAGGGTGAGGATGAAAGGAGCAAAGGATCATGGGAAGACGGCAGTGGTGACACCACACACCCCCAGTGAGAGGAATGACATTACAGCACGGGGAGACCGGCTGTGCAATAACAGAAATGACACAGATGAAAGAGATCAGGAGAAGAGAAGATGTGAGGTAAAAGAATAACAGGAAGATCAGGGGAAGAGGATGCATCAGTCACAGAAGGTGAATTATGAAGATCTGTGGACAGAAGGGAAGGACTGCTGGGAGGCTACAACTAATAAAAACATACAGGCAGCATAAATGTACTGAGAAGAAGACAATTGTTTAGCATTTAAAAGATGGGGTGGAGCATTAAATGGAGATATTGTGATATGTGATTATGGACTGTTGACCTTACCTTCAGGAACTTGTACAGCAGAAATGTAAACCAGTTGGTCAGCATTTTCTCAGCAACTGACTCGGTTCTGATGCATACAAGAGGGAAAGAAGACACAGCAATGCCATATGTGTATTATTGCCAATGTTACTCTCCACTATACACTATATGTTGAATTGCATGCTTTGTTTTTTTATCTGATCTGCTCTGCTTTCAACATTATTTTGAATTTATTTATTATAAATACAACAAAACAGTCTCCAGCATTTCTTATAATGCAGAGCCTAAAAATAAAGGAGCATACTCCTGACATAGAGCCCTTGAATTTGAGCTCCCAAATATTATAAACAATACTTTTTTTTTTTTTATTCAGACAGTATTTGAGAATTCCACATTATGTTTTGCTCGCACATGAGTAAAACTATGGTAGATTTGTCTCATTTGTTTTATGCTAGTTGGACTGTAAATATGATGTGAGATGGAAATGTTTCATTACCAGATTCTTGGGTTTGGTTTGTGGTTCACTTGTTCTTCTAATTGTGATTGTATGTTACAACATATAAATAAACTGTGCTGTTTGTTTTCATCCCCCTTAATTCTTTTTGATTATTCCCATTCATCAATTCTCTACCTGATTATCGTTGTGCTCATCTTGTTGTTCACTTATTTCAGTGGATTCTTATTCTGCATCTTTCATTTCAACAAAATGAAATTTTGAGAAGCTTCAACCTAAAATCTAACTTCCAAATGATGAAATGTTTCACTTAAGAAGGAAACTTTAAATTCAAATTGTCTTAAAAATATGGTCAAATTGAAGATAACAGATAATCCCTGTAGGATGTTTTCTCAGTAAGTTTTCTCAGTCTCTCCATTCTTTTTCACCTGCGCAGCAGCAGTTTAGGATGGTTTTTGCTCTCCAAGTTTCTGTCTATCAGGTCGGACAGCAGTTGTTTGAGGACTCCGGTGGCGTACTCCATCTCCCCCTGCAGTGCTGTCATGATCAGAGACGCCACATTGCCTCTGTCTCGCATCGAAAATGACCTGGAGATGGAACCTCTTCAATAAATGTAAAATCAATATTTCACAGATTCTGTTTCCTTTGGATGAGTCACGTTAAAAGCTGTTTGTCAAATGCATCCCCAACATCCACCTCAGCTCATTCATCATTATTTCACATTTAATCTGTCATCTATTTGTTGCAGTTGGTAGATTTGTTTTGTTGTAAATGATTACATTCCTTTGATAAATGCGTTTGCAGTCACTAACAAGTCACAATATGGATTTGTTTCAGATCATCCCTGCTCTGCAAATATAAAACACCTACGATAAATGATTTTATTTGGTTATGTGAATGCACAAAAACAACAAATAAGATTAAATTCATACATATATATATATATATATATATATATGAATTTGCCAAAAAAGTTAAAACACATTTTTGAGTAGTTTTAGAAGAAAATTCATGTCAGGTATTGGTGTGCTATATGAACCATTTTTAGGAATGAAAAGGGATAGTGTCTGGATTCAGGTTTTTGATCATGTGGCTGTGGATGTTTTTGTTTAGAGATGTCAAATTCCCATTTTCTGCTCAGATAATAGCTGGTACATTTTTGTTTTGCATTTGTGGAAGATGTTTTATATTTATAGATTACTGGTCTGTTCACACAACTAATATTTGAACAAATCTATATATCACAGACTTTTATTTTTAATAAATAAAAATGAGTAGGTGCAAAAAATAGACTTTGTGTTTCTCTTCATTGGGAGTTTTCTCAATTTAAACATATGACTGCTGAGTCATTCATTCATTCATCTGATACTGCTCATTTGTTTCTGGGTCGGAATGCTACAGCAAATCCCAGCTCACATTAGGCGGGGGTGAGGTACACCCTGCACAAGTTGCCAATCCATCACAGGGCCAAAACACAGAGACAGACAGAAACGAATAACCACTCACACTCAGACCTACAATTTAGAGTCACCAATTGACCCAAACATGATGTCTTTGGATGGTAGGAGGAAACTCGTGCAAGCACAGGAAGAACATGCACCCCAGCTGGGAAAGCAAACCCACGACCTTCTCATTGTGTGGCATCAGCGCTAACCACTATGCCACCATGTTGCCCTGCTGAGTTATATTTTTAGTTATTAATTAACTTTATATATTTTTTTTTTTTGAAAGACATTTTTTGGAATTTATTTGTATTAACCTATTTAGAGGTATAATGAAGGCAGAAATATAAACACCTCTGTGCTTCCAGGGTTCGTATGAACGTCAACAGGAAGTGCTTCTTTGTCAGTAGTTGGCCAAACAACGTCAGCGCCTTCTCAACATTTGCCTGGACCTGAAGAAAAACACAAACAGTGGAATTAGAACAGAGGCTGATAAATACAATACAACTTTCTACTTGAACACTTCAGGTTTTTATTGAGGGATCTTATGATTACTTTTTAAAAGCCCTAAATTGTAGTTTAAGATGTGTTTGTACAAGAATGATCCAATTTGAAACTTACACAAATTCAAAATCAAGCCTCCAGTGCACAAACACAATTTACAGATCTAGATTTTCAATTGGGGGAGGGTATGTGATTTCAAAAATTTATAGGTAATTAAACTGATCAACTGATCTGTCAAAAACGACATCACATATTCTTTTTTACTCAAACACTTAAAGCCTTAAAACAGCTTTGGAGGGCATCTTTAAGGTTTTCCTTATTAGCAGGCATTCATGAACTTGAGGGACTTGTAGGAAGTCAGTGTTGTCCATGTGAAACTGGTCTGCATGGAATCAAATACCAAGCCTAAAGCAAAAAAAAAAAAAATTATTGTAATAATAAATCTCCGAGTAAAGATGGATTCTGAGCACTATTATGTGCACTCTTAATCTTGCAGTATAATATTTTATTATTTCAGAGAGTGTGTGTGACCATCACCAGCCCTCCCTGGAAGCTAATTTGTTGAATTTGTAGAGTGAAGGATGCTGTGCTTTTCCTGCCAACTCGCTCTGGATTCTGAGAGTCTAAAGGGTGACTGTGTATATCTTTGGAGAGAAGGGAATCCGGATATGTGAAGGTGTCCCAACAGAGGAGCCGAGTCAAAGATAGAACGAAACCCATTTTTGGCAGGATTCATAAATTCTTCACAATGTGAACCAGCACAAGCTGGCAAATGAAACCGCATATGCATAGACATTCCCTAAATATGAGTAGGACTATTACCATTGCCCAGAGTCAGGTCAGGGGCCAAGGCTCCCATGTTACTCTTCGAGGAGGAGGACAAGTGGGCTCCAAACCCATAGAGCCACTGTAACCACATGGAACGTTGGAGCCCCCAGAGAACCAGGGGAGCAATGGCCAGCACCACGGGCCATTTGTCCGATTTGTCCGTGTGTTGTTTCCACTGGTCTTCAATTTGACATTAAAGCTGAAGTCAAATAAAGTTAGGGTGTGTGAACACTTCCCTATAACTAATAAACATCTCCCTTTGGCAACAAACTACAGAAATCTGTTGACCATAAGTATGAATTTGTTTTCTTCCAAATACCTTAAATATTTGGATTAAATATCTCATGGAAAAGTAACAATTCATTCACACTTCAGCCAGTTTCTGTCATTCCAAACTTTACAATTGTTTAAATTTGTGATAATTGGCATTAAAAACACTTTGATATACGTTTATAGAAGAAGAATAAGGTTAATTTCTTTGGTTTTAAGTAAACACTGCTGTTCCTTCCTTAGCCATAGCCAGATTAAATAACTAGGAATTAACAGAAAAAATGCCATCTCTGTTTCTAGAAAGTATAAATCCCCTCAGGTCAGACAAATTTTTCCTTGACTCCAAAAGTGCTCCAATCAAATCAAAGGAGCAGCACCAAATTCTACATCTTAATAATACAGCTGATTAAAGACTTGGCTTCTGGAGCTAAGATTTGGATGTACGTACTTTCTGTTGAGTCTACTTCCATCAGCAGTAAAATCTCTTTATAAATTCAGCACACTATCTCCATTTAGCTGTGCTGAGAGGTAGTTGCATGCAGTGGTTTAATTAATAAATTAACAGTGATGTATAATGCAAGTAACAATCCCAGTAACCCTGAATCTTTTTCCTCCCTCTCTGCTCTGATCATCTCACCATCTTTGTTTTGCGTTCCCATCTTTTGCCTCATCTTTAGTATCTTTCCTCTTCTCTTTCTTCATCTACCTTTGCTGCTTCTATTAAAATTTCTTTTCAATCAATCTCGCTTTAAAGCTCCACTTCCCCACGTAATGAGAGCATGATGAATAACTGTCCCATGAGTTCGGAGTAATGACTCCTGCTCTTGATAAGTCATTCAAATTCGTTGAGACAGCTGAATAAATTAAGATAAAGTAGGTAAAACAAGGGATACAAGATAGCTTTAAGGTGAAGCCTGTGTCGACTTGCCTTGCATCTTGGAAGCTTGTTCTTGATGAAACCGGTCATGGATTAATGACTACAAAAATGGTAAAGCCAGGACATTTCTGTCATTGCATCTAACTTCTAAAGTACTTCGCAGAAAGTAAACTGCATGCATGTGCACTATGTTCTCATATTCAAGTATAAGGAGCTATTACTGTATGTGTTTATCTTGGTTAGTCAAACAACTGCAATAGATCCAAGTAGGCAGCTGCTAATCTATGGTTAGTTGGTTTCAGTTTCAAGGTTGTTTGGTGGCGTACTGACCCGTACCTCCATCTCCTTAAGCACAGGATGGTCCTCGATCCCAGGGAACAGGACCCTCATTGCATAAGTCCGATAGTCCAAGAAGGGAATCCCAGCTCCGTCCAGCTCCTGAGTCAGCTCATGGATGTCCGTCTGAAGCTCTGCAAAAGCTGTAAGGAAAGGAGGAAGATGGGAAGACAGGGATTGATCAAATAGTCCAACAGATTCACATGCATTCAGTACCTTCCCCAATTCTGGTTTGAATGTGTGGTGGGAGAATCATCATCTGCAGGGGTGAAAGTTATCTGAGCATTTTGAGTGAGACATTGGTTTCATGGGAGAAATTTGCACGATCCCTTTACAAACTTGTACCATAAAAATGCTGCTCTTTTCAGTTGTTCAAGAGTCAATCCAGGATAACTGCATTCTGAATACATCAGAAAATAACTACATAGTAATAATTCAACTCTTTTTGTCTGTTTTTTTTTTGTCTGTCTTTTTTGTCATTCAAACCATAGTAAGCATAAGAATTAGAGTACATTTGTGTACCACGCCTTTGTTTTTGGTACCCCCTCCTATTTTATGCATTACGGTCTGCAGACCACCTAAGCATTATACCCCTTTATAAAAATTATAAAAAAAAATTGCAGGCATGCAGAGAGGAAATGGGGGTTCTCCATGCTAACAATTCATTATGAAATAATTTGTGAACAACTCAAAATTTATAATAATGCAGTCAAACAGGCAGGGATTTCCCATTGCTCAAAACTAATCACAGACCACAACAATAACCCTAAAATCCTTTTATCCACTCTTGATAGATTTATTAACCCCAATTTTAATGAGTCCTCCAGAGTGCCAACAGGATTTTCCAGACCAATTCAGAAGCAAAATAGGTGATATTAGATCCAGTCTTTTACAACAATGAAATATAGCAACAAGCACATCTGAATCACTGTTTTTACCTCAGTTTCATCAGCTAAGAACAATTGTAAAATTTTGGAGAAATATCAGTATGCCTTTAGGACAAACCACAGTACTGAGGCTGCCCTGGTAAGGATCCTTAACAGCATTAGGCGTAACATGGACTGGAAACTTTCAGTCCTGGTTCTGCCAGATGTAAAGGCTGCCTGATACAATACATCACAACATTTTGTTAAATAGATTCAGAAACCCCGTGGGGTTCCTGGCACCGTTTCAAATTGTTTCAGCTCCTATCTCGAATACTGCAATTATGGATACTTGCTCCTCTGCATCCTTAAGTGAAATTAAGTGAAATTAAGTGTGGGGTGCCTCAAGGTTTAAATTTGATCAACTTGATTGAATCTGTCTTATTAAAAATACGGCAAAAATGTGGTTTTGTCATCTTAAAAGCATAGCCAGAGTCCACACGTTTCTCTCTCAGGCAAATACAGAGTTGCTGATGCTATTATGTCCAGTCACATTGATTATTGCAATAATCTTTTGCTTTCTTTCTGGACATTTAAAATGTTCAACTTCTTCAGAATTCAGTGTGCTGACAAAGACCAGAAGGGATGTTCACATCATACTGGTCTTGAAGTCATTGCACTGGCTCTCTGTGTGCTTCAGTATTGATTTTAAGGTTCTTTTATAACTTTTAAATGTCTTAACAGTCTTGGGTCTTCTTATCTAGCTCTACTTCTTTTACCTAAGGAACACTCACAGACCCTCGGATTCTTCAGCACTGGCCTTTTAATCATTCCAAAAACCCACATTGAGACGTTGTTCTATTACTATGGCCCACATCTTTAGAATAGCCTGCCAGAGGGCCTCAGGGCTGCAGAGACTGTCAGCGACAGTGATTTTAGATGCAGGCTGAAAACTCATCTTTTTAGTTTGGCTTTTAACTGAGTTCTTTTCTGTTTTTATCTTTTTTATTTCTTGAGGTTATTAATGGTGTCTTAATTTCAGATTTTATATATATATATATATATATATATATATATATATATAGTACAGATTCCACTGTTTTTAGCTTTAGCTTTCAACTACAGTATTTTCCTCCACCGAGAGTTGAGTCTGGACTGCCTGCAGGGGTGTCATCCTGAGGGTCATTCTGGCCTGGATGGTGGGGAGACATGGCTTCATGGCTGTTGTGTGGGCTCCTTCTTCTTCTCCTTCTCCTGGTGGGGGGGGTCTCTTTGGTGTCACCCCCAGTGGTAGCAGGCTGTGGAACAAGTTGTTGTTTCCTCACATGGATCTTCAGTGCCCAGCCCAAAAACAATGTTTATGAGTGTGTGTGTGTGTGTATGTATGTATGTATGTATGTATGTATGTATGTGTGTCACCAGAATGGATGAATTATAGTGTGACTTAATGTTATCAGTCAATGACACTGCTGATTGCAATTTCATTATGTCATGAAAAGCAAAGTTCAGATGGTAGTTGAGAAATGGCATGATGCTCCAACATTCTGCTCAACTAGAGGATTATAACATTGATTATGTTTAAAATGCATGACCAATGACGTCGATAGCACAGAGAATTAGGACAGACTCAGAGAGGGGAAGACAATGCTAAAAGCCAACACATTGTTTCATCTGTCTGACTGCTTTGATAGGAAAAGCTGAAAAATAAAGACCTGATGAGGAAAGACAAGGCATCATCAGTAACTGATCCAGAAGTGAAGTTAAAGACGCAAAGTTTAAAGACAATATGAATAAAAATAGAATTTTACTAAAAAACACAAAAAAGAAGAAAATATTTAATTTTTGCGGCTCAACCCTGAGATATTCAAAATATATTAGTTCAAAAAGAAAAAGAATAGAATGAAGAAAATGGTAGGGGTATTCAGGGAGAGAAAAAAAAAACAAAAAACAAAATCCAGAAACAGAAAAACAAAGATCCTGGGGAGGAATGAAAAAGAGTTCCATGAGTGGATAATTTTTAAGAAAGCATTGTTTGAGTTTTCATACATAATTTCTCCCAGCTGTTATTGGAGTGCTTGAGCCACAAGAGAAATTGACAGTTAGGGAAAGAAGAAAGTTAAAGGAAAAGTGCAAAGAATGAAAGATCAGGAGGTAGAAAAGAGGATGCGGAAACCTAGAAGAAAGGAAATCCAGGGGGCAGAAGACAGAAGTGATGAGATCTGAGAGTAAGGTGAAGGTCAGACCTGAAAAGAAGTGGGAAGTAGAGAGGAAACATGGAGATAATAGAAAATAAAAGAGGCAGAACAGAAGAGTCAGAATGACATATCAAAATACAGAGGAGCAAGATCAGAATACAGTAGAAAGGGAGAGTTTGAGAATGAAGGAGACACATCAGAAACTGTTATGATTTACTTTTTTTCTATTATCTACTTCACTTCCTATGTCTGCTTATCTCTTCTGTTCAGTCATCAGTCTTACTTCTTTTAGTACTCCAATGGTCATGATTATGCTGTTCTTACGTTTTTTTCCCTGTTTCGGGTCGCTACAGAATGTCAGCATAATGACTTGCATTGTTGCTTGGCTACATTCTTTACGTGGAATGTCCTTCCTGTTGCAATTTCTCTGGCCTTCGTACTGACACAAGCCTATTACTAGTTTGCCTTGTGGCTGTGGTTGAACTCAGGGCTTCTGCATGCAAAGCAGGCAGCTCTCCTACTGAGCTCTGTCCCTGGGCCTAAATGATTCTGCAGTGGAAAGGACAAATGAGTTACACAAAGATAGAAAAATACTGCAATGCATCAGGAGACCTAGAACCTACTAACTTGAAACCACTGTGGTCAGATATATGACATATCCATTGAATTGATATGTACTCATCTTTTTTGGCTCTAACTAACTTTTAATTACAGGTTAAACTCAAAAAAGAAGATTAGCCAGAATTTAATATGGCTCATAGGATGGCATTATGTTGTCTGGTGCAGATGGCTCCTAATTTTATTTAACATGTCTAAAATTACTATCTCTTGTAACAAAAAGAAGGACCAGATACACTGGCTGCTGTATAAATTTGTATCTTGTCCTTCATGGGGAACTCCTCAAGTGTTTCTGATGCAGGCCAAGTATCTAAAAAAAAAAACAACAAAAAAAAAAAATAAAAAAACTCCATCCAGTCTGGTTGGGATGTGATAAACATATTGCTACACGGAGTGCACTTATATTGGCTTTAAATCAAAGCTCCCCCCCCTGAATTTATCTGAAAGGCCTGTATGTATTTTGTTTGCTCATCTTGTTTTTGTTTGACATCTTAAAAACATCTCTGGAACTAAAGAGTCACACTTGTAAGTCAGGCGTTTTCATTCATAATAAATAATTATTTGTGGTTGATGATAATCTGGTGAAGATGGGCTGGTGATGTCTCCTCCTTCCAGATGACTGAACCAAACCTCTGAACACGAAGAGAATGAAGCCAAAATCCCCAACTCATACCCTTCCTCTTGTCATGGTTGTAGTTTTGTTGTGGGTTTCTTTTTCTGTTCTCTCTCCCTGTCCCTCCTCTTTCTGTTTTTCAGGCAGTGTGAGTGTGCTGCGGAGGGCGTGGCTGGTTGTCTGGCTCTGCAGTAAGGCTCACCTGTTGGTTGTGCAGCTCTATGACGAGACTCACCTGTTTCACATCCTGCAATAAAAGCCTGGTCAAGTCTCCACTCCTGTGCCGGATTATTCCCGTTGGTAACACAGAGCTTGGCTCCCAAACTATCTTCTGTGAATCCTGAGGCAGATCTCCTTTTTACTGTACTCCCCTGATTCTCTGTTTTTATGCAGTTCTCCTGTGGGCCTCCAGTACCTCCGTGTCCTCCAGTGCAGCCTCTGTTTGTCAGCCAACTACAGCCTCTACTCCAGCCAGCCGTCTACAGCCACCACCTGCCATGTTTTTCCTTTTTTTGGCTTACAATAAACCAACTTGGACTAAACTCCCTGTCTCTGCACCTTCTTGGAGTCCAATCTAAAACTCACACCTAAGACCTCTTTGCTGCGCCATACGCAGACACTTGGACTGCCATCTGGTGTGACATCTCATCTGTCCATTGTTGAGTTTGTTGTTTTTTTTTTTTTTCTTTTTTTGGGAGGGAGGTGGGAGTGGGTGGCTAATGACCCTATGCTTCATTTCGTGGAAAACGGAATGTTTTATGTTTTTATTGACTGGAATAGTGTTTGGTTTCACTGACGAAAGAGAGGGATGAGTCACTAATAGACCTAGATGTGAATGTTTTTGGACTCTGGGAGGAAATCAACACAGGCATAGAACATGCAGAACAGAAGACATGCAATCTCCACACAGAGAGGCCCTAGGCTGAGGAATCAAACCCCTGACCTTCTGTGAGGCAACAGTGCTACCACTATGCCGTAGCACTACCTGGTTTATATTTTCATTTATACAAAAAGTCAAAGGACAAAACTGTGTATCCAGTGGCTACTTCCTACCTTCTTTACACTCCAGGGCCACTCTGGACTCCAGGTTGTCCATTTGCAGCTGAAGACGTTTCAGGGTGCGGTCGGCGTCCCTAGACTTCCTCTTGTAGGCTATGAGCACGGCAATGATGACCAAAAGCAGCAGCCCGCCGCCTCCTCCAATGCCAATGATGGCTGGAAGTGTCAGCAGGCTGTCAGAGTAGATGTGAAGAGTCCCAGGGGAGTACTCAAACCCCCCAGCATGGATCTGAAAACACAAACATTTTTTTTAAATGATCGAGAGGGAAAACTCACAAGTTCCTGAAGCTCCTGATTTTTTCAAATGGCTACACAATCACGTCAGGCTGGCAGCAACTGAGCAGCTGATTTTGAGGTGCATTGCTCAAAAGCAGCTCCACCACAGTTGTTAAAGGAGCGGAACAACATATTGACAACGTATTTATTTTCCCATTAAGACTTTATTTAGCCGGGCTGAGAACTTGAACTGCCAAAAGATATAAACCCAAGCAGTGGTGACTTTTGGAGCAGATGGTTTGGGAATGGATGAGGTGGTCTGACAAGATCAAAAGTTGGTGGTCTGTTGAAAGAGAAGTTGGTTGACCCAATTTTTCACACACGAATCATTAAAGTTTAATCTGCTCTCAGGGTCCGTGCTGGGTAGAACTTAAATATCTTTGGCTGTGAACATTACTTGTCGGAAAGGTTTCCCTTTGTGCTTGTAGGGATGCAGCTTCAGGGGGCTTTGGTAATGAAGACCTCACAAGTTCACTTGCTCAGTCCTTTTAATGATTTATGCTTCTTTGGAATATCTCTGGCTCAGCATTCAGGTTTATAAGATGGATATTTTGTTTTTAATTTTATTTAATTTTATTCCCATCAACTTTAGTTCAGGAAGTGAATGCCGCTGTGTGTTTAACAAAGGTAACAAAGGTAAAGCAGTGCAGTGGAGTGGAAGAGATACAGACAGCATTCATATACATATATTGACACATGGATCACTCAACACACATAAACACTATACACCCACTCAGACAAACTATAAGTAATCAAACAAAGTAATCACTTCACATTTAATCTCTCCCCAAAAGAGATGCTAATTATGGGAAGTTAAGCATGTGTAATTATACTTTTTTGGGGGGGTTGGGTTTCTTTTTTTTTTTGGTATTTTCCTTTTTTAGACTAACAAAATTCCATTAGTGTCTCAAGAGAAAAAAAAAAAAAAAAACACACACACACAAACATAGCAAAGGAATCCATCGAATCAATCGATCCACCTGGAGGGTTGATAACTGATTTTAATGAGGTGTGATCATGCACACTGAAGTTTGTGTAAGTGCACTTTCATGTTAACATTTGGTAAGGTCTCATTGAAAAAATAAAACAAAGCTGCTATTATAGTATCACTGAAGTCAATACCTACAAATTAAATTTGAAGAGACAATTAAAATGGGTTGAGCAGGTTGGTGGTTTGTGTTGGAGCTCGAGCTGAGTTGTAGTGTGTGAGACCTGCTTCAGACTAGTTTGGAACACTGTGGTCAAAGACATTAAGTTTCTATCTTAGTTGTATTCTCCTAAGTCTGAGTCAACACAAACTAATGCAGCTTTCAGCTTCTTCTTAGCTCAAAATTTATCCTGCATCAGGGCTGTCAACCTACAGAGAACCATTAAGCAGCTTTATACAAGCAGCATGACATGATTGAGGTAACATACAGTGATGAAAGAACAGATAATTAGCTATTTGGGATCACTGCCTTGGCTCTCATCTCTAACTGTGACAACAATCATTCTGAAAAAAAAGGTCCACTAATGGAGCAAAGAAAACAGTGTTGTCAAGTGATGTGAGTCAAGTCAGTGGTGCTGTTTTTCCTTTTTGTTTATTGTGGCCAACTGATCAATTGACTAATTTGATTTGACTTCAAAGCAAATTTGATTTTTACCAGGTGCCTCAGAATTAAGGACAGAAAGAAGGCAGAAGACCTTGGGATCAGTATTAAAATCTACATCTATATTTTTTCCTGGTCCTGATGCTGGTACTGACAGGTGGCTCTTCAACATGTTTCCACAAGAAAATACATTCAAATATAAATGAAAGTCTTGGGAAGAACATGGGAGTGGGGAAAATACAGTATGGAGGTTGTTTTAAGCAATAGGGCAGTTTTTGTGAGGCATAGAGGTAGAGGAGACCTTCAATTCAAGGTCTCAGGAGAAAAAAAGGTTGTTAGCTTTGTGAAGTGGCTCTGTTTGCCCTCATATTTCAAATGAAAACTAAGAATTGCAGCAGAGGTCACTGGGATATCTGGTACAAATAACCAGGGGGAAACAAACCCTTCAATGACATGAGTCCAGCATAAGCATGAAGAATTTTAAGATGGCGGCAAATTTTCTGGGCATTTTTCTATTTTTAATCTTGTGACAAACTGAAGGACTGATGGAGGAACTTATAAAGCTGAAGGCCAAAACAACAAACAAGATTCTTCGAAAAACGCAAGGGAGGCACAGAGCTGCCAACTCACAGCTGAGCATTTGAAAGGACACACAGTGGAACACTAGCATGCACGTTAAACTTTTCTCCTTTCAGTTCACCCACACACACACACACACACACACACACACACACACACACACACACACACACACACACACACATACACATACACATACGTACATGAGCCCTACATGTCTAGACCCTCATTGAGGTCCCCTGTATGTAGGTCATGCTACATGGGGAATATTATGGGACCACAGTTGTGCCCCTCTCTGCAATTCTGCAGACAAAGATGTGCACATAAAAACGGGAATACCCTCAAGACCAAGTTCATGTAATCACACGTGCACATGCACACACACACACAGACACACATAGCAGAAGAGATAAGAACAGACAGCTCTATTTTTTCTTAGGCAATTGTCAGGCGAGGGACTTACTCCACCACCTCCACCAACACATCACATCTCTCCAATATTCAACATGACATTTCATTTAAAAAAAGAGAAAAGTGAGGGTTTTAAAAAAAGAAAAAAAAAAAAAATCAAGAGAGTTGCATCTTGGAGCTGACTGTATCCATTGAGGACTATCATACTGAATTACATGGATGCACCGTCAGTGGCTTTCAAGGTATATTGGCTGTAACTCATGAGGAGTAAATGTCATAATGATATAGTGAAATGACTGTGAAAGGACATTGGTTATGAGTGTAAAGGGGGCAGAAGCAGGGGGAGGGTTGGTGGGATTATGTGGTGTATTGGCAGGAAATTTAGACAAACTGAGGTCTGACCTTCCTTGTTACAGATGCTCCGAGAGTTGTGTGGTATTTTTGAAAGTCTGCTTGAGTCAGAGCTGATTAGAGCTTTCAGTCTGCAAACAGTTGACAGCTCCTCACTCTGGACAAATAAAAGCTGAATGAGCTGCTGCAGGAAGCATCTCTGACTTTTCTTTTGACCCCTGCACCATTCCCTGCTGTGTGTCTTTTAGGAAACGAAACATGAGGACCAAATGCAACACAAACAACTGTTCACGCCAGGACTGGTGCTAATGGTCTTAGAAAAAGGAAATGTGACTCTGTGATGATACAATGGTGTTTGATTTGTTGTAAGTTTGACAAAATTTGCACATCAGAGGGGTTTATTAGGTAAACAAGGTTCCTGGATTAGAGCTTAATGTTTGCATATCAGTGTAATACTGAGAGTCAACTGTACCAACTCTTCATACCTTTAATTTGTATTTCTAATTGTAGGACAGAGCTCATTGACATAAACCAAGCCAAAGTGTACCCTCAAACACTTGAATTGTCTTTTAGCAAATACATAATCCATTCTATTTTAAGCCATTAACAAGAAGTAGATATTTGAACCTCACATTGCAGAAACATAAACATGCTCTCTAAAAGGAAATTTTGGAAAGAATTAAAGTGTGTTCAACTGCGGGTATTTTTAAACTGTTAATGAAACATAAATTGATGGCAGCACAGTCCACTGGATTGACAAACCACAGCATTAAATTCAAGTGCATAACTTTTATCATTAGAAAAAAAAAATATATGATTCACTTTAATCAAAAATTTCATGAGCACTACAGCGGCATAGTAGTGCTGTTGCCTCACAACAAAAAGGTCACGGATTTGGTTCTGGTGTCCGGGCCCAATGGAAATGAATGTATTTTTGATTAAAGCTGAGTTGGGGTTGAAGATTGGCTGGTGCAATTACAAAGGGTTTGACATGTTATAGTTCTAGTAGTTAGTTATTGTACTAGTAAATGTCTGCACCTTATAAGTAGATATATCCGTGAAGGTTCTCAGTCATCCAAGTCATCTTAGTCGTGGAGTGTTTAGTGGGGAGTAACTGAACTTCCTGTTTGAAGACATTGTGCCTCTCATCCAAAAGACTTGTTCAGTTCTGAGCATCAGTGTAGGAACCCGGGTATTTAACCAAGAGTTGCTGGGGGCAATCACCAAAAATTAGGACATGGCATCATGTGAGTCGTTACGGTCACATGAGTCCAGGTGTGAATCACCTGAGAGTATTTTCCCCTCCCTGGTTCTATGTGACACCTTGGGGTTATATGGTGCCAGGTGTGTGTGAGGGTTACACCACCTAGGGAGGGTTCCCAAGACAGGTTGCAGACAAATGGTGTCTTAGAGAAACCTTCTCAGAACAGTCTAAACTGTCTTTTATGTCCAGAACGTGGACATTGGAGTCCTAAAAGAGTGACCTTTCTCCTTTAGATGTAGATGTACAGCTGAGTCCTGTCCAGATGAGGTGGCTCTCCTGTGTTGTGCCATGTGTCGGTGGAGGGGTTGTTTGGTCAGAATACTCCTCTGTGCATTGAACTACATTGTGCCTCTTCTGGGCCCGGTCTTGTAGTGTTCAGATTACCCCCAGTTTGTGCTTCAGTGGGTGGTGGGAGTCAAATGAGAGGTACTCGTCTGTGTGTGTGGGCTTCCAGCAGACCTGATGCTGATCCAGGAAAGGGAAATTGCTATCCACTTTATCCTCCCTGGTGAACTTGATGTTCTTCTCCACTGCATTTATGTGTCGAGTGAAAGCCTCCACTTCTTGAGTTTTAATTTTGACCCATGTGTCATCCACATATCTGAACCAGTGACTGGCAGTTATTCCTGTGAAGGAGTTCAGTGCTCACTCCTCCACCGCCTCTATTTAGAGATTGGCCACAATAGGAGACACTGGAGAACCCATGGGACACTGCAGTTTCTGTCTGTAAAAAACTTCATCGTATTTGAAGTAGGCCGTGGAAAAGCAAAGGTGCAGGAGGGTGCAGATTTGGTCAGGGTTGAAGTTAGTTCTGGTGTGTAGAGAGCTGCCTTGTTTTAGCTGTTTTCTAACAGTCTACTGCCTCACTGATGGGTATGCACATGAAAAGAGACGTGACATCAAAGGAGAGCATAGATTAATCTGATAGTAAGGTGTAAAGAGGTGTAAGTAAATAAAGTTCTCTACCTTTCATGTGTAATCTTTGATGTATTTGATGTGGTGTGGTTGCATTTGGGACAGGGTGTTTGGAGATGTTGATGGTCACTGAGTTGATTGCTGATAATGGGTCAGCAGTCTCCATACAAGATAAGAAGTCCAGTTGCTTCCCATTAAACACTCCAAGACTAAGATGACCTGGATGACTGAGAAACTTCACAGGCATATTGTCCTACACTTTCGGAGGAATACTCTTATATTGGTGTGGGAATGCGAGAAGAGTCAGCAGTTGGTCAGCAGACAAACAAGCTGACCCCCTCTGAAGCCGAACAGATCCGACTTAAGGTGTCAGCCACCCTCGCCAGTGCAAAAATGGCTCCCTCCAACATCACCATAAAAGAAAGGGGAAGCAGTTTCCGCACTACGCAAGGATCCAAGCAACACCATCCTTCCAGCTGACAAAGGGAGATGTGCCATCATCCTCAACACATCAGATTACCATACCAAGATAACCTCACTGCTCAGCGACTGTGAGACTTATGAGGTCTTAAAAAGGGAACCTACCAACAGCTACACGTCTTCATGAACGCCATACAGCATCACTTCGATGACCTCCATGAAGCCTATACCTGCTTTGAATATCCCCTCCTCCTGCTCTCATTCTCTCCCTACCCTGCCCAGCTTTACCCCCCCTCGAGGTTTCTGCCTCTTAAATTAAGTTTTTCCTTGTCACTGTCGCCAAGTGCTTGCTCATGGGGCGATCTGTTGGGTCTCATTATTTAGAGTAAACACGAAATGGACTCAGTGATTAACTCCCTAAAACAACAAACTTCAAACTATCACTGCTCCCTAACAACAAACTTTTGCCCTGCCCTATGTGCCCTACAGATAATATCTAACTAGGCCAGTGAGCAGTGATAGCTAACATGTCTTTGGGGTCATCAGGTGGGAACCTCCTTTCTCCTGTGTTTTGTCTAGTTAGGCCCACGACACCTCCAGGAGGCTAGACAGTGAACGCTGGCATCCCAGAGTCACCCCCCTAATGCCAGCCATCGCCACTCCTCACACAAAGACAACTCTCTCAAACAACTACTACCAACTACTCTGACCTCTCACCAATTGCAGCAGTGAACGTGGGGTGGGGATACAGACTCTGGTTCAGGTAGGGGGGAGAAATAGAAGAGGTGGAGATAAAAGTAGGGATGGGATGCAGACCCTGGTTCGGGTAGGGGGCATGAAAGTGTAGAGGGTGCAGGAGGTGGAGGACAAGCTACACTAGCAGATTCAGCAACCAAACTCACCTGAACAGTCCTATAATCAAACCAAATCAAACCCATACAGGCCATATCACCTGGTCTAACTGCATGGTCTCAAAAAGGCTCAAACAGGCTACACCCTCCACTTAAATACTCTTCCTCTTGCTGGATTTCTTCCTCTGGTCCTCCCTAGAGTCTGTATATTTTAAGAGCTCCCCCTGCCGGGGCTCCAGCTATTGTTAGTTCTTCTAATCCAAATCCACTGACTGGATCTTACTGCCTCATCTGGCATTTCCTTGACTATTTTCCTCACGTTCTGTCCCCTTCCTCCTAACTCCCTCAACAAAGCAACACCAGATCTGGCTACAAACCCTCTACATCCTACTTCCACTGGACAAATCCTAGCCTTCCATCCTCGCTGCTCAGCATCTTTACCTAGCGCTGCATACCTGAGCTTTTTCCTTCCATATGCTTCTTCAACTGAATCCTCCCCCAGCACAGTCAGCTCTATGAAATATACTCTCATTCTACTCCTAGACCACCTCCTTTCAATCATTTTTTAAAGAGTTTGGCATTTTTGGCAAGTGCCTGGATGTAACTTTGTTATGATTTGGTGCTATACAAATAAATCTGATTTGATTTGAACAAAAAGAAAGTGACTGCCTACAGAAACTGGAAAAAAAAAAAACAGCATTGACCATCTGCTCCTTGGAGAGGCCATTCCATGCATCTATGGTCTCCCCAAGATCCAGAAGGGAGGAGCACCACTCCGACCCATTGTCAGCAGCAACAACTCAGTGATCTACAACATTGCCAAACACCTCTCCAGTACCCTGTCCCCTCTGGTGGGGAACACACCACACCACACCCAAAAATTACAAAAGAAAGGTACAGAACCTCACTCTGCCGAGGTGATTGTTTCTCATAAGAAGGCATCAGGTGGTCTATATTTGTCCCTGATCCAGGGATTTTATTTAGAATAAATTAAACAATGAAGTGACCAAATAATCAGTCTGGTCACAAAACTGAAAAGGGAAGTGTGAAATTTGAGCATAGTTAAAGTCACGACAGGTCAAAGAGGGACAGAGATGAAGATGCAGGGGATAGGCGCACTGATCTGACCGTGACTTTGTGCTGTCCGGTGAGGTTGGGCCATTCACACAGGAGCTGGCTCTCCGACAGGGTAAGGACACAGGAAGTTTCTCCAATCAGCACTGTGTAGTTCAGGCGACTGTTTCCTGGAGCGGTTGGGATCAAGTTACGACCCTAAACACAGTGAGAGAGAGACGTGTGAAAGAAGTGAAGCTTTCAGTTCATTTCAAAGAAAGATTTATGCAACTGAGAAGAGGAGTGTGAGTCAGTACAATTCAAAATGGCACAAAGCCATTCCCTGTAATAACAATTTGTTTTCCAGAGGGGGAATACAGAGAAATGAGACATGCACAATAAAACAATTTAGTAAAAAGAAAGAAAAAGAAAAAAAAAAAAAAACAACAACACAACACATCTGTAAAACATGATGGCAGGATT
Source organism: Echeneis naucrates (assembly GCF_900963305.1). Lineage (NCBI taxonomy): Eukaryota > Metazoa > Chordata > Actinopteri > Carangiformes > Echeneidae > Echeneis > Echeneis naucrates. The sequence goes on from NC_042517.1 coordinate 22,204,560, forward strand.
CACTGTTATCTTCTTATCTTAAAAGTCATTTAAAGGGTAATGTAGATTTGAGCAAACAACCCTCAGACAGCAGGGCATATTCTATTCGCTGGGGACTATTTCCAGCTATTGATGAATGCATATTTGGTGTTTTATATATGCAGTACAACAGCGCAACAGCAGGACAAAGTGCATGAGAACTAGTTGATTCACTGATTGTTTCAATAGCTTTTTTCAACTCTGATAGAGCTCAGTGGCACAGAGGGAGAAGATACATCAGGGTTAAGAGGCAAACGCAACACTTGTAACAACATCAATCCACCACTCTTTTTCTGGCAGCTGTGTTGACAACAAGTTGCAGCTTGTTCCTAATCTTTGTGTATCTTATTGCGGTTTCATTTACTCTATTTTGAAGTTTAATTAAATCGAAAAACAGGATGAAAAAAAGGGGCATTAAAGCCTCACCCTAGCAGACCAGAGCTGCTTTACTCTGTCCACAAAAAATGAGCACCATAAATAACGTCTGCACAGTTATGTAAATGCTAAAATTTTTCAACATCAGTTCCAGTTTTTCATTTCAATATGAAGCCCAATTTGACACATACTTTACCTGTAATGAAATGGGAAAGATAGTTTCATGACAAAAAGGAAAAAGTAATATCAAGAAAATAAAAAAAGAAAGAAAGAAAAGAAAAAGCAACAGAGGAAAGGATTAATAAAAAGAAAAAAAAAAATAAATGTGAGGAGCGGAACAGCAGAGAGGTTGTGAAGAGAGTGGAGAAAAGGTAAGATAAGGTGTAAGGCAAACAGAGACGAATGAGAAAGAAACAGAGGAAAGAGCAGGAAACAGAACCACTAAGAGATAGGAGATATAGCTGCAGTGCTTCCCGCTGGCTTAGCAGTAGGACGCAGAGACCAACTTCATTTTCCAATCCCATTGTCTCTGAAGGCTGCCACACAGCCTCAATCTGCAACCCTGCAAACATGCATCCTATTCTATCTCGTAGATGCATGCAAACACACTTGGAAAGTTTAAGGCACACGTATAATTGAGTCACAGCCACACATAGAGATGTTGCTAGACATAAACATAACAGGTGAGAAAGCATCTTGAGGGGATGTGCTCGCAGGAACACACAAAGGAAAGCATTCAAGAAACACAGAGACAAGATAAATATTTCTTCCTTTCTGTAACACACCTGGATAAAAACATGCCAGACATTTCAGAAGGTAAATTAATTGCATGGTGAGTACAGTGCATGCGTCTGAGAGAAACACTACCCCAAAATCCCAACTCGCCAAATTGCATTTTTGTCCATCTCATCAGTGCATCAACCAGGTAGGCAAATCCACCAACAAGCCAAGCAGGAGATTCGGCAATTAACAAGAGACTCTTGACTAATAAATTATCATCTGAGAAATAAATTGTGATGGTTAAACTGCTTTATTTATTTTATTTATTTATTTTTATTTTTTTTTCACAAAAATAAAGGTCAGGTAGTGTATTATATTGTCTCCTTATTGTGTCAATTGCTGTGATGGTCAGGAGAGTCAAGCAAGAAGTATTGAACATAGGAACCAATGTGAAAAGTAACCGATAAATGTGTTATTCATCTGAAAGAAATAAACACACTCCTTGCCCAAAAAGTCACACAATATTTCATTGGACTGCCTTTAGCTTTTATTGCTGCACGCATTTACTGTGACATTGTTTCAATAAGCTTATGCAATGTCAGAACATTTATTTCTGTCCGAAGTTGCATTGATTTTTTGCCAAGATCTTGTAGTGATGATGGTAGGGTCGGACCACTGCGCAAAGTATTCTCCAGCACATCCCAAAGATTCTCAATGGGGTTAAAGTCTGAACTCTGTGGTGGTCAATCCATGTGTGAAAATGATGTCTCATGCTCCCTGAACCACTCTGTTACAATTATAGCCTGCTGAATCCTTGAATTGTCATTTTGGAATTTGCCCATGCCATCAGGGAAGAAAAAAATCCTTTGATGGAATAATCTAGTCATTCAGTATAATCAAGTAGTCAGCTAACCTTATTCTTTGAGCTCATAACATGACTGAACCTAGACTTGACCAACTACAGTAACCCCAGATTATTGCATTTCCCCCTCAGGCTTATACAGTGGGGGATCCCGAGGCGTTCCCAGGCCAGAACAAAGATATAATTTCTCCACCTGGTCCTCGGTCTGCCGTGGGGCCTCCTCCCAGCTGAACGTGTCTGGAACACCTCCCAAGGGAGGCGCCCAGGTGGCATCCTCAACAGATGCCAAAACCACCCAAACTGGCTCCTCTCAATGCAAAGGAGCAGGGGCTCTACTCCAAGCTCCTCTTGGATGACTGAGCTCCTCACACTATCTCTAAGGGGACGCCAGCCACCCTTCAGAGGAAGCTCATTTTGCTCACTTGTACCCATGATCTCGTTCTTCTGGTCATGATACAGTTCTCATGACCATAGGTGAGGGTAGGAATGAAGATTGACCTGAAGATCGAGAGCTTTGCTTTCCGACTCAGCAATCTTTTCGTTATAGTGGTGTGATACATGGTGCCGACAACATTGATGCAATCCTGAGCCCCTTGACCTGGAACCCCTCTCCTCGTTGACTGCACCTAAAAATCCTGTCCACGAAAATCACAACCAGGATCGGTAACATGGCGGAGCCCTAGTGGAAGCCAATCCTCACTTGGAACAAGTCTGACAAGTCTGACACAGCTGTCACTTTGGGAATACAGAGATTGGATGGCACTTAGAAGTGATCTCGTCAGCCCATATTCCCGCAGCACCCCGACAGAAACCCGGTCGTATGCCTTCTCCAGGTCCACAAAGCACATGTAGACCAGATATAATTACTCACAGGCTCCCTCCAGAATCCTCGCAAGGCAGAAGAGCTGGTCTGTTGTTCCATGACCAGGACGGAAACTGCCTTGTTCCTCTTCAATGAAAGGTTTGATCAGCCTGACCCTTTCCAGGGAGGCTGAGTAGTGTGATGCCTCTAGTTGGCACACGCCCTCTGGTCCTCTTTTTGAAAAAGTGGGACAACCACTCCAATCTGCCACTCCTTTGGCACTGCCCCAACCCCCACTCATTGTTGAAGAGACGTGTCATCCATGACAGCCCCTCAACACCCAGAGCCTTCAACATTTCAGGACAATTTCATCTATCTATAGAGCTTTGCCAATGTGGAGTTGTTTGACTACCACAGTGACTTCCCTCAGGGAAATTGCAGATGACCCCTTCATCCTCCAGCTCTGTCTCTGCCCCAGAGGGTGGGTACATCAGGTTCAGGAGTTCCTCAAAGTGTTCCTTTCACCATCCGACTATCTTCTCATTTGAGGTCCCAACCTTGCTGTACACAGCTTGGATGGTTCCCTTCTTTTCCCTCCTGAGGTGCAGGACAGTCATCCCGAACAATTTTTGTGCCAACTGAAAATCCTTCTCCATGTCCTCTCTGAGCATCTCCCACGCCCTCTGCTTTGCCTCCATGACCGCCAAGACCACAGTCCTTTGGGTCCACTGGTAACCTGCAACTGCCTCCGGAGTCCCCTGAGATAACATACCCCGAGTGGCCTCCTTCTTCAGTCAGACGGCTTACCTGACCACTGGTGTCCACCACGGTGTCTGAGGGTTGCCGCACCCAGGACCTTGAGGCCACATCTCTCCACCGCAGCACTGGTGGTGGAAGATTTAAACGTGGACCACTCAAGCTCGATGCCCTAAGCCTCCACAGGGATGTTGGAAAAGCTCTGCCAGAGGTGGGAGTTTAAGGGCTCCCGGACAGGGGGCTCCTCCAAACATTCCCAGTGCACCCGCACTTCACGTTTGATCTCACCAAGTCTGTCCAGATGTTTCCCCACAGCAAGGTGGCCTTCCACATTCCCAGGGCCAGTCTATGCCACCCAGGTCCCGTCCACCGGGTCTCCCTGCTTCCACTGCCATCCATTTGGCACTGCACTCAACCCCATCGGTCTTCCCTACGAATGGAGGGTCCACGGATGGGGGAACATTATCCACGTGCCATGGGAATCTCAGTTTCAGCAGTCTCCTTAATTATTTTCTGTTTGCTAGATGCATGATATTATACAGTAATTATCCAATGAGAGGCGCTTACCTATTTGTTAAATTAAATCCAAATGGTAGGTTTTTTTTTTTGACAGGTAGTGTATTATATTGTCTCCTTATTGTGTCAAGTGTACTCTCGGATGAAGTCACTGTTTAACCATTTGATGTGCTGTGAAACACACATACTCAGCAATTAAATAATTGATGTAGCTGCGCATGTGATATATAGTTTTTATTTTTACTCATATGCCAATTCGCATTTGTAATAGCACAAATATTCCGTCTGTATAATTCCCATTAATGCCTCTCCAATCACAACGACCCTGTAAAACTGATAATTAACTACAGCGGTAGCAACTTGGTGTTTCTTTCATTAATTTGTAATTTTAATGATTTCTCAGTCAGCCATACTATCTGATCCATCCCTTGCTTTCTGGTCTAAATCCCTCTATATGGGCCACCAGATGATAACCTTGTATTGAAGACTTGAAACTTGGAACTGAGACCATAGACTCATTAGAAAACTGAGCTAATACCTTTTCAGACCAAGAGTGCAAGTCCATGTCCAGGTCCAGGTTTATGGAAAGTCTATAATTGCATTCTCCTTTAGCCACGATGCAACAGAAAAAAAAATCTCTCTCTCTATATATATATATATATATATATATATACACACCATATCTCAGGAGTAACTAGCACTTCATGCTACTTGCTGTTGCTTCCTCCTGTGAAATCTATGCATTGATTAGGTTTTTTTTTTGTTTTTTTTTAGCCATATCCTCTGAATTGGGAGCTTGACAGGAACAGCAAGAGTAACTTAAGAGAGGCAGGGCTTGCTGAAAGATCAATTTAGACAATTTCATGTGAAATATGAGTTTTAGATAGTCGGTCAAATGATTGACTGTGATTCCATTACAGTGTAAAAATTGTTAATTATCAAGGTTATATTTACATTCTTACTAGAGCATGTACTCTCATCATGCGAGAATTTGTTAAAGGCAAGTAATTGTGAACATTCTAATTCATGAGTACATGTCAATATTTTCATTCTCACTAAATAAGATTTTGTGTCAGGGCACTTAATCTCACTTCATTACCACATGTCCATTACAGAACAAGTCTCTATATAATACTATATATATAATATATAAAATAAACTGATTTGTAAATATTTTCTTCCAAAACACGATTTGCTTTCTGACCTTCAGAATGAGTGGGGATGTGGGCTTGAGCTCCAGTATTCCAGAGGGACTCAGTGGCTCAAACACGGGGTCGGGGTAGTAGCTGAATGACTCATTGAGCACAACCAGAGCTTTCACGTTATCCATGTAGAACCCAATCTCATCTGGGCTGGTGCCAGTCTCTGAAAAACTCAGGTCTGAATCAGCCACTGAAGGAGCCAGGCACACCATTACTGAGTTGTTATATACTGTGCAGTTCTGAAAATAGAGAGAAACAAGCAGAGGGTGAATGTGGTTTTGTGTTCCAAATCAGTTCTAGGTTCTATATTAATACAGACAAAGTGACAAAGGTCTCAGTCTACAGAAAAATGTTCACAGCCTGTAAAACAAGATGTCAGGAATCTTGTGGCATCACAACAAAACAGTCATTGCTGCTCTGCCATGTCCCTTAACCCTGCCCACCTGGACCAACCATCCAACCTTACAAGATATGGATTCTTTACTTGAAATTGGACACGTTCTAATAGGATCAAGCAGAAAACTGAAGATAAAAGAAACTCCTCTGATTGGCTGGCTCACCTGTTATGTGAGAAGCCTGAGAGAAGAGATGTCAAATGACGCTGAGAACATTTTTGGCTCTTAAAATAACAAATATATCTTATGATGGACATCATCTCTTAAAAAATAAAAGACCGGAGAGGTTAAAATATGGACCTTAAATTGTTTACATCTGCAGCTACCAGGGTAAATATGCCATATTTAAATCAAAAATTAAATTTAAAGTGCTAATAATCTTAATAAGGCTCTAGTTACATAGGGCTAGTGTATTAAACAGGCAGCACAACCTATTGTTCAGATAATGAGAATAAGCAGCTAGTTATAATTTTCTTTTAAATTTGGTTATACCCAAAATCTGTTGGGTATAATATAGTATTGTTTTTGTAAATCAATGCCCTATGAAACAGAAATGCTTCTATACCTAATGAAATTATAAATTGGTTGGAAATTTATGATTAGCTATTAATAATGGGGAGTGTGCCCTCTGCATCTACTGTTGGCTGAGAACATGAATATTAGTTGTCAGGGCCATACAGTGGTGCAACAAGTTCATTAGAAGTAAAACAATATATATATATACATACAGTGAATTTCTTTAATCCAACCTAATGTTGTGTCAAAAAAACTACTGTATTTACTTATCTCTACTGTATTTCAAAAGCAGAAAATCTTTTATGGGCAGCAAGGCAGCATAGTGGTTAGTGCTGTTATTTCACAACAAGAACGTCACAGGTTGAATTCCTGGCCCTGGGGTGTTTCTGTATGGAGTTCGTCTCCCCATGCTTGCATTTGTTTCCTCCAGGTACTCAGGTTTACGTACATATCCACAACCTGCCTGTAGGTATGAATGTGAGTGCCAGTGGTTGTCCAGCTTTGTCTGTCTGTGTGTGTTGGCCCTGCGATGGACTGGTGAGCATGTCCATCACAAGATGTAGTTCAATAGCTATGCCCTTCCATGAAAAAGCAAAAGTCACAATCTTAAACAGAGCTCCCAGAGTTCCAGCAGAGACAAATGCATTGATTTTTAAATTCTGCAGCCTTTTATGGAAAATGGCTGGAAGTTACTTATTGGTAATTTGTAGGAAACTGGCAACGGCATTCAAAAAGACCAGCATGATTCTTTAAGTGCAAAGCAGCCCTGTGATAGAGGGCTGTGTTAGATGCGTTGTGAGGCCTGTTTGCCTCAATAAACAACACCTTTATCTGCAGGCTGTCGAGCTTTGGTGTTGTTTTGAGGTTTTGTTCTCTTACCCTCACAGCTCAAGAGCTTTAACTAACAGTAACAATCATCCAAATACTTTAAATATTTTTCTCTCAAAAAGTGGCTTTAGGTTTATTTTTTAATCACAAGAAGATTCTCTCTTCTGTCTCTCTCACTCATACGTGCAAACAGTCTATCTCATCTTGTCTTTTTGTGACACAAGCGCTCATGTGGTGCAGTGACATTTGAAAAGGTAGCCTGAGGTACCATTAGATGTCCGAAGAGACATGAGCGAAACACAGATACATAGACTGCCTGTAACCTTCTGCAGTATAACAGAGACAGTTGTCTACAGATGAACTTGTATGTTTGTGCAGGAATTTGTCTGAGCTTCTCTGTTTTTTAAATGCATGTAAAGATGAATAAATCTGAATTATGTATACAGTACATAATATGTGCCCTGGTATGCTGCTGGATTCCTATTTGTGTCTGTGAGCTTGCGCATGTGCACTGCCTTCTTGGCAAGGTTAACTATATATTAGCTTTTGTTCTTGTGCAGTTTGTAGGGGGGGTTGTGTCAGTTACAAGGATACTCACATGAAAGGATTCTGCCTGCCCATACTTTGCTCTGATCTTTGGTTCTCGGATGGTTGCTAGGTTGGTTCCGCTCACTGTCAGCAGTGTCCCACCACTGGGGGCAGAAAATAGAAAGGACTAAGTGATAAGTGTCTTCCCATGTCAGCCTAATTCAGAATATTTCTGATTAGTCGAGGTCAAAAACACACATTGAATAGGATAAAAACAGTATAAACCAGAAAAACCAAAGATCCTATAGGCTTTGAATATACAAGCAGGTGACAGGTAGCCCTCTGAATAAGATACTGTGATTGGCTGTGACATCACCCACTGGAGCCAATATGAGTGTCCAATGTAGAGACTTGACTCTAGACTACACTATCAAAGATGAAGGATGAGAATCGAGGGATTAACGCAGAAGTAAAGCAGCAAAGCTCCGTCAAAGACTCAGACTGACTGAAATCTGAACAAAATTTGTTCATCAGTTTATCCATTGAAGTCAATGTCACATACAACAAATCAGGGCTGTTCAAAAGAGCTGATTCACCCCATTTAAGGAGGAAAAACAGGAAGAACCATCAAGCAACTAAACTCCATGGCTTGAGAGAGTAAAGGGTCATTTAAAATAGATATTTTGTTTTATTTTGAATGAAACCAAAAACACAGCCTTTCTCCAACCTTAACCGAGCACTGCGGCTGCCCAAACATAACACTTCAACAATTTTCTCCTTGCTCTGAGCAGTAATGAAACTGAAAGCTGAAAAATTAAAACATTTTAGCAATACATTCAGATATGATAAGTAACAATTATTTAACTAATTCTGATGAAAGAAAACTTAATCCTTACAGCAATAATCATCACCCAAAGCATATTTGTCTTTGCAAATTAGTGTAAAAATGTAAATTCCAGGACTTGGAGAAAGTGAAAAATTATGATAAGGAGCAGAATTAACATGAGCATTTGCAGTGTCACCAGCGAAACAAACTGTGGTTCAGCACTTTGTGTCATTAAAAACCTTTGAAAATAACATCCTGACCACTTTGTAGGAAACAGAATATTTGGCTCCAAGTATGAAGAAGAGAGTTTGTTGCATCAGGTTGCTTTCAATGATGCACTATTTATTATAGAGCTAACAGAGAAAGAATGAGAACACAAGGGAACACATATAAATGAAAGTCAAAGGAGTAGAAGGAGACAAGTGAGCCAAAGGATTTTTTTTTTTTTTTCCACATTCTTCGATCACCACTTCATCCACAGCAAATTGTATGTTCATCCTTGAGCCAGTGAAGGTCACTACCATAAATACAGTAAGCAGTGATGTTAGAACTTGGCTGAAATCCCCAGCAACATTTTGTTGATGAGTGCTGTGTGATGGCTCTCACCCTCCCAATGTTGAAACATATATGTGCTCGGGTGAATTCTTCAACAGGTTGGTGTGTTTTTCTGGTCTTCAGTTGGTCTGACCTATTTTGATTTTTGGACTTTTTGGATTTTTGGTTTCCTTTGATGAGTTCCTCAGGAAGTTACTAGTGCTGAGGGGGTATCGTGAACTAAAATATGTATCATTGAGAACTTCTAACACTTGTAAAGACAATGGAGTCACTCTGTCCTTGTTACTGTTACACTTGAAACAGATGTATAAGGTACTTATGTTTTACCTTCTCTACACCTGCCATGTTTTGCTTTCTTATTTCTTTGTTTTTTCTCACAGATTTCAGTTTTCTGTATGAAGATCACTGCCTTTTACTGCTGTGCCTCTGAGAAATACAGTGTATAGGAATTCCCATTCAATGTCTTTTGGCATGTTCCCTACCACATGAAGGAGGATACTACACCCTCGCTCACCACTGCATGTACTAAAAGGTTGAAATATAATGTATTTTGTGAAAGGTGCAGCCGCCTCACTGGCCAAAGCATTTTTTAAAAACACAGAGTGACCATCCAATGGCTATTTCGGGCCTCAGTGCAGGGCACAGTTCAAATGGCCAACACCCATGGTTATGATATCTCAATAAAAAAGGGTTCTCAATATTCTGCAAACGTCTAGTTGGGGAAGAACATAATACACCTAATGCTCTGCTATGAAATCCCTGACTCTGTCTGCTGAGTCCACTATCTCCATTTGAAAGACAGTGGTTTTTAAGAGTTGCTTCAGAGTTGCAGGGGTGTGTAATTATGAGGATGACTTCTTACCTAAAGAAATATATATTTTCAGAGAGATTTACCCCGTTTCCCACTGTGTTGTTGTTTTGGCCCCTCTATCTTATTATGGAGATTTATGCTTAAGCAGAAGCTAGCCCATTTAAATAGATACATTTTACTCATCCTTCTCCACCAAGGTTCATAATGATTTCAGTAGTTTTGTATAATCCTGTGAGTGGCTTTTTATTCTTTCTATGTGAAGGTGATGGACTTTCTGCCATCGCACTCAAAAAGCATCAAGTAATTTTGCTGCTGTTTTGCAATATCACTCATCGTTTTAAGTTATATCCAAGCAGGTGCTACACACTGCATGTAATCCAGACAACATGAAGGCTGACAAAATGGACAAGGTCACTGAGATAATTTACATCATCATGTCTTTGACTGAGGTATTAAGTAAACATTTATCCCAGACTTGGCTTGCAGATCACAGACTGGACTCTTCGTGTCACCATGTATTATTGCTGATTTACACAGTGATAGGGTAGGACAAGGTGTATGTGATAAAGACACCTGTACCACTTCCTGCATTGTTGATACACCAAAGGATTCATGTTGAATTTTGACCCAGGGAGTTTTTTTCCTTGGACAGTCTGCCCATCACTGGAATGGGAGAATGAGTCTCATTGCTTCTGAGTTACATTGGTGTCTCTGTAATATGACTGTTAAGGGGAGCATCAAGTGGTGTTTTGACAGCTGACAAAGATATAGCAATATTTGCCTCCACTTTCACACATTGTGCTCTTGTGATTTTTGCTTGAGCACTGTACTCTTCAAAAGCCACATTTGGTTCAAGCCACAGAAATTGTGACACCTCAAGTCAGGATGGCTGACTGCTGTGATAATTTGCCACGATGTGGTGTAATTAATTTTGCAACAACCAACCTTGTTCCACAGAGCAGACTGCTGTTAATATTAAAATGTTTCAATATTGTAAAACTTCCATCCCAAATCTAATAATGATTTTTTCTCATTTCAAAATTTACACCCCACTTTGAATATAAATTAGTTTTCAGATCTGTGTCCGACAGTGAGCCTTCTCCTGAAGTGGATGGTTTCCATGCACTAATTAATTTATTTATCCTGGTTATATATTAATTTATTGATCATTAGTACTGCTTAATCAGAAGCTCAGGTTTGTACATGTTGCCAGATAGTAATATAATTTTAATTTGATGTTTATGTCATTGCCACAAATGCATCTTGGGAAAAAGACTGCAGACAGCACTCTGCCCCCCCCCCCCCAACCAACTTGATGTATATTTGTGCTGAGTCTCTCTGTCCCTGTTGCTCTTCTCTTTGTCTAAGAGAGTCAATTTATTTCAGCTACATGCTTCAGGGAACAGACAACAAGACAATCAGGATAAAGTCTAAGGTATAGCTGGGGTAACCCAACCTCGGCTCGGTTTTTGTTTCTTTGTGGATTTTCCCTCTACTAGCCATTTCTTTCCTCTCTTCTTGTTTTCTCTCCTTTGTTCCTCATCTCACCTTCCACTGGCCTAATCCTTCTCCATTTTCCCTCTGTCGCTTATATTTTCTATTTTCTTTTGTTATTTTTTTATTTTTTGTTCTTTGCTTCCTTGTATGATTTCTGCAACACTGTTAGCTCAATTAAAATTTCTTTGCAATTACAGTAGAAGTGGTAATTCCACATTGAGAAGAGCTTCATCATCAGAGCAAACTAGTCACTACCATAATGAGAAGTGGACCAGGCCTAGCTGGTTATCATGTGGAATGGAAGTGATATAAACTGAAGAAAGGTAGCTGTTGATGGGCAAATGAATGAAGTTTGATGTTTGATGTGAAGGGTTCAGTTTATACCAGAGGTATCCAACTCCAGCCCTCCAGGACTGTTGTTGGACACCCCTGGTTTATACTAACATTCGCTATGTAGTGATAGTATAGAAAAAAAAAAAAAAAAAAACAGCTCCTTTTAAGGTTTGAAGCAAAACTAATTCATGCTTTAGAATCACAGGGACCTGTGACTTAGTTCATGGTTTGTATTTGATGTCACTAGATGGGGTGCCTTGCTCAAGGACACCTTGCTGAAGTACCACGCCTTATACTCTGTTGCACCCAGTTAAGGAGAAAAGTTCAATATTTTCTTCCAAAATTGCTCTGCTGAAACCCAAATAGCTCTCCTTACTGTCCCTGGTGAGCACTCCTCATTGATTTATTTCCGAAGTGCCCTGTCCTCTTCCTAAATGGAAAATCATCAACCAACCACAATTATAATGCGCTCCTCTGTCTCCTCGCCCCCCTACACTCTTTCTCTTTTTCTGTTTTCTTTCAGCCACTCTTACTGTCATCACCCAAGCATAAGGATAGTACTTTGGAGGCGAGCATACGTACACACAAATGCAGACAATGTAGCATATACGAGCCAGTATATTATATCAGTTGTTTGTTACACATTATACCTGGGCCAACACATGACACAGAGGCTGAAATGTATCAGCTTAATTAAAGCTTCCTTTAGTTCAGGAGTGGGCAATCTTTTTCAATCAAACACACTCTGTATAATATGGTTAGCCTTGGAAAGCTCTCACCCGTCTGAACAGTTGGCTGATGTAGCCCTCCCCGTTGTAATGATACTGGATAATAAAGAGTTCAGATACACTGCAGGCTGTCTAATAAGAGAAAGAGGCAGTTGAAGTTCACTTGACAAACTTTATATAGAGGCTTCACCGCCATTCACAGTGTATCATCACACAGTCGTACACTACAATTTCCATTGTGCATGGTTCTGAAATGAAAATGATAAACAATTATCAAAACAATATAAACATTTGTAATCACTCATGAATGTACAAAAGAAATTCAACCATGTGCATATTGAAATCAGAGCAATATTAATTATATCACACATGAAGAAAGGGAACATTAGTCTCCATAATATTAAACATAAATGCATATGGATGATAGATAAAGTATTACAACTCTCACACAACCTCAAGAAAGCTAAGGGAAAGGCTCCTCAAACGTTACAAATGAACCAACAGACTCACCACAACAATTAGCATACAACAATTAGCAGTCCCATTCACACATAATGTAAGTAATAGCAGCTGCAATTAACAGACATACACATTACAATAGAGCTAACATCACAATTAAGCTAGCGAAAACGTGACCAGACTTAGTTACTCACAGTTTTCATTAACACACGACATGTTTGGAAACTGTCACTCCTGATGCCTGTCTGGCCGTCTCTATCTCGTTGAGTGAAAGGAGAAAAAACAGTAGCGGTAGTGGGTGGAGACAGGCTGTTAGAAGTGCGACATGATTGGTCAACTGTGGTAACCGACTGACAGTTGGACTGACAAATACAGAACTGCTAACCAGAAATAATAACTTGAATGAAGTAGATTGTTTCTTTTAACAGCCGCCCCCAGATTTCTTGTAAAAATCTGTTCATCATCATAAAGGCCCGGTAACTAGGAAGATCCTAATCAGGTAATGCAGGGAGGGGAGATGTATGATCCAGGCCACTGGACGTGCATAGGTGTGGTACCCAACCTGTACTCTCACAGTCCTGACTCAGTCATCTGATCCAGGGAGGACTTCTGAGACCCGTCCCACTGGCCAGAGTGCTTGGGGTAACTGTGAGTCTACAATCGTGACCGTGGCACCGACCTGGAGATCTAGCGCTTCAGTATGCCATTTCTGACGTGCTTGGAGACCAGGTAAGTAGAACTTTAGAACGTGTCTCCAGAAATGGTCCCCGTCAGCAATGGATTATGCCTCCATCTCCGCCGACTCAACATTTCTGACTCCGGATACATGACCTGTGGGAGTGACGAGTATGGCCTATCAGCCCTATCAGGAGAGAATTTGGGGTTACTGAGTCAGAGTCAGAGATGTCTGGGGAGGTATAACCAAGTGGTTTTGAATTGAGGATCCCCTCAATCTTGATGAGGACTGTCCTTAGCACCTCTTCTGTCACAGACTGAGCACCTAGGGTGAAAAGCAGAGCTTTCTTGAGGGAGCGGATCTCCCTTTCGCAGCAACCACCAAAGTGTGGCGCATTTGTAGGGTTGAAGGAAAAGTGTATTTGTTGGCTGGCAAGTTGAGCTTGGACCTCAGGCTGGAGAGCTGCAAAAGTTTCCTTTAGCTCTCATTCTCCTCCCCTGAAGTTTGTCCCCTGGTCAGACAATATCTGTCTGACATGGTTTCCCGTGCCGAACCACAAAGCGTCGTAGTGCCATCAGGTAAGAGTCAACATCTATGCTGCTGTGGAGATCAATGTGGACTGCACATGTTGTCAAGCATTTAAAGATGATTCCCAATCTCTAGTAAAGTAAAACGCAGGTTTGTGAAGACAAAGTCTCGCTGGGGGAAGATCAGTCATTCTAGGAATCTGGGGGGTTCTGTGCCATTTACTGATGACATCGGATAGCTCCTCTGCCACAGATGAGCCAATACTTCCGACGAACTTCGGTGAATACTTGCTTTGGTGCAGGGTGAAAAAGCTTCTCATCAAAGTCTTTGATGATCTACTTGATGATCCAGTGCTGGGGGTCAAGCACAATTGGGCGTATAGTATCCTGATAAAGCAGAGTTCTGTGCCGGAGGTGACTTCTGACCCTGATCAGTCGAGTGGTACCATCTAACTCAGAAGCAAGAGTGACCAGGCAGCTACTGGCGGGTACTGCCTCTCCTGCTTTCAGGTGTGAATCAATCAAACAATCCCTCTGAACTTGCTGGAGAAGAGCTTGAAGTCACTGGCAGAGGGACTTCCTTCAGCCACCCCATGAATTGAATGTGCCGTTGCCTCCAGAAATTTGTCCAAGGTGTTGAACTGACTAGCTTCTGGGGTGTCTGGGACTGACAGAAGGCACAGACAAGTATTTGTCGGAGCTCGTCTCCCTCTGCAGGTGAGGTGACTGGCTTCTTAGGCCACAGCTTGGGAGTCCCTTGTAGAAAGGATGGGCCCTGGTACCACTGACTCTGTTTGCCTAACTCTGTAAGAGTTTTCCCACAGGTAATTTCATCGGCAGGATTACTTAAGGTCCAACTGACAGCTGGATTGACAAATATAGAACTGCTAACCAGAAATAATAACTTTAATGAAGTAGATTGGCCTTTTTAACACACTCGCACCACACAAGCATTTCAAGATAAAATCAGATTTAGATTATTTTATTTGTATCTTTAGAGCAGTGTCACACCGTGGTGAGGTTGTCTTGTCTGGGCTCACTGTGTCTCGTCATTTCCTGTTTTATTTTGAAATGCCTAACTCTCCTCTCGTTTCAGAACACTTGCCCTTCCTCATGTCTCCAGTGTGTCCTCCTGATTACCGATTGTCTCCACCTGTTCCCCATTTTCCCCCACAGTTCAAATAGCCTGTCTTTCCCTTGTCTTGTGCCAGTGTGTCGTCATTTCATGTCTCACACCAGCGTACGTCCAAGCCACAGTCCTCGTCTCCTTGCGTAAGCCTTTGATCCTCTACGGAGTGAATTTTTGTTTGTAAACTTCTATATCTGAGTTAGCTCATTTCCAACAATAGCCTTTTGTTTTTCCTCTATATGAGCAATTTTTTTTTGTTTGTACAATCTGTTATTTAGATTGATGTTCATAGCTTTTGTGTTTTTCCTCCTTGAGAGTGATTTTGAGTTTTTATACATTTTTTTAGAGTTACCTTGATCCTCCGCTTAATAGCGCGAGTGAGTTTTCTTTTGTTTAGTCAGGTTTTCCTCCCTACGGAGAGTTTTGTGTTGTTCCCCTTTTTCCCTCGTGACTCCCCGCTACAGTTAAGGTTTCATAGCCTGGTTTCCTTTATTCACTCGGTTCTGAGGTCATTGCTACCGAGAATAAAGTCTGTGACTGACAAAACCTCTGCTCCTGAGTCCTGTGTGAGTCCCAGCCTGACAAGCAGACGAGGGCATTGTCTGGCCTGTGCACCAGATCTGACCCGCACAATTGTTCAAGGCTAAAGATTTGCCTTATGAGGCAAATCTTTAGTGTCATAAGTAAAAGGTATTGTTTTTCCTTCAACTCATGGACCAGAAGAAGCGGTCATGTGGGCAGGATCCGGGCCACAGGCCACACAATGCTGAGTCCTGCTCTAGCTTGAAACAACACACACCATTTGTACATGACAGTGTTGTTCTTGTTAGTGAGGGGTGTGTTGTTTAGTGGTTTTCTCAGCCAGATAGAGGAGGGATCTGGGGCGAAACATAAAGGACTCTGGGAATCAGTGGGGTGCGTGTGTGTATTCATGCATGTCTTATGTATGTGGGATCATCAGTCCTTTGTGAGTTTTCTGAGGTTGGTGAGCCCTCCTTTTGAGGGACACAGGCACATACATGTACCCTCACAGTAGGTGTGCTAAGCAGTGATTGGGCCTTGCTGCCTCTTGGCCAGACCTACTGAGCAAAGAGAACAGGGCAACATTCATCACCATCCTTCTCTAACAAGCTCTCCATCTATCTGCTACCGTCTACTGATGAGTCATGCAGAAAAGGAGGCAACACATATTACGTAACACACATTCGTAAGGAGCAAGAGGAAAGGAGTTAAAATGAATGGAAACAGGACTGCAGAGAGCCTTGTATGAAACTGTTGAGGTAAATAAGGAAGGTAGGTAATGAGGAAAAACAGAGAATGTACATAATATACAGTGAATAGTCACTGTCAGATTGAATTTGTTCAGGCAAGTGAGCAATGTTTGAATCCTGTAATCTAGAAAGCAAAGCTTTGCAGTAAAATTCAGACCTGGGAGGTAATAAACATTGATATATAAAAACTGGTTGTGGGTGAAAAATCAACCACATATGTGCCATAGGCAGGATTAAAATCAATGATTAGTCTGATATATATTAAAAATCATGCAATGTTCCGCAGAGAAAAGCTGAGTATTGCAGTGCCAATCCAAGCATCTGTCGTAAAGAGTGAAATGTGTGAGCTTGTGCCCTCCGCTGCCAATAAATTTACTTTAATGAGAAACCTTTGCTTGTGTGTGGTCGTACCCAGTGATGCTGAAGTCAAGTTAGATGCTGACTAGAAGAGGCTGTTAATTTATTTAGCTCGGTATACATTCACACACAGGACAGGGGATGGGAAGCTAAGTAAGAAACCAAGTGTAGGTTTAGTAGAAAGGATAACTCAAGTCTCAGATATTATCAGTTGATATGCATGAGCTGATGGCTGATTGATTTAGCCATCAATTCCATTCTAATACTTAATGGGCTATATAATCTGACAACCTCACATTCCTCATTTTTGGCCCCCCTGTTATGGTGCTGCTGCTGCTGTTGGTGGTCGTTTCCTTGACAAAAAAAGGATTTGCTTGAGCCAGATGAAATATGTCCATACACAGAGTGTCAGTTCATCACAATCTAAACCTGTGGTCAGAAGTCTGTAATTTAAACCACCTCAAAACTGCTTCCTTACATTTGTACCGGGGATGCTGCTCCATCCTGTTCCAGTAAAAGTTAATGTCTCAACCCTCACTTCTTCAAACAGCAAGCCATGACATGGCTGTAAAATATGTACTAACCATCAGGGGGCGACTCCACTGGTTGTAAAAAGAGGTTAAATATTGTCATCTATGGGAAAATATCCCTCTTTCTCCTTTGATTTACTAGCTCAGTACATGTCTTCCTCATGAGTTTATAGTCTAGTTTTAAGTCTTCAATACAACATGATGTGTATTTTACAAATGATGGCCCCATTTTGAGAAGAATAAACCGGAAAGCAGGGGCTTGATCAGTTTGCAGGACTTCTGTGTGATTAACAGATTGTGCCACCCAGTCAAGACAGAGTACAGAGCAGGTCATTCCTAAGCTCCCCCTTCTCCTCCACATGCGGTTTTGACCAAAACTCAATATATTTGGTGCCTTTATTGAATCCCCACAGGAACTCTCCACCACAAATTAATTTCTAGGAACAACAACCATATTTTGCTATAACTGATCAAATATTATCTGTCAACCTACTCGGTAGAGTGAGTTTGTCCTTAAGCCATGTCTTTGCTACTACAATTTCACTTTGAACATACACAGACAAAATACTTGAAATGTTTCCAATGAGTTTGTTGGCATAACAGTTAGTACTGTTGCCTCACCGCAAGAAGGTCATGGCTTCGATTCTCAGGGTGTACACTGACCTTACCTGTAACGTTGGCCAGGATTGGCTCAGCAACCCCCATGACACTGACAGATAAGGCAGAAAATTAGAGAGAAAAATGAGCAGCAATTACCTAGCAATGCTCCAGTTAGGTTCAATCCTCAGGACTGTGGGGTCTTCAGTGTAGTTAAACTTGACTTCAGCATTTCTCAGCTCAGCATCATCAATGTCCACCCAGACTGATAAACTGCCTGGGGCCAATCCTGCTGGGGTGACACACACTATTCCACGGGTGTTCCTCCTGGATGAACAGAGAAAAAGAGGGAAAAGTTGTAGGAGGGTGACTAATAAACATTTCACTGATTAAAGTAGGTGGACAAAAATCACTGTTTACTCAGACAAGTGCTAAATTTAATCAAAGTTAAATGCAGCAGAGTAAAGTTGAAATCTATACAGTAAAATTTGAAGTGAGATTTGAAGTCAAGATTCAATAAAGGTTATGCTTCTCGCAGGAATTTCAAGTCAAGAGAAACATATGAGATCATAATGGGAACAGGTTCAATTAAGAAGCTGAATTTGATATCTCAAATAAAAACTGTTAATATTAAAATAGTTAATTATTGCATTCTTCGGCCAAAACATAACCTCAAATAATAGGGTCCAAGCTGAGGAGGTGACACTTAATGGAACAGTCATTGTGCTTTTAATTACCAATGTCTAGCCTGAGAAGCCAATTCATCTCTTCCCTTAAACTGGAATGCTGCTAATTTGATTAAACATGTCCTTTTATAATAAGTGGACTTCAGGAATTTAAGACAGTTAAGTCCCTTAAACCAGTCTCCTGCCCGATGCTGTCAGAGCTTTGGATGGAAGCAGTCGAAGACATTAGCAACAATGCGTGAGCGCTGCACTCTCATTGGCATTGTTTACACCTGTGATATAAACATATGATTTATATTTGACACAGCATCTGAATATTGATCCTCAGGCCCTAGATTTACATCTGATGTAGATCCAGGGTGATTTGTTGTTGCTCCCTCCATTGAGTTCAGACCTAAATATGTAAAATCAGTAGGACGTTTTTTGACAAACATAGCCGAATCAAGGTCACAGTAAGCAAAGTCATAGAATGATGTTAATTTTAAAATCATTCTTTTTTATATATTGTGGTGAATTGTCAGCTTCAAATATCTTCAAATATAGCCTGGGTTGTGTACCCACCCTATCCACAGCTTGTTGTTCTTTTAGCTATCAGAAGAAATGTGGTGGGTTTACTGCAGGGAGGATTAGGACAACGTCGAGTGAAAATGAGGAAACTGACTTCATGTTTAATTAAGATCGAAGCTCTAAAAAGGATTAGTGCCACCAGCCACAAACACTTTGAGCGCAAAGTGTTTGTGTGTCTATATCTACGTGTCCCTGCTTGCTTGTCCCAGAGGCAGAGTAATATTTTCCACTGCAGTCTTGTGTGCAATCCCCAGTAGCTACGTTGTCCAATATGCATTTAGCACAGTTGAGTAGTGGCTGTGTTTCTGGGCCATGACTTCACAAGAGCATCATATGTTTTGTGTGTGTGTGTGTGTGTGTCTTTTTATCTGTATATGTATATGTTTAAGTACTATTGCACGTTCTAGTGTGCATGAAGGAAGGGAGCGTTAGATTGAGCAAGGGGATAAAAGGAGAGAGCCCGTAACACGGATGTCAAAACATGAGTCTGTGTTTTCTGCTTTTGAGGGTGACTTTGGCTGTACTAACCTCTTTTAAGTAGCATTCCTCTACTTATCAACACATGTCCCCTTCAGACTATGATGCAGTTAAAGCCCACATGCACCAGCTGCTGGAGGGCCAGGTTATTAGAGAGAGTAGTGACCCCTATGCCTCCCCCATTGTCATGGTAAGGAAGAAATATGGCAGCCATGTGTGAGGACTATCAGCATGACTGAGAAATTCAGAGAATGCAGACAATCTGTCAAGGCAACCAATAGCCACAACCTCCCAGATGATGGACCAAACCCTGTCAGACACTGCCATACCTGTGGTCCTACAGCATGCCATTAGAGGATGTAAGATTGAACCTGCTGTATAATCTGCTATGACAGTGTTGCCTTCTCGCAACTCTGCTGATCTGCAGGCACTGTAGCAGGCTGATCTGGCATTAGACACCTTGCCTCACTTATGGCAGGATCAGATGATGCCAAACCAGACTGAGCCCCCAAGTGAGGAGTGGTGCAACAGTGGGGTTGGATGGTCCAGAGCAATGGCCTTTTGTATCGTTGGTTGTTTTATCCAAATAGAGGAAAAGAAACCTCTTAGCTTCTGTTGCCTGAGAGCCTCAAAGAGGAGGTTTTGAACCAGCTCCATTAGCACTATGGCCATCAAGGCATTGAGTGGGCCACTGAGCTTGTGAGGCAGAAGTGCTAGTTGCCAGGGATGAATAAGGACATCCACGAGTGGTGTGAGAATGCGAGCAATGTAGCCTCGCCACCAAACCCCAGATTAGAGTGCTCATAGGTCACCTGCTGGCTGCAAGACCGAATCAAATTGGTATGGGGTGACAGGCCATCTACATACTGAACAGGGGAAAGAAGCCTGAACCAGGAACCCAACGGCTCCATCAGCGATTATTGTGTGCGACTGGATGGAGGAACACAAATGGTGGCTGCAGGTGGTGTTCGACTGCGCCAAGGGGCAAATTACCATTCCCTTCTCCTCTATGCCAACAGCATAAACCTCTGGACTTCCCAAGTGCTGGCATCAGTGAGGATGACTCAGGAGAGGACAGTGACAACTCTGAACTGTTGGTGGTCATGACTGCCCCTAGGCACAACCAAAGCCCCATAGCTCAACCAAGCCTCCCGCTACAGAGCCAGTAAGTCTCCCATTGGCAGAGAGGACTGCTCCTGTTTCCTCATCCCCAGCAGCATGTGCCTCGAGTAGCAGTGTTGCCTCCTTAAAAAGAATCACCAGGATGACAGCACCCTAACATCCACCATCTCTTGGAATCGCATCAGGGGAGTGGGCTACAGTATTTCAAGTAACAGTCTCCAACAGCAGGGCTCCAGCATTTCTTAGACCATGGGATTTATAAGTGTAATAGTTTATCGGTCAGTCACCGATAGAAAATGGGGGGCTAGAGTATAACCAGCAGGTTAGACCCATTCTGAAATTCCTGTTGAGTGCAGCGAGTTAGTAATTAGAGCTATAGCATCTCATCACTTGTGCGACATAAATACAGGTAGTAGCACACCATGAAGGGGTGCTTCATACCTTTGGGTTGAAGTCACTCTCTGTGACTGTAAAATACCATTGTCATTGTAGCAGGGACTGCCACCATCTATAGTGTCTTTCATGTGAGCCTGGTGTGCTAGTTTGATATTTTGTATTTTGCAGTGTTTGGAGTACAACACTTTGCCACCACTTCCTAGTGTTTCAACAGTGTACATTTACTTTTTGAGCAAGACAGGTTTTTATCTGACCAATTTGGAGTATTTTAGTATTTTGCCATTCTTCTTTTGTACCACTACATCTCTCCCTTCAGTTTTGACTTGGGCACTACCATTGTTATTTGTTTATCTGTGTGCATATGTATGGGTACCTCCTGATTTTTTTTAGCAGAGTACTTCTTATCTTGAGACTTAAGTGCATTCTTGGGGTGAAATTCCCAGAGTGTCTTGTTGGTTTTTAATTTTACACTAACTTTAGCCAGGGCCTCATCCAGTTACACATAGCAACCCCATTCACAAAGCGCCCCACCAACCCTCACATAGTGCCACAAAAATATTTACACAGCGAGGGAGCGATAGATGAAGGTCGAACTGAGGTGAGTGAACAGTCACGTTGATGCTGGATTATTGTAAAGGCAGCAGCACACAAATGACACTTGACGTCAAAGCTAGCATACAGTTGATTAGCTGTGAGAAGCTAATCCAAGCATGTGATAAGCAACTGTGGTGATAGTTTGGAGTTTTTACATGTGCTAGATTAAGGAAAGCTACCATGAGTGCAGACAGACATTGAAACACTGAAACAAAATCATTCATGATCCTCACAACAAACTCACTGTTTTTACACATAAACAGATCTTTACAAAGAACAAAAATTAATTCTCACTTTTTGAAGTGGCAAGGCTGCGTTCCGATACTGACAGACAAATAACTCCCTGCGTTGAGGTTGCTGCCCTCTATAGTGACCCGGGTACCACCTGAAATGGGCCCCTGAGACGGCTGGATACGAGTGAAATATGGGGTCTGGACAAAAGAGAAAACAAACACAAGTGTATCTTAATAGTCCAAGATGGATAATGTTGTGCCCTCATGACCGAAAGAATAAGATCACATGTACAAGCGACCGAAATGAGCTCCCTCAGAAGGGTGGCTGGCTTCTTCCTTAGGGATAGGGTGAGGAACTCGGTCGTCTGAGAGGAGCTCAGAGTAGAGCTGCTGTTCCTTTGCTTCGATAGGAGCCAGTTGAGGTCGTTTGGGCGTCTGGTGAGGAGGCCACCTGGGAACCTCCCTTGGGAAGTGTTCCAGGCACGTCCAGCTGGGAGGAGGCCCTGGGACAGACCGAGAACCATATATCTCCACTCTGGCCTGGGAATGCCTGGGATTACCCAGTAAGAGCTGGTTGGTGCGGCCAGGGAAAGGGAAGTCTGGGGCTCCCCGTGACCCGACCCCGCATAAGCAGAAGAAGATGGATGGATCAGCATAAATGAGCTGACATGAAAATTAGTTCATACACTCACAAATATATATGATAATTACTGAGTCATTAAGGCACCAAGAACATGAATTAAAAAATTAAGTTTAAGTTGTAAACAAAAATATTGGTTATCAACAAGAACCTATTCATTTGGGTTAATGGCACAATGATCCTTCTGAGAGTGGAAATAAAAACATGATAGAACAACCAATCAAACAAAAGAGGTATTGTTGTTTGGTCCTTACCACAAAGGTGAATGGCCTTGGTGACAGGGCTCTATAGTCACTGACACAGTCCCTCACACACACCTCCACCTGAGCCTCTTGGACCCTGTAGCCTGTAGCATCGTTCAGAAGACAAACTATTCTGTAGATGGAAAGATGGGGATGAAGTAATGGTTAAAAAAGACGTATTGTAGTTATTCTTTAGTCCTTTGATTTCCTTGCTTTTGTAATTTTGTTTGCAGTTTTGCACACTAGATCCCTTTCTAAAAGATCCAAAAACAAGCAAAAGATCAACATCCATCCATTTGTGTCCCCAATGATGCACATGTGATGTCTTTTCACCTGCTCTTCCTATACTGAGTGAAAGGTCAGTCACATGATCATATAAAGGCCAAAAGACGTGATACACTGGACTTGAATTTGTGTCTTGGATATGGTGAAAGACAGAACAAAGGAAATAAAGGAATGCGGTGAAGAAAGAGGAGGACAATATGAAAAATACAACACATTTGCCAGGAATAATGTGTAAATTAGCCAATGTGTGTCTAATATTTGAATAGGGATGCCCTCTATCTCAACATGCATCATTTCCCAACTAACTGCACAACGGAGAGATTGTGCAATCTGTGTGAACTCAATTCAATTCCCCAGCCAGGTAGGACCAGGTAGGAGGAGATGAGTAAATGTCAGGAAAGAAGGATGAGAAAAATAAAGGAAAGACAATACGTAGGGAGTAATGGAGGGAAACGACTAGAATTAGGACTGACACACAACCCATCACTATTTTGATGTAACTATCTATTCAGCTGCTGAATAATGCCACTCCTATGCAGGAGCTGACTTGTGTTGTGTTTTCAGAATTGGATGGAATGCTTGTGGGTCTGTCCTTATATCTATAGAGCAACAACCCCTGTCTGTGTGTGAGTTGCTGCACTTTGTGAGCCTCTATTCCATTTACAGTCCGTGCATGTACTTGCATCCACTTTCCACTTACCTTTCTGCACTCACATACTCCTCCTCAATAGGCACACAGGGCACCTTGCCCAACCTTACACCCATCTGGATATCTCTGAACTGCAGACCAAGGTTCTCCCCGAGGATGGTCACCCTGGTCCCTCCTTGGCGAGGCCCCGTTTCTGGGAACAACTGAGACAGCAAGAGGACAGAGTAAAAGTTTAACAATAAAGAATAGAGAAAAGGTAAAGGATTCAACATCTTAATTTTTCTACCACTTTGGTCATTGTGTTAACGTGTCCCATGTTAACATAGTATTAAACGCACACATTCTACATGTGTAGCACACAAATTGACACACACAGACACCACCCTCCACACATATTCAAAGAGCCTGCCAAAAGGCCATATAAGATAATTAAAATTTAAGTGAAGAAAAATCACCCTCTTGATTTAGAAACATACTGAAAATGAGATAACGAGTGTGAAAAAACAAGTTATGCTGCCACACAACCAAAGCCGCATCATCCAACGGGGTTTATTAGTGACTTGGGCTCCACATAAAGTCACTATTGTTATCCTGCGTGTTTATTATTCTTCTTTTTTAATATTAACGTTATCATTCCTCTTCTGTAAGAATTTTAATAGCAAACTCGTCTGAGGGCTTTGGATTCACCCCCACAGACCAAACCCCATCATCTGGGGCCTGTTTAGGATCGGTGTGCTATCGTTTTTCTGGGTAGAATACAATACTTTGGCACCATAAACGGCGAAAACACAGCCAAAAAACTCCATTCATTTCTAATGACAGATGGCAAAAATCCCAAAAAAAACCTCAGCTGATCGTAACGTCTGATACTTTGGCATACTTACAGCTACACAGTCCAAGGACTTAACCCTCCTATTATCCTTGGGGTCAATTTGACCCCAATCAATGTTTATCATTCAAAAAACAATAGTTGGCTTTTTTTTTTTTGCTCCATATTTCATGACTTTTCCTAATTTGATGGGGACAACTGATTAAGCGTAAAATTATCATGATAATATTTTTTCAATGTGCTGAACGCATATTCCACGCATCGGTGTTCCTCTGGGGTCAATTTGACCCCAAGCTGTTTTAGCTGTGTAAAACTTGTCTGTGTGTGTGACCTAACATCCCCACACCTGCAGGTGCAGAGTTGATACTTTTGAGTTGATACATAATGGGGGGAAACTTTCCTGCTCTGGGGGGGGGAGACTTTCCCGCTCTGTGGAGGGGGGGGGGGGGGGGGAACTTTCCCGCTCTGTGGAGGGCGGGGTATTCCTGCAAGGACATTGGTAGTTCATGCAAAATAAGGGAGGAGCAAACATATAAAAGCTTGCATTGCAGCCCTCTATCCACATCATTCTTCTTTGTGCTCTGTGTACACTGCAATCTGCACGCTCTCTCATTTGAAAATGTCTTCTGGGAAAAGGTTTACTGTCAATGACGTTTTGGAACAGCTCTTTGACAGTGAAAGTGACATAGAGGAGAATGTTTCTGAGACAGAGGATTATGTTGAGGAGGACCCTGATTTTGAGGCATTCTCATCTGATGAGAATGAGAGTGTTGACCCTCCTGTTGCTTCTCAACCACCAGCAGACACGATCCTTTCCAAAAATGGAAAGATAATATGGTCCCTTTCCCCACTTAGACAGCAAGGTAGACTTAGCGCTACTAATATTATCAAAATGGTTCCAGGCCCCACCAGATATGCAATCAGCCATGTTGAAGACATCAAGTCATCATTAGAGCTCTTCATAACACCATCGATTGAGAATATTGTACTTGGGATGACAAATTTAGAGGGGAAGCGTGTGTATGGGGACAGTTGGAAAGACTTGGATGTAGTCGACTTGGAAGCCTACATTGGCTTGCTCATTTTGGGGGGAGTTTATAAATCAAAAGGTGAAGCAACAGCAAGCCTTTGGAATGCTGAGACTGGAAGGGCAATATTTCCAGCCACCATGTCTCTGAAGACATTCCAAGTTTTGTCCCATGTCATACGCTTTGATGACAAACAAACAAGGCACGGCCGACGCGAACGTGACAAACTTGCGGCAATAAGGGATGTGTGGGACAAGTGGGTGCAGCG
This sequence comes from Echeneis naucrates, assembly GCF_900963305.1. Classification (NCBI taxonomy): domain Eukaryota; kingdom Metazoa; phylum Chordata; class Actinopteri; order Carangiformes; family Echeneidae; genus Echeneis; species Echeneis naucrates. The sequence goes on from NC_042517.1 coordinate 22,230,390, forward strand.
TTTACCCCTGCTTTACAATCCAGGCCCCCACGTGACTGTCGATGAGTGCTTGGTTGCGTTTCGTGGGCGCTGTCCATTCCGACAATATATGCCAAGCAAACCTGCCAAATATGGCATCAAAATATGGGCAGCATGTGATGCACAGTCCAGCTTTGCATGGAATATGCAGGTTTACACAGGCAAATCTCCTGGCGAAGCACCGGAAAAAAATCAGGGCACAAGGGTTGTGCTTGATATGGCTGAAGGACTGCATGGGCATAATATTACATGTGATCATTTTTTCACATCTTATGCACTGGGTGAGGAACTGCTGAAAAGGAAGGTAACGATGTTGGGGACAGTGAGAAAAAATAAACCAGAGCTTCCCTCTGAACTTCTTGCTGTCAAGAACAGGAAGGTAACATCTTCAGTGTTTGCCTTCACTGATAAAGCAACTGTGGTCTCCTATTGCCCCAAGAAAGGGAAAAATGTCCTGCTGCTTAGCACCATGCACAAAGATGATGCCCTGAGCAGCAGAGAAGACAAAAAACCACAAATGGTGCTGGACTACAATGAGACAAAGGGAGGGGTGGACAACCTTGTGGTCATTAATGTTGTCAGTAAATTTGAGAAGATTTGTATGAAAAGTTTTCAAGATAAATTAATTTTAATTTAAAAGTTTTGCCTGATGATGGCGCTAGAGGGCAGGTAAACTCACTGATAGGTTTCATTATCAAGGGGTTATTTATGTATTCAACAAATAAACAAAGTGCCTGACACAAAAACTTGGTCAACAATTTTCTGTAAATCATTTTCTGGAGGCAAATATACCTGGGGTCAATTTGACCCCAAGGGTAAAATGTGTTAGTAATATTTGAGGATAATACGAGGGTTAAAACAGAGGAAAATATTTTCTCTACCAAATCATGTTTTCTGATATCTGTTATACTTCGAACAGCAATTGTTCAAGTGTGATGCTTGTTTCACCTCATTTCTGCTGAAAACTTTAGTTTCTCGTGTGTGTATTGCACGGAGTGATGGTGGCTTAGAGTGGAGGACACTTAAGTTAGAGTGCGTCAGTGAGCTGAAGATTCTCTAAAAATTTATATTTAAATCGCCCTCACGGGCACATAGTTTAAGGTACGCACCTCATTTTCTCCAAAGTAGTAGAGATTCTTGTCCTCTCTTGAAAAATGTCTTTACTTTAACAGTCAGACAAACCAAATTTGAACTGTGCCCCTCTGAAGGACATGCTCACCCCTCCTCTCTCCTATTAATCCGCATGTATTTTTCTCTGGCGGGAAGGAGAGGATTTCACATTTTCATAAATTTTTAAATCGCTCCCGTGTCCACATTTTACATCCTAGAAACACCAAAATACACACATAGCTTCAGACACTTGTGGCGCTCAGCCTCAGTCAATGATGTCATCAGACTGCTCTGATATGAGAGCAGCTGATCAACTGTTACCTCTGACTAGACTGCAGGACACACACAGAGACTGAGATATAGACACACACAGAGACTGATATACAGACACACAATGAGACTGAGATACAGACACACACAGAGACTGATATACAGATGCATACACATACATTCAGACACGCATATGCAGACATACACAGGCACACATATAGACAGACAGGCCCACAAAAACACAGCCAGACTAATACGAAGAGAAACATACATACAGACAGACAGCCCAATACATAAGCACATACATACATACAGAAACACATATACAGACATACAAATACATGCGCTAGAATTTCTCATTGTCCGTCATTTTGACAATAAGGTAAAAAAAAAAAAATCTTGGAAAATATTTTTATCTGTCATTTTAATTTCTGTTTTTTAATGTTAGTAAAGATATAGTCAATAGCATTTAATTTTCATTTATTTGTTTTTAATGCAAATTCAATTAGAACAAACTAAGTGATGCACTTAAAACGGCATGAGAGAAAACATTCATCATGTCAACACCACATTTCCCCGGTGGCCACTGAAAACACAAACTGTGGCCATATGAGTAAATGCACAACGCAGTTTTACTAAATTAAATACTTGCAATTAAAATATGAACGAACTTCACAAGAAATCAGCTGAATTTAACTCTGTGGCCTGAACTCAGTCTCATTCACACCTTCCTTCTGCTGCGCATGGAGTGAAACAGGGTGCCAGCTATTGCGTAATCAAATGCGTCAGGTGAAGTTGCTGCAGAGGCGATTGTCATTACATTTTGTACCTTTGCCTCGGACAGACTGCCTCTCATGTCTGTTTTGATATTGTTCTGAAGTGATTGCAACCCGTCAAAATGACAGATGGCCTTTAGATTTGTCCGTCAAATCTTAAAAATAAATTCCTCGGTTAACTCAACTCCCGATACACACACACACACACACACACACACACACACACACACACACACACACACACACACACACACACACACACATAAACACATACAGACACAAAAAACAGATATACAAACACACAGCTCATGAACAGTGACTACGGCCATCAGTTTAACTGATTTCTTCTCCGACTCTGATAAGTCAATGGACTCATCCCTGACTCCTCTGATATGAGAGCAGCTGATCAACTGTTAATGACATTTGTGTTGGACTGCAGAACACGCACAGAGACCCAAATATAGAGACGCACTCACACATGTATACAGACACATACACAGACACAAATATGCAGACGCTGATCACACACATATACAGTCACACACAGACATGCACACAGGGTAAAATATACATACGCACTCACACAGTTTGTATATTTGCACATACGCAAATATACAAACGCACACAGGCGCACAAATTTACACACAGAAACACATGAAGAGACATAAACAGAAACACAGTTGACACACACACACACACACACACTCAACAGATAGATAGCACTTGTCAGTTTTTACAATGGTGTCCCAGGGTGTATGTGTGAAATGGATGTTTAAAATAAAAAGACACCATAGTAATATCCGGCCAACAATTGAATTGAAAGCAACTGAACTCAGGATTTAGGTTTGGTCAAAGACGTTTTGCCTCTTATCCAAAGGGCTTTGTCAATTCCTAACACCTTGGTCACACCAGTCTGGCAGATACACAGGTTTCTGGAATTGCGGCAAGTCAACATCCCCATCCCAGCAGCAGCCCCCTAGAGTCACTCTCAAAATTTTTGCCAAGAAATTTTCTAGTTTGAAACTTATTACATCTGCTTGACTTGGTTTCCTAAATTTTGGCATTGTAGCATACAGTGGTGCTGCAGACCTGTAATGTGATCTATTGAGCCAGATTATTGTACATAACAGGCACAGGTGCAGTGTGACTAATGGACGCTGACTGGTACAAACAAGCACACACATTACAGCACGGACATGCATACGCAAACCTAATCCCACGACAAGCATCATATTATGTATAATCTGTCCGATGTCCTGCTCTTTTGCACGCCTCCATACAACATGAGACATAATTCTTAACTGTCCTACTGACCGAGTCGTGTGAGATGATGTCAGTGTAAGAAATTGCCAGAAAAAAAGACAATACATTTGGCAGCATCATGCAAGTGCAGACACACAGAAAGAGAAAGACTTTGACTGTAATCTAGTCATCATGTCTGAACGTGTGATGTGTTACATGCTGCAATTGGTGCTTTGGACTCATGTGTCAGTGATTTGACACATCACTACTACATCCAGGGGCAAATCCACCCCTCACTTGGGAGACTAAAGTACTACAGCACAAGCTGAAAATAGGTATGGAAAGATTGTAATTTTATACAACAGAATAATGAGTCTTAGGATAAAACTGCAAATATAAAAGTTATAATTGTCCCACCAAACAAGTTGACCAAGGACTCAAATGACAACAAGGACCATCCACCTAACCCTGGAGCTAACTGCCGTGCCAGAGAAGATTTGGCAAATTTTTCATGGGCGCTACCCACATACTCAGCTCTGCTGCTGATCCCACAAATACATGTTCCTTACAAATGTGGCACCATTTAAAAGGGAAATAAACAGGCTTTATTAGATTTATTTCCAAGAAGCATTGTCACAACAAATATGGAAATTTATCACAAAAAGTAAGGAAATTTGTGGTTGGCAGATTATTCCTTTGTTCGACATGGTAATCTAGCTGTGTTTAAGTGGTAACTGCCATGAAAGTAGCCATTAAAAACTAGTGAAGTTTTTGTGGTCTGAATATAGTTTGGGAATGCTGCTGAGGCATTTAAAGAAACAGGGAATACAGGAAATTCAATCTGCTTTGGTTTGTTTTATGGGTTTGTTTACTTTCTTGGGAACACAAACAAATAATCCCTAACTATCATTAAACATTGCAGGGACATGGAGTATCAGGCTGTTCGATGCTTAGAGACTATAATGTAAGATTACAGTATTAATTATTGATTATTCATATTTTTTGATTTTGTATAGATCTGACCATGCCATTATGGAGGCCTCAGCTCATCCATACACATACACTGTTTCCACAGAGACTAATAAACCTGGTTTATTTAAAAAAAAAAAAAAAATGTTCAAAACCAAATCCCTGAACAAACTGACTTAGCCTTCAATGGCCTGGCATGCAGTTGCATTGCAAAAGGGAAGTGACAGCAGCACGTCAGACAACATGAGAAATGCTGGTGAGAAGTTTTGGTTGAATGACCAGAGGTGAAATAAATAATCTACTCCATGACATTATACATGATTTAGCAAAATCTTTTCTTCTTCTTGACTTGATCTGAACCAGGTTTAGGTCTTTCCCACGTGCCAAATTAACATCAGAATTTAAACGTCATCATAGCACAGAAAGAGCACTGGTTAATGTCTCCAATGATATTGGTGGTTAAAATCCTATTTATCAGATTGACATCAGTTTGTTCATTTGAACAATAGCTCCTCCTCATGCACTATAGCCAACTATGGCGTTCCACAGTGCTTGGTTCTTGGTCCTCTTCACCCTATATCTGCTTCCTTTAGGCAACATTATCAGGAAACACAGCATCAATTTCGACTGTTACGCTGATGACACTATTTATCAATGAAGCCAAATTAAGTTAGTCAGGTACTCAAACTGCAGACATGTCTTGAAGACATAAAAGTCTGGATGAGCCATAACTTTTTACTTCTAAATTCAGACAAAACTGAAGTTTTTCTAATCGGCCCTAAGCACCTCAGAGAAACCCTATCTAAACATCTAATCAGTCTGGACAGCATTACTTTGGCTTCCAGCTCCACTGGAAGAAACCTCAAAGTAACTTTTGACCAGGACATGTCCTTTGTCCTTCACATAAAACAAGTCAGTAAGGCAGCTTTCTTCCACCTGATAAACATTAGGAAAATCAGAAACATCCTGTCTCAAGAGGATGCAGAAAATCTAATCCATGCATTCGCATGCATTCTAGGCTGGACTACTGTAACTCGTTATTATCTGGATGTCCAAACAAATCTCTGAAAGGCCTTCAGTTGATTCCGAATGCTGCTGCAGGAATATTAACAGGAACTAGGAAAAGTGATCACATCTCTCCTGTGTTAGCTGCTCTTCATTGGCTGCCTGTAAAATTCAGAATAGAATTTAAAATCCTTCTTTTCACATATAAAGCTCTCAATGGCAGAGCTCCATCATATCTCAGAGAGCTCATAGTTCCTTACTGTCCTAGCAGGCCACTCCGCTCTCTAGATGGAGGTTTACTTGTGGTTCCGAGAGTCTCCAAGAGTAAATGGAGAGGCAGATCTTTCAGTTATCAGGCTCCTTTTCTATGGAACCAACTTCCAGTATCAGCCCGGGAAGGACTCTTTAACGATTTTCAAGACCAGGCTTAAAACATTTCTGTATGACATAGCTAACTGTTAAACAGTCAAAGCTCAGTTACTCCTTAGCTATGCTGCTATAGGCCTAGACTGCTGGGGGAAGCACTGAGCACTTCTCTCCCTCTCTCCCTCCCCCATGCATGGGCCGACATAACACTAACTATATCTCCCCAAAGTCCCTGTCTCTCCCAGTTTATCTCTTCTCTCTCCCTGTCCTCATCCTGCAGGTGCTGAATAATCAGTACCCCATGTTTCTGCAATGCCTGCTGTTCCCACATTTCTATGAACTTCATACAGTATCATATGTTCCTGCCTACACCTGTGTTGAAAATCCCCTCCTCCTGCTCTCATTCTCTTCCTACTCTACCCAACTTCGATGCCCCAATATTACTATGTATGCGTGTCTCTCTCGCTCTCAACCCGACCGGTCAAGGCAGATGGCTGCCTCTCCGACCCTGGTTCTGCCCGAGGTCTCTGCCTCTTAAAGGAAGTTTGTCCTTGCCACTGTCACCAAGTGCTTGCTCATTGGGGGATTTGTTGGGTCTCTTTAAATAATTTTATAAAGAGTTTGGCCCAGACCTGCTCTATATGCAAAGTGCCTTGATGTAACTTATAACTTAAAATATCTTTTTGATCACCCAAATGTTTCAAATCTGCCCTACTTTATGAGGTTATGGGGTAAAAACTTGATTCGTCACAGAAGCAGTGCTTGTGTGACGCGACGACTGCATGCATACCACATCGTGTTTCTCATTCTCACAGTTTCAGGAACATTAAAACAAGTTTTTTTTTTCGCGGGAGCGGAGCGGGAGCAGCTTCAGCATTGCTGACCATCATCTGATCAGACTGATCAGATGTGTCTTCCGGTTGATAGTTTTCATTGTCTTCCTCCTCAGAAATCTGCTGATCTGTATCACTATGGTGCTGTGCGTCCTCTGCCTCACTGTCACCAAAGATATGATCCAGAACTTGGCTTACAGTAAATCTTCTGAATTGGCCTTACATGCCTGGACATGTCCGTCTTTGTTTTGTCAAAAAGGCAAAGAGAGAAGCCCCTAACTTCTATTGTTTTATAACCGTATATACCTGGATCAAAACTGACCAGTTTGACACCACAAAGGTCATACTTTTCACCAGAGCATTTTATAATTTAGTGATGCTTAATTTTTTTTTTACTATATTTTGTTTAAATAGAGGTTCCTGACAAAGTCAAAAAGTCTTGATTAAATAAGCAAATTTATGTACTACTTACATGCATTTATGACCTAAAATGGGTTGGTGCCGACCCAAAACTAGAAGAAGGTTAAGTTCAGAAGAGGATTTGCTTTATTCTTCTTCAAAGTAAAATCAGCATTCAGAAAGTATGATTTTACAAAACATCATCTTGATTTTTAAAAACACTATCTGCTTCAGGGGTGGGAGCAGTACGTTTGTCTCTTGTCAAATGTTGGAGCAATTTTCAGCAAGTTTGGTACATTAGACTGAGATTTTGGATTTTCGTCACAAGGAGGCTTTTTCTATTTTCGTCTTACAAACATATTACTCATCTAATTGTAATGTTTTGTGGTATTTATACTAGTTTATATTTGCACCTGCCTAACAAGTATATAATAAATACAATAACTAGTAAAATCAATAAATAATTTCAATCCAACAGAATCTATGACTGAAACATCATAATTTACTGACCACCTTGACTTGTTTAGGTAATTTACACTTTGACTTGTGGTTTTGTTACTCGTATTATTGTTACATTATTATGGATTGTCCTTCACCATATTTTCTTTAGCTTTTTGAAAATATAACTGTCTTATGATAGAGTTATGATGGGATACATAAAAACACTTGACTTTCAGTTAAAGTCTATATATTTGCTGAGGTGATGATGAATATGCCTTGTGGCCAAGCTTTCAGTTGCTATGTTTTGTTTGACCGCAGCGCAAGAGTTCAAGGTTTCCAGAATCAGCCAAAGTCACAGTTTTTGAGCACTGGCTCATGAAAGATCTTGCCTACATCATGTCAGCTCATGTCAGTTGAACCTTTCTAAGATATTGAAAACACTCAGTTGAGAGTGAAAGGAAGGAAACCAGGTTCAGCACTCTCTTTTTGTGTGTCAGGATACCATTCAATTAACAGCAAAAAAAATAAATTGCAGTTGAGGTGAGTATGTATAGACTGTGAAAGCACATTGTAGTTCTCATATGCACATACAACAACAAAAAGAGTATTTCACATTCAGCCATGGAATGACAATTGTCAAATGTAACTTTCTACACACAGAAAAAATGCAGTGATGTCTGAAAATACTTAACTGTTTAATACACACATTATCTGCAAATCTTACACATAGTCCGCCGTAACAGGATGCACTCACTTACCTTTACAATTTTGGGGTGGGTGCAGCGGCTGTTTCCTGAGATGGCATGCATCCATCCTATTCCAGCCAGCTGCAACGGGAGGTGGGAAATTCCTCCACTGGTGCACTCCTGCCTGAGAGAGCATTTTTTGTCCTGGATGCACCAACCACATTCAAAGCGGGGGTCTGCCTTCAGGCACATTCCACAGCTGGCCCGCAGGGCTCTACACTTATACAGGTGAGCTGGGGGAGAGATGGACAGAGGGACAGAGACAGACAGAGGGAAACTGACACATAATACACCTGAAGGTGTAGCAATCCAAAAATTATTCAGAGTTAAATTCTCACACCGATTGAGGGGATGGATGGCAATTGTCAAAGTGAAAGGTGGTTACTGTCGTTTATGAATGTCATAGGCTTAGCATGTTAACTAACTAGCTGATTTAAAGAGTAATTGGTTTGAATTCTAATCTGTCAGCCTGTAGAAAATTAGCCAAGCTGGTTTAGTATGACTTATTTTAGATGGAGACAATGTTACAGATGAAGTCAGATGATGTCAACCAGAGGATCCTTAATATTTAATACTTAATCATGTTTCAGGAAAGAATCCCTTTTGAGAAAATGCATTAAATCCTTAAAGCTGATGAAAAAGACACTAAACAAGGTAGCTTTTTGCTGTCTCTTACCTCACAGTTTTATCTTATCTAGCTTCATAACAAAACCCAACAAAACAGGTTTATGGTTTTCAGTTTATGGATATGTTTTTCTTTTCCTCCATATTGCCAAGCTCATTGTTTCACCAATTCCATATTCATTTATAAGCCTAATGGCTAGCTTCATGTTAGCATGTTGCTGGATCTCCTAATGTAACAAGGGGTGCATCTGGCTGTTACATCCGTCCAGCCAGATACACCCCTAATTACCTGGGACTCTCCTTATGAGTTTGTGTGTGTGTGTGTGTGTGTGTGTAGGGAGCAGGACTAATTAGCGGAGTGGAGACAGGTGCAGAGCAGAACCTCCCCCAGCTGCAACCCATACAATCAACTCCCTACAAACACCCTGCTTACTCCCTCCTGCCCTGCTCAGCCTGGGCCTTAGATTCTCATCCCTACCTGTCCATATCACTGCCTCACTCCTGCTCTGCTCTGCTCTGCTCTGCTCTGCTCTGCCCTGGACACTGGCTGCTTACTCACTCCTGCCCTGCTCAGCCTTGGCCTCAGCTACTCATCCCTATCTGTCCGTATCACTGCCTCACTGTTAAATAAAACCTTTTCTTACCGTGCCCTGTGTTTGCCTGAGTCCCTCGGCTAGCCCATAGCAACAGCAGAAAGTGTGTCAAATGATTTTAAATGAATTTCACTGAGTGTAGTGTATTTATTTTTTAGTTATTTTTGGACTAAATGTCTGAGGAAAAAAGGCTGGACCAGTTAAATTAATAAACTATAGCAGCTTAATATATTTTTTATGTGGGTGGGGCATTTCTTTTTGATGAACATTCATCTCTTTAAGGTGTTCATTTGAGGATAATAACAATAAAAAGCTACAGTGGCAAGGAAAGGCAATCAGATATTTATGTTTCTGTGAGCTTCAGAGAGCAAAAGAGCAGTGTAAATGTATGTTAATCACTGGAATAACATAAAACCTTGAGCAGGTGATTATTACCACTCTAAGGCAGCAACAATGAATGAACTGTTTCCACAGATACATAGAGGGAGAAAAAATTTAAAAACATGAACAAGGAACCTTGAGGGATATTCCTAAATATTAATTTAACAGGGGTAATGTCTTATAAAAACCAACAAGGAATTGATAATTTGTTGCATATAAATGAATTCCCCCAACTCTGCATAGTGGAAAAAGTAATTAAAAATAAAAAAGTTATAAATAAATAAAAAGATAAACAAGTAATTAAAACCTCAAACACCTGAGAAGTTAGGAGATTAAAGAAAACAGGGACGAAGGGGGAGGATGAATTTTGTCTGTGCTTGTTAACAAATCCAACAACAAGAATTGTTTTGAATTTAAAGATATTGAGGCCTTGTGAGGCCAAGAAAATCCTTAAAGCATAGAAATAGTGAAAAACAAAGGGGAGGAGGGGAGGTCACATGCAAACAAGGCAGGGAAGTATCAGTGGATAAGATCTTTTGATAGTTTATTGTCACCTAATTTCTACCATAATTATCTGCTGATTCTCTCTTGCCAAAACTCTTAGGCAGATTTGTTTCATGATATGCCCATTAAAATGGCCCAAGGGAAAAAATACAGAAGGAACGAAAATAAGAAAAACAGCAATGCAAGACCCTCCATTCACCTCCTCGGCTGACACATGGCGGCCGGCCAGACTTGAATGCCAGCATCTTTTGGATTAATCTGCCTTCCTTGGCCCTTCACTTACTCTAATCTGATTATCCATGATTTATCTTAATAGTAGTGTGAGACTAATTAATCTGAACCAAATGAATGATTTAATTAACATTACAATCTCTACGTTACACCAGGGTAAAACTGGGTCAGTGAAAAGCAACCCTGCCACAGATGGGCAACACAGCTCCACTTCAGAAAAAAAGACAGGGGTGGAGCTGAAAAGGGATTAATAAAGGTTTGGAAGAAAAAGGGAGGATCAAAAGAAAAAGGTCTTTTTGAGAATTGTATGAGTAAGAAAGGTTTTTAAATATCTCTTTTTAACGAAGACCTTCAACACTAAGCACTAAGCAACAGTGCTAACCACTATGCCACCGTGCTGTCCTCCACACTATCCACCACACATGCAAAGTATGACTCCAGTCATGTGCACAAAATATATATATATATATATAAAATCGATAAAGTATTTCTGATTCCACTTCATGGTACGGAAGAGTGCCTTGCAAATCCTCACAGCTAATTGTTTTCACTAACACTTAATTTTCAGAATTATATTGTCAGCAAATTTTGGGATTGTAAGGGACTGTTGGGAGCGACAAGACAAGCATAAGTGTTGTGTTACAATAGAGGATTATCTCTATCCTGTTTCCTGGTTGAACTAAAACAACTTTAGACCTTTAAACTTTCCTTCTACCTAATGACCCCTAGGATATGACTCCACAACTTGTAAAAAAAGTTAATTGTCTTGAAGTCTATGGGAATATATCCCTCACCTTCATTCAATAGCCTAGTAAACATTTTCCTCATGAGTCTCAGTTTCTAGTTTCAAGTTTTCAATACAATAATTAAGTTAATTTTTAAAATGATGGCCCCATTTAGTGGAAAATACATCAGAAAGGGGATGGATTGCGGAGCATTACCTACTATGTGACTGACTGACTTTTAAATACCAACATTATGTTATATGGACAGACAAGTAACGTCATTGCAGAGTCTAGAGTTGTCAATATGTGCCAGATACAATTACTTTCCTCAGAGTTGGCTTGAAGAAACACAACGTAATTTCTTGTTCGACATTTGAGTCAACTGTCACACTGGTTTAAGTGAAACAGAACAAATGGGAAACATGTACATGTACTGAATAGTTAAGTCACTATATGTAGCTTGTGTGGCTTAGGTCAATACTTGTCTTACTAGGAACGATCATCAAATCTACAGTTGAACACTCCAGAATTCGATCCATCTACTGTATTGACTAGAAGGGATTATTTTTTTTTCTTGTGAGAGCTAAAACACTTTTCAGCACATATGGAGATAATCTCTCATCAGAAACACACAGAAGAACTTAAAGGAGTACATTTTAACCAAAATAACACTGGAAGAATAATTAGGTGATGACCGATAAGCAACTAATTTCCAAACAATCTGCAAAATGAACTGTGTGTGACATTTATCAAAATGAGGTCAGATACAACACAAATGATGTAAAATTAAAATGTGCAAGTGTGTCCTTTTAAGACTGAAATGAACAGTGAATGAAAGAGTAGGGAGAGTTAGTTAATCTGACTGTAGACATACAAATTCAGAGCAAAAGACTTGATGACATGCTCGAGATCAAGACAAGCATTATCTTGTGTAATGGGACATCTAAAATCATTAGTCTCCACCACCCAATATATTACAGTTGATAAAGAATGCAGAATTGGCAATTGTTTTCCACTTCATGCACAAATAACGATTAAAAATAATAAATGGCACTTTCTGTTTTTCTTTATCATTCCCTTCTACTCTCATCTACCCCTTGCCATTACATGGTGCAATTACCAACTTGTCATCCACCCATCTTTCTTGCTCTTCATACTTTCTTCTGCCTATCGCGTCCTCCCTTTGTTTTATCTTCCTCTTGAACATCCATCCCTATTCATTTGTGTTTTGGATGTTTTGTTTGTTAACATTGCCATCCATCAATCACTCCCTCTGCCCCTCTATTATCCCCCAGAGAAGAGCAGTGTTTTTCCAAACTAATCATACACTTTCACCTTTCTCCCTGGTGGCTGTCAAAAATTAAATCACAGATTACATATAAAGGGGATAACACTGCACATAGAATTGTTGCTTCCTAGAAAATCATTACCGAGAATTTAACAATCAGTGTCTCAAATATATGAGACAGGACTCTAAATTGTCAATGACATTAAAGGCCAAAACAAACAGACTAAGAAACATTTTCTATGCAAGAGCCATAATTGCACTAAACAGGGTTTGACTGGCGCTGTGTTTTTCCTGAGTGTTCTTTTACACTGGCTGTTGTTTGAATGTTATGTTGTACGTATGGTGTGTTTAGGTATTTATTTGTTATTTATTTGTTTATTTTTTTTTTTTCTTTTCCTCTTATTTTTTATGGCACCTAAGGAGGACCTGCACCTTACAATTTTGTTGTACCTGTTACAATGACAATGTTTTCTTTTGCTCGGCAACAAATAAACAATCTACCTTGAATGTTGAACGGGTTGTCAATGACAAATTTTCCATTCCACACCACAGAGAGGTCAACTGGCAGGTCACTGATATCACCGCCTTCATAGTCGTACTGGAAAAGACACAGAGACAGGAGAAATGTGCAGGAAAGTGTTCGATTTATAATGGATTCTATGCAATTTGGGAATTTTATGAGATATTGTTTCATTTGCATAGTGATTCATCCCAGGTTGTTCATTGCAGACAGTGATACAGCTCAAGCATGAACACATGCATAAATCCATATTCACCAAAACAGGCATATTTTATAAATACACACAGAGAAATCACGAATGGGTCACAGTTGAATAGACTTGACTGGATGGAGGCAGGGGCTGAAAAGAAGAGCAGTTGATGGGACAGCTGACGAGAGTAAAGTGGGGGAAAGGATGGAAAGGAAGAAGAAGAGGGGTGAGCAGACAGGAATTGGGCATCATCGGAGGTGTGAGAGGACCTTATTCATTTACGCATAAACTAAATTGTGGGATGAGGGTGAGGGAGAGATAAGATATGGAGCAGTGCAAAGTGAAATTGCATTTCCTATTTGCTCCCTGATGGAAAACACGGTATGACTAGCTCATATGGGCAGCTAGGCCAGACACACACACACACACACTGTTACATTCAAAACTTTCTCTTTACTTTCCTCTGATTCAGTCCCATGACTGAAATACACTGAAACACTTTGTTTTGTGGTAATATATATTTTTAATATTTTATGCGTCTTGTAATTTGAATTGCATTAACTAAGGGACTAAAGGGATCAGCATCACAGTTTGTATACCAGCGAAGTATATGAGTTCCTGAAATACATGTAAAAAGTGTATGTTATTTTCAGATTGTTAATGGTTTTGATTCAACCTGGGGGAAAAGCAACAATTCAAAATACAATAGAGGGAAGACCATGAACAAGAAAGAAAACAAGGGGGACTTTGTAAGCAGCCACATAAGGTGGAAAGTGGGAAGTCTGGATCTCAACAGACAGAAGGAAGCTGAAAAGAGCACAGGCCAGAGAAACCACAGGATTCTGGGACGTCAGCAGCTCCAAAGGAGGGGGAGTCTGATTAGTTTTATTCTCTACCCACTAGGTCAGTGCAATGCTAATCTATCAAGCACAAGATAGGCTGTTGGCTTTATTAGCCTCACTATTACATCCTGATGGATAAAGACCTGTGTATGGCCGTGTAGCCACAGGCTCCACGCACACAGTCATGCCAACAGCCAACTCTTCTCTGTGGCAAGGTCCCCATTAACCCTCCTATTATCCTTGGGGTCAATTTGACCCCAATCAATGTTTATCATTCAAAAAACAATAGTTGGCTTTTTTTTTTTTGCTCCATATTTCATGACTTTTCCTAATTTGATGGGGACAACTGATTAAGCGTAAAATTATCATGATAATATTTTTTCAATGTGCTGAACGCATATTCCACGCATCGGTGTTCCTCTGGGGTCAATTTGACCCCAAGCTGTTTTAGCTGTGTAAAACTTGTCTGTCTGTGTGTGTGACCTAACATCCCCACACCTGCAGGTGCAGAGTTGATACTTTTGAGTTGATACATAATGGGGGGAAACTTTCCCGCTCTGGGGGGGGGAGACTTTCCCGCTCTGTGGAGGGGGGGGGGGGGGGGACTTTCCCGCTCTGTGGAGGGCGGGGTATTCCTGCAAGGACATTGGTAGTTCATGCAAAATAAGGGAGCAGCAAACATATAAAAGCTTGCATTGCAGCCCTCTATCCACATCATTCTTCTTTGTGCTCTGTGTACACTGCAATCTGCACGCTCTCTCATTTGAAAATGTCTTCTGGGAAAAGGTTTACTGTCAATGACGTTTTGGAACAGCTCTTTGACAGTGAAAGTGACATAGAGGAGAATGTTTCTGAGACAGAGGATTGTGTTGAGGAGGACCCTGATTTTGAGGCATTCTCATCTGATGAGAATGAGAGTGTTGACCCTCCTGTTGCTTCTCAACCACCAGCAGACACGATCCTTTCCAAAAATGGAAAGATAATATGGTCCCTTTCCCCACTTAGACAGCAAGGTAGACTTAGCGCTACTAATATTATCAAAATGGTTCCAGGCCCCACCAGATATGCAATCAGCCATGTTGAAGGCATCAAGTCATCATTAGAGCTCTTCATAACACCATCGATTGAGAATATTGTACTTGGGATGACAAATTTAGAGGGGAAGCGTGTGTATGGGGACAGTTGGAAAGACTTGGATGTAGTCGACTTGGAAGCCTACATTGGCTTGCTCATTTTGGGGGGAGTTTATAAATCAAAAGGTGAAGCAACAGCAAGCCTTTGGAATGCTGAGACTGGAAGGGCAATATTTCCAGCCACCATGTCTCTGAAGACATTCCAAGTTTTGTCCCGTGTCATACGCTTTGATGACAAACAAACAAGGCACGGCCGACGCGAACGTGACAAACTTGCGGCAATAAGGGATGTGTGGGACAAGTGGGTGCAGCGTTTACCCCTGCTTTACAATCCAGGCCCCCACGTGACTGTCGATGAGTGCTTGGTTGCGTTTCGTGGGCGCTGTCCATTCCGACAATATATGCCAAGCAAACCTGCCAAATATGGCATCAAAATATGGGCAGCATGTGATGCACAGTCCAGCTTTGCATGTAATATGCAGGTTTACTCAGGCAAATCTCCTGGCGAAGCACCGGAAAAAAATCAGGGCACAAGGGTTGTGCTTGATATGGCTGAAGGACTGCATGGGCATAATATTACATGTGATAATTTTTTCACATCTTATGCCCTGGGTGAGGAACTGCTGAAAAGGAAGGTAACGATGTTGGGGACAGTGAGAAAAAATAAACCAGAGCTTCCCTCTGAACTTCTTGCTGTCAAGAACAGGAAGGTAACATCTTCAGTGTTTGCCTTCACTGATAAAGCAACTGTGGTCTCATATTGCCCCAAGAAAGGGAAAAATGTCCTGCTGCTTAGCACCATGCACAAAGATGATGCCCTGAGCAGCAGAGAAGACAAAAAACCACAAATGGTGCTGGACTACAATGAGACAAAGGGAGGGGTGGACAACCTGGACAAGGTCACAGCCACATACAGCTGTCGACGCATGACTGCCCGTTGGCCCCTTGTCATCTTATGCTTATCAACATCAGTCAATATGGTTCATTCTGTGAGAGTCATGAATGTGCACCCCAAATTAGAAAAGATTTGGATGAAAGATTTTCAAGATACACTAACTCTAAAACTGAAAGTTTGACCTGATGGTGGCGCTACAGGGAAGGTCATATCATCACCAAAACCAATAGGATTCATACTCTTGTGGTCATTAATGTTGTCAGTAAATTTGAGAAGATTTGTATGAAAAGTTTTCAAGATAAATTAATTCTAATTTAAAAGTTTTGCCTGATGGTGGCGCTAGAGGGCAGTAAACTCACTGATAGGTTTCATTATCAAGGGGTTATTTATGTATTCAACAAATAAACAAAGTGCCTGACACAAAAACTTGGTCAACAATTTTCTGTAAATCATTTTCTGGAGGCAAATATACCTGGGGTCAAATTGACCCCAAGGGTAAAATGTGTTAGTAATATTTGAGGATAATACGAGGGTTAAACTTTAAGGGGTATGACTTGTTTGCCATCACCAAAACACTATGTGAGCTTGTTCTCTTGTCTGTCTCTGCCCACCACAGCATGCTTTATTCATGCTGTCATGTGGCTTCAAATGCCAACACAAACCGCATGGTGCCACCATGACACTGTGCCACCAGTGACACCAAGTATCACGACCATCTAACCCTGCTTTCTGAGGATCACTTTGGGCTAATATATGACATTCAGGCAATGCCACTGCAATACTGTGTGGGAAAAAAAGAAAAATGGACAAAGAAGAGAAAGCCACATTAGCAGCTACAGTCTATGTGCTCATACCACCATGCACAATTGCTATATTAACATCCTGATGTTTATTATGTAATGTTCCCCACTCTCGTCATCTTAGTTTATTGTTTGGCAAAGAATATTTGCTAAATGAGCATTAAAGAAAACACCTTCAGTGACTTTAACCACATGAAGAAGTTCAAAGATAAATCAGTTCTGTGGTTTTTTTCAGGTGATTATTTCAATTTCAAAATTTCAAAAAAACAAAAAACAAAAAAAAACCTTTCACCCTCCATCCTAAATTTCTTGAGCTATTTCACTTAAAAGGTACAATGTGAACCCCCATTGTGGAATAATCAATGTCAAAACTGTAGGATTCAATTTCTCTGCAGTTAAACAAAAAAAATTATTAATGTTGCTTTAAAAATTTCCAGAGATCCTCTTTCATATATTGGCAAGACATGCTGGGGCAAATTTGAAAAAAGAAGTTTGATGGTGAACTCACAGATTCTTCTACACTGTTCATTTATCCATCCATCTTCTACCACTTTTCCATTTCCGGATCGCAAGGATGCTGGACTCAATCCCATTCACTCTGGGCGAGGGCGGTGTACACCCAGGTCAGGTCTCCAGCAGTTGTCTTTAGATACGCTGGTATATATTGTATACCCACTAGAAGATGTCAGTTATTTCCCCATATCCTAAAATATCATTTTGTGACTGCACTTTTACTCTTTGCCCCCTTCTGTTTTACTCACTTTTGGATGTCTGGGGCATCCGTCGCCTATGGCCGGTGGCCAAGCTACTAAGCAACAGCAACAAACTTTTTTTGGCTCTGACAAACGTCACAAAATTATTTGAATAATCATTCTATCAGTATTTGATTAGTCTACCATGCA
Source organism: Echeneis naucrates (assembly GCF_900963305.1). NCBI lineage: Eukaryota > Metazoa > Chordata > Actinopteri > Carangiformes > Echeneidae > Echeneis > Echeneis naucrates. The sequence continues at coordinate 22,248,193 of NC_042517.1, forward strand.
AGTTAGCAAGCATTAAATACAAAGGAGACGTCAAACAAAAACAGACCACAATATTTCATTTTTTCGGAAGCTTTCCCCTACTACCATTACGACAGAAGAAGAGTCAGGTGAGGCGGCTGTCCAAAATAAGGTGACAGAGAACGAGCCCGAGCTACCGCAAAGTTACTGCAAAGTAAGTTAAATTAGGATTGTTATCTGTAGCAGGGGATAGTTGGTTAGAACTAGCTCACTTGTCCAACGTTTGTGTGGTTGATCAATGGAAGAGAAAGGGAGTGAGAAACTGTCTGTGTGCAGTTATAAACAGAGCACAATATTTATATTATGTCCTTGTTTCAGATGATGACACAGATGAGAAATGGCCCGCCTTGTGTACTGAAAGTCAGGCCAGGGAATTTAAGAACAGGCATACTTGATCAGAGTGGAGGGACAAGAAGTTATTTTATTTAAAGTTTATTGTTAATGTCACTGGCAGTTAAAAATTATGTCACATAAAAATGCTTGGAATACATTGACATGTTGATAACGCATAACCGGAGTCAAGATGCATTAATGAGTGTGATGGTGTCCATGAGATTTTGCTTCGAGACAGGTGTCACTCTGCGAGGCATTGCTCTAGGATGGATGAGTACAAGTGTAACAGTATACTACACACGACAACAATGTAGTAAACTACACCACTGGTCTCCAATCTATCGCAGGGCCAACACACAGAGATACACAACCACTCACACTCAGAACTACAGATAATTTAGCCAGTTAACGTAGACATGCATGTCTTTGGACGGTGAGAGGAAACCGGAGTACCCGGATGAGATACAGGCACGGGGAGAACATGCAAACTCCACACAGAGAAGCCCCAGGCTGGAAACTTATCTTGCAACCTTCTTAGTGTGTAGCGACAGCGCCGTACGCCGCTGTGCTGCCCCAACATAAAACAAATTTTAATAAAAACATTCAAAAGTTTCCTTTACTTCCTCTGCAATCTGAGGAAAGGGAAAGAGCCTTGGTTCCCTTTCTACAGAGGCACCATCGAGAGCATCCTGTAAAGCTCCATCACAGTGTGGTATGGCGCCTGCGTCCTAACGCAAGATCTTCCAGCGAGAGCAGCTGAAAAGATCGTCAATGCCTCTCTCCCCTCCCAGATTGACATTTACTGCACTTGCCTCACTCGTAAAGCCATCTGCATTGCTGGGGATCACACCCAATCATCACATAGCCTCTTTAGCCTTCTACCATTGGTGGAGGCTGCAGAGTCAGCACAATGAGTCAGCTTCTTCCTTCCATTGGGCTGTCAGGATGTTAAACTCTCTCCCTGCTCTGCCCCCCTTCTCCCTCTGGCTCCTGCCCAAATAATCTCTGGACTATGACCCCCCCCAAGACTGAACTCCAACCTGCAATGCACACAATAACTTTACCCAGTCTATAATTTTTTCAACTCAAATGCCTGGACTTCACATTGTGTTGCTGCTATTGTTGCTTTCTTGTTGTTTTCTCTTTATTTTTTTTTTAAGTTTTTGTTCTTTCTCTGTGCAAATGTTTAGACTTGTGCAAATTTTGGTGCCTCAGGAGAAGTGAAGTAGCACCATGGCTCTGTCCATACATCAACAAGAAGTTTTTTTCCAATAGAACTGCAGCAAATGATCCTGTATTTCCTCGGATAAAGTCAAAAGCTAGACCAATGAAAAAGTCATTTAAGAAATCAATTCCAGCTTCGATTCACTCTTTGCTTTGTCTCACAGACAGCAAGTTATTGAATGTTTTACCTAAAAAAAAAGTTTCCACTCTGGGTTACCTCTTCGGCCTTTCTTCAATACTAGACATTCCCTGGTCTGCTTGAAAATACATATTTGTCTGCAACTTCCTGGAATAACTGATTATTGCAGCACACATACCTATAGTTATTGTCTTCGTACTTAATAAACAGAGAACTTCAAACTGAAATGCTTCACTTATTGAATGAAACAGCTGTTGATTCTCATTGAGTAAATAATTCCTGGTGAAACTATGATCCTACAGTGGCTCATTTGAGACAGCTCTGAAGGTAGAATTTGCCCTCTTTCGCCATAGAGAGGACTCTGCTGGCTTGCTGGCCTGCTGTCCTGACTTTCCTCTCCTGGGTGTCCAGAGCTAATCAGACTCATTACTGAAGCCTTTGGCGAGCTCCTCCATGTCACTGCATGTAATTAATCTACCTGAGCCAATTCATAGCATCTCCTCCCCAGAGGAGAAGAGAGGAGGAGGAGGAGAGGAGAAAATGATGAGGGTGCAGCAGAAAAAAAGTTGGATGGATATAGATGGAGGACATAAGAGGGAAATAAAAGTAGTGGAATCCAGTCAGGAGGTGAGATTAGGACCGTAACTGAAGGCAAAGTGGGAAATGAAGAGAGGCAATGAGAGGCAGCTGGGGATGACAGAGATAAGAAGACGTAAAGGAGGGATGGAGAGAAGGAAAAACAAGTAGGAAATAAATGAGAAGAGGGCCATGAAGTGGGGACAAGGAACAGAGGGGAGGTGACAACAGGGGAAAAATAGAGGCAGGGGAGGAAGTGTAAAAAGTACAAGGTGAGCACAAAACAGCTCCTGGCCTCATTACAGTAACACAGAAACCTAGCTCGGGGTTCATTTGTTATCTGCTCCTACACCAGCTACAAGAGTCATCTGCATGGATTACATGTCTCCATGGAATGTATGAATAGATGTGGCTGGTGTGTTCATCTGTGCAGGTGTGATGTAATGGAGGATACAATGAAGGATAGCTTGTGTTAAAAATACACCACTAACACACACAACCCTTTTCCCCCTCCGTGATCCCTGCAATTCAGTCCAAATGAGCTTCTTTTTTTTGTGCACTTTGTCTAATCATTCTTCAAACTTCCCCTTATACTTTTATTACTGTGTGTTGTTTGGATGTAATGTATTCATTAGTGATTCCTGAAATAAGCTGACAGAGGAACGCGTGCAGCTAATGAGCACAATTACGTTCTGTAAGAAACATAAAGACCTTGCAATCTACTTTAACATGGTGAAAACCAAATTTTTATGTTCCACCCATTAACATGGCACCAAAGCACAATAGAGAGAAATATTCCCAAGTTAATGTCCTGAAATCTGTTCTTACCATCAGCCAAATAACACTTGGAATATCAAAAGTAATTTTACGCCACCTTCAAAAGGACACAGGACAAATCTGAGTCAAGAAAAATTCACAAAATCCAAAAATATATTTGTTTTCATTTATTTAAAATACTACTTTTCTATGTTTTCTCTTTGCAGTGATTGATGGCAAAATCTTACAGCTTCACACAATTAATTAAATGTAGTTTTGCACATCATTTAACTTGACCTCTCCTCCACAATGTACTGGGCAAAGCAAATTGCTTTGGTTTCAAATGAAATTTGTTGGAGATAGTAGGAGCAGACAAATGTAATAATAAAGGTGTGTATAATATTGGAAAAGTGTATATAATATCATAATATCTGACGCATAGCAACTGTGGTATGATACTGTTTTATAACTAGATAAAAAAAATACAGGGTAGGATTAAAAAAAGTTTTTTAGCTTCTTCCTACTCCTTTTCCAGCTATCCTAATTGTTTGTTATTCATTGTATGTTTATTCTGGATTTAGGTATGCATATGTTCTTTTTCACTGTCACTATCTGTTTTTAAGCTTGAAATAAAAGATTAAATCCAATCAAATCCAAAGTGTGTGTGTGTGTGTGTGTGTGTGTAGTGTTACTCTATAATCATACTATGTGTGTTATATGAAGCATGAGTGTGAGTGTAAGGAACTGTCTAAACTGCCATCCTACAAAAATCTACCGGGCTGCTCACAACCATGCCTGATGCATGGTCTTGCAATGGGAATACCACACACACACAGACACACACAGTGCCTGATAGTCTATGTGTGTCAGTGCAATAACTCATGTAAAGCAGGTTGCTGGTTGTTGCGGATGCTATAGTCTGTCTACTCCACATGATTAGGAAGAGGATCATGTGAAGAATATCCATATCTCTGGTACACATTGGGCTTTCAAATCCCTGGGGAGGGTGTGTGTGTGTGTGTGTGTGTGTGTTTGTCCATGAACAAAACCACTTGGTGTCATCTCAGCTAACACACATCCTATCTGTGTACTGCGAGTCTGCATGTTAGTGTGTGCGTACCAGCGTGTGTTTTCATCACAGCATCCCATGTCCAACCATACTTTCAGCCACTTTGAGTCTATTTCAGGATGGAAGTTCAATGTTTCAGTGTTTGGTGAAGGGCTAAATTATGCACAAAAAGACAGTATGATTAAATGGATGAGGGTACATCTACTGCAGGGTCATTTTCTCTGTGATTTATTACACCCTACTGTCCCAAAACAGCCAACCGGAGACACACACTTGCCTATAGAGAATACTGAACATAATGTTAGCTGGTGTGCAGGTTCTCAATCATGGAGGGATCTTTTTGCTGGTAGTTTGGAGCTTCTGAATGAACTATTTCACAGACACACTGATTCTTAGGTGTGAAAGAGGAAAAAAAAAGGGGGTTGGGGTTGTGGATGGGGGCGCAGAAAAAGTAGAATAACAAAAAAAAAAAAAAAAAACACCATCAATGTTTTAATATTAAAAAGTGTAATATCAGTTCTATGTGTTCTAAATGTTATTTTGGAAACCAGCTTGACATTTGTGGTGCACTTTTGTTTTGCTTTGTATACTTTGTATTATTTTCCAAATACAAGTGTTTTCAGCAGAAACATCATTCAATGCTATAGCGATCACATCGATAGCGATGTAGGAGCTGTATGTGTTGAAGCAGCATGATATGAGCATATGGATGAATGTGTGTGTGAATTCACAAACCAAAATTACTAATGCACCTTTAAAGAACGGCCTCACTCTCCAAACCTCACCTCCAGCTTGAATGGCCTGTTTGGGGTTTGGGGGGCTGTTTTCTGAGTGGATAGGGTGGCTAACATCCATCCATCTGTGCAAGGTAACCAGACTGCCCTTCCTTCAGCTGTTCCATTTCCTGTCTGTCTTCCATGTTTGAGGTAACCAAGGTAATTCAATCATTAAATCCAAATTTGTTTGGCAAAGGAATTGTGCTGCTCAATTCTGACTAATTTATTGAAAGACCCTACTGACAAATATCAATTATTATTTATGCAGCTCACTCAGTGTTTGGCTTTTAAGTTGTCAGGGCACTGAGAAAAGATCTGAGAAAAACCTTTAATAACAAATCCAACAGAACATCTGCTTGGATGTTGCAATTGCAGTCATAAGCAACTTGATATGCACAAATTAATTGAAAAACACAAAAGAGCCGAAGGGGCCATCATTGTGATCTGAAAAATCCACTTCAGTGATATGCCCCATTCCCGTTTTCAGTGTCACCCTCTGATGTCAGAGGTGGAAAGTACTTCCAGTATCTCAAAGCTGAAGGGCAATCCTTCCTTCGGTGGAGAGAAAATTTGTGACAGGTTAGGGTTCAGAAACAACAAGTAGCCAAAAATCAGGGTTCTTGGTCCCAGTGGCAATGTAGCAGACAGCTAAATTACCCTGAGGCCTGGACAGATGTGTGAAAGACTGGAGAAAAGGCAGAAGGCGAGGCTGCCAAAACCAAAGCCACAAGCCTCTTGCTCCTGCATTTCAACTGCGAGGACTCGCTGGTAGACCGATCAGTGTCACTATGCAGCTTGCAGGTTAATCATATTTCTCCTTCAGTAAGTCAAAATTGGTGTTTTTAAAAAGCGTCCCTTCCATCTCATGGCCTGATTGGAGATGGTGATATTCACTGCTTTTAGCGTCTAATAAGAAAACCGACAAAACAGCTGGGGCTGGTCAGTGTACTGAGATGGCAGATTAGGATTTTCTGAGATAGTAATCAGTCAAAAATGAGCTCCTTATCCTGCGTAAAACTCACATTTATCAGGTCAGCAGACATAGCAGGGAACGTCATCTGCAGTAATTGAACTGCAAAGCTTGTGTGCAAATGATGAGGATGCTTTGGGCTCACCATAGTTTTCTGGCACTGTATGGTACTGCTGTTGAACCTCAGAGCCGGGACACTTTGTGTGCTGCCCTGGATGTGGAAGATGCACTCATAGTTCCTTTGTCCGGACTGCGGCTGGGGCAGGTTCTGAGCCAGGAGGGTGATGGGCCTCGTAACTCCAGCAGGGATATAGATCTGGGTTGAGGGAAGGATCTGAGGACACTCCTGGAAATGAGAAAAAAAGTTTAGAATGAAGAGATTGCGACATGAAAAAGAGGAAGGCCTCAGATTGATGAACATGGGAGGGACAGTGTTCTTGACAGACAGGTCCTCCACTCAGAGGAAAATCCAAATCTATACATCCAAAGGTTGCTTCATTTTAATTGTGAATTTGTTTGATACTAGTTTGCTATTATGACTTTTTGGGTTTGATAATCATTCATTCATTACATTCATTAATCTTTATTCTTTCATTCTTTCAATTAGCATTAAACCTCCACTTAGAAATTATCATCATCCCAGAGGATTAATTTAATATTGAAAATATTGAATGTGGCAGTTACTTTTCAAAACAAGTGCATATACCTTTGGAGTCAAACACTCCAATATTAATTAGTCTGTTATGGATTTTATTTATTTTTTTATTTTTTTTTTTACAAAAAAATAGACAGAAGGATATACTAATTCTTTCAGCGTGGAAGGGAAAAAAAAAATGAGAGACAGAGCCACATCCATCCATCTTCTACTGTTTTTCCATTTCCGGATTGTGGGGGTGCTGGAGCCAATTCCAGCCAATGTTCTCGGTGAGGGCAGGGTGCACCCTGGACAGTTCCATTACAAGGCCAACTCAAACAGAAACTACTCACACTTGCATTCAGACCTATGGACAATTTCACACTACATATGTGGAAAAGAGAGGAAACACACACAAATAAACACACAGAAAAGCACAAAAACCGGAGTGAACAAAAGAACTGGGGGCAGAGGATTGTTGGAGCTGTTTCATGAGGACTGGTGAGAGGTGTCAGAGCCAAGTCTGCATCAGATAGTGGAGCAGCATTTGTCATTAGTCATGGCATGGCTCAAGGGCCAGGTCCTCCATAGTTGGGTGGTGCATGGGACCAGCGGCCTGCTTTGTCTCCTGGCGCAGTATGGTGTTGGATCCATGGCGGCTCCCTGGTTGGCCTCTGTCTGTTGCTGTGTTGCTGTGTGATGGCTTGCCGATTCCTCTTCCTTCTGTGGGAGGTCAAGCGCTGCTCCCTGTGGAAGGTTTGCTCATCCTACGGTCTTCTTGGTTCATGTGTGTCGGGGTGTGGGTCCAGCACCATGGCCCCCCCACGTTGTAGCCCTTCCCCCTTTGGGCGCTTCGCCAGTAGGGTTTTGGGTGTGAGATGTCGTTGGCAGATGTGGATGTCTGGATGGTGGATGGGGGATGCTACGAGACGTGGGGCTGTCCTGTCTGCGGCGTGCCATGTGGCTGAGTTGGCTCTCTGTACTCTGTACCTCACGTGCTCCCGCACACAGGTTGGTGGGCATGGGGAATCTGGGGCCCCTGACCTGACTCTCAGCCCTGGTGATGGTCTAAATCATATTTAGGGAATGCCCACGTGTGTGTGGTGTCGCTTGCTATTGATGAATCCTGCCGAAAAATGGGCTGAGCTGCTCTTTCACTCCATCACTATGTTCCCTATCTTTGACTCTGCTCCTCATTTGGGACACCTTCATCTACTTGGACTCCCATCTCTCCAGAGATCTACACAGAAACCCTCTGGACTCTCTTAATCCTGAGTGAGGTAACAGGAAAAGCATAGATCCTTCACTCCACCAGTTCCTACAAGCACCAGCTGCCTCCCTTTCCCGGTCCATCTTTCCACATCTCCCCTGTCCCTTAATCCCCTCTCTATTCAGAGGTTTAGCACTGCCCTCCTTACCACACAAAGGTCATTCCACTCAATAATGATCCACAAACTACCTTCCAGGGAGGGCTGGTGATGGTCACAAGCAAGCACTTAAATAATAAAATATTTAGCTGCAAGACTATGCTATACCACAACAATCGAATATGATGTTGACACCCTGTGGTGTTAAACTATGAGAAGAAATGCAGACAAAAAAAGGGTGGAGCAGTTCCATGTAATGTGTCACAACAGTCTCTTGACCCCTTCCTCTAATCTGTCACTTTCACTCCACTCTTTTCTTCCTTCAACTCATTTATACTACTTTTTGATGTTCTCCATCCGTTTCACCTCTTTTCTTCTACCATTACTTTTATTTTCTCAAGGCCCAAAAGTTGACAGAGAATGCTTCCTATTTTCCACATCACATGAGCACACCAGCATCCCTCCACCATTATAACCTTTCTGCTTCAAATTAGCTGCTGGGAAACATGCCACATACAAAGAGGAGCCTTCTCAGGACATAAATCTAATGCAACATGAGGATGAACAGTGATGCAGAGGATTAGCTGAGATAAACTGCCAGGTAAGAAAGGGGTAAAGAGAGGTAAAGCGAGAAAGAAGGAGAGGAGGTGACAAGGAGGCAAAGGAAGGTGTACAGAGAAATACACTCCTTTATTAAAGTCAGGTATGGACTAAAGTGGCATTGATCAAGTCAAGAGACTCAACAGAGCAAGGCAGGGGTAGAGCACTGTATCATGGTAGTCATTGACACCACTTTTATATCCAAATTACTGCCCATATAGGGTTGCCAAACTGTCCCTTGAAAATGTTAATTGTTGTGTATTTAGAAACAAAAACATGCGTCCTATATTCAACTTAAAAGGGATACACTTTTGCCGTATTTCCATGAGGATCAAAAATAGTTTGTAAAATTCAATGGAATCAATAAATGACAGGACACTTTATATGACAATTTATGATAATATTTTTGCCAGCCCTGCTCTGTGACATATGCACTGAGAGCACATGCAGAATCCAGCTCATGTCATTGGTTGGCTGCTTGTGAAGAAGATAGTGGAAGAGACAGCTGGGACAACAAAGCAGGAAGGGTGCGACCGGCTTGGATTTGCAGCTCCTTCCATGTGCAGTTAAAAAAAGGGGAAAAGGAAAAGAAAAGGCTGCAAAGATACTGAGTAGAATGGGAAAATTAGATCATGTGGTTGGAAAAAGTGCACAAAAATCTCTACAGGGCACACTGCAATGGCATGTTTGTAGTGCTGTACACATTAAAAACATGAAGGGCAAAACCTGGGGAACCTTTAGCCTGTTTGTTGTCCACCAGGCAATGCCAGAGGCAAATGTGGTATGTAAAAACAACGTGAACACAACGCAACATACGAACTGCGTTACCCAAAGCTAACAAAGTACATCGTCTTCTCTCGTGATCTTCCCCCTCCCGTCAAGGTACTAATCACACCAACTTTGTCTGAGGAGCAACACGGACCGCTCAACCGAGCCGAAGAACACGTTGCGGACACACGGAGCAGATCTCTCTCTCTCACTCCGGAGGAGCGGAGCAACCAAAGTAAGAGGCTTATGTCTGGGCAGAGACAATTAGAATAGCATGCATTTTGTTTTACAATGTCTTTTGTTTATTTGGGATTCAGTTTTGTTTGTTTGCTTTGCTTTGTTTCTCTTAGATCCCATAAGTTATAAAATTGATTGATGCTAAAGATCTCATGTTGGCCGTCACTGTGATTAGTGACTGAGCACTATCACTAGTTAAAGGACCAATACCCAATCTGGGAACTCCGTTTGCCGGCTAGGCTATTGTATAGTGATATTGTAATTATCAACTGTAGTGACATTGTCTGTGATCTCTTACTCCTTCTCTTTTCTTCCCCTCCCACACATTCACACGCGGCGATCAGTAGCCATATTGGCTCCTACAGGTGTGTAGTCGACGTCACTATGTTGCCATCTTGGCCATTGAAGACGTCACTCATGTGACTCTCTGGCCATCTTTACTGCTCACACAGACACACATTCACACTCCTCTCTCCTCCCCACACGTACATACACACACACTCAAGACCCATAGATAGACTGGTGCGATTGTGGTTGCTGTTGCTGAGCTATTGTGAGTGTCATTACTATCACTATTTTTGTTAGTGTTGCTGCGTATCATATTACTACGGTTACCGCTATAGCCATCACCATCGCTAAGACTATCGATGTTGCTAATCCATTCTTATTACATGTGTGTTACCTGTTGTAGATTAGTAGCTGTGTGTGTCATTGGATAGTCAAATGATAACACCCATTTATCTAGAGTGATGTTATTTTGAATAATTATCGCTGGAATAAATTCTGTTATAATTTATATAATTTTTTGTGATTATTGTGGCTAAAATTGTGACAATTGCTGGAATCATAAGAGTCAGTGTCTGAGTTCACTCCTTTTTTTTACCCTTCTGAGACTGCATATTGATTTCGCTAATTTAGACATTGGTCCCTGGTAACAGGGTGGTGCCCCGAAATTTACTACTTATAGTAAATATTCTCAGATATCAATAATCAGTTTCATAATCATTGACATTAATTGCCAACCTCCAAATTGCTCCTACTGGTGCACAACATACAATACAAAGCTCTCTTGAAAAGATGGCTCTGTCCTTGGATCATGTTTCTGCATTCAGTGCTGACAAAACAAATGTCAATTATGGCATCCACAATTGAATCTTCACAAAATTGAAAGGGTCCAACAGTAAGATCCTTCATAGCCACTGCCTTTCATATATTGTCCATAACACAGTGAAAAAAAGGAGTTGTGTGAATTTTGTGACATTAAATTCCATGAAGTCCTGTGCCACATGGTGACAAGATGGCTGTCACTCAAACTTGCAATCACCCTGCAGAAATGGGTTCCACTGAAGTCATATCTCATCAGCATTGGCGAGGAATGTCCAAGGCGCCTGAAAGTTTTGATGAGATTGACAGAACATGCTGCTGGATTTGAGGAAGACAGGTGGTGAGGAGGTGTATCTCCTCTCCTGTAATAATGTCATGGACCTTTTCGAAGAGGTGGGGGAAAAGGTGGAGAAGACTGTAACCACATCTGTTGATCTCTCTTCCATCATTAACTCCTTTCTTAGAAGATTAATTTAGAATTAATTCTCCTGCAGTCCCTCTCTCTAGCATCTGGGAAGATCTCCTTTGATTACATGGACAAGATCACAAAGTGGCTTCATGTTAAGAATTAAACATTTGCCAGTGCAGTGATGAACCATGTTTCATATTATTGATGCTTAGAGACAAATAAATATATAATCATAAACTTTATTTACAGTGTGATACACATGCACAACTTTTTACACAACAGCTACAAATTCAAACTGTTCATATACTTGATGGATGGATAAATAAATAATGTAATTGATACAGGTAGTTAAAATATGGTACAAAATTATAAATATATGGAATTATTTTTTCTCCATTTATTTAACACTCTAAATGACCTCTGTGCCATTTATGATTTAGGTCATTCAACTTTTCATCTATTGTCAGGCTTAACATCTGCAAACAGCTTTCTGGAGTGCCTCACCACAATACCTCAGGAGAAGGAAATTTGGCAGTCCAAAGGAACAGCAGAGAGGTAGATGCAAGTCCTCCAGGTAGCTGACCTCCCCATCATCCAGGCTGTTGCATCTTTTGTCCTCATGGTCCGCTCTCCCACTGAGTTTGTGGAGAGGATTTTCTTTTTCATGAGAAATAAATGGATAGATGTGCAGAACAAATCTTCTGCTGCATTAATTGAGTGAGTGAGCTGTCAGACTTAATTATGACGTCTCCTCAGAGTTTTACTATGTAGAACTGAAAAACAAACAACTCCTTATCGCAGCAAGAGCTAAAAAGAAACACAAATGGAAAAAATAGGCTGTGTCGACATGATTTAGCTTTCAGTTCATGATTTCTTTTTTTTTTTTTTTTACTACAACTGTAAAATGTAATTTGAGGTACAAAGTGTTTATGTTTAAAAATGTTCCACAGACTTCCTGTTTGTACTTTTCTTATTGCATTAAATTTGCACTATGATGTGAATTTTCAGTTTTCTACTATTTTATACTGTGAAGTTAGGTTGGACAGAGCTCTGTTAAAGAAATGTATTTAACCCTCCAGTCGTGTTCACCTCCCGCCCCTTACTTTAATGTTCCCGCTCAAAATTGACCGGTCTGTTTTAACAGCTTAAATGAGCACAAAAACCATTTTTCACCACCAAATTTTTATTTAACATTCTTTAGCTGTGAACAATGTCTCAAAGTAGTGTTTAACATGAATTCATAGAATTTGATATAAAATAACTGCCGTGAAAATACAAATAGGCTCTGAAAATGTATTACAAAATGAACATGTAATGTAAAAACTAAATGGAAAACCAAAAACCAAACTCAACATGAAGTTGTGTGTGTGTGTGTGTGTGTGAATTCATGCACATGAGTGGCATGTGACACTCAGGCATAGGCATCACACTTGCAGCATCTCAGGCTTGTTTTCTTGTCTCTAGGGGTACAGCGCTTCCTTTTCTGCCCATGTCCTTGTTGGGGGAGAGCAGCCAGGGCAGTGGCTGGGGCTGGGGCCCCATATTTCCCTGGTTTGCTTGGATTGTCCACCTTGAAGGAACAGCGACCTCTGAAAGGAACCAGGCGCTCATCAACTTATGGCAACCAGTTTGTCATTTCGCCAGCGGATGGGTCGTGTATCTCTGTTATCAAATTGAATAATTCTTGAAAGGACATGAAACTGTTGTAAGGACATAGTTGGACTGTTAGACTGGAATATTGGCCTCCCAGACTCTGCATCCCACAGACTTTTCGTAGCCTCATTGTTTGAGCGATATACTCCTGCTAAAATCAACAGACTTATGTAGGCTTGGAGGTCTACCAGGTCAATTTCTCTCCAGGTGTCCCCAAACACACAGTTCCCCTCCAGGTTTGTCATCTCGAGTATAATTCCCTCAATGGACTCTGGTAAAAAGAGTTGGAAGCTGGACTTGATGTCATCCACACAAGATGTCGCATACCGTGTTGGCCCTGGCGTCATCTTTATGATGTTTCCACTCTTGCTCTACTTCCTCTGTCCTGGGGGGATGAAGACCAGAGCAAGTGTCCACTCTTGAAGTGGAATGTCTCCTCAGGTGCCTGTTCTTCAGGTGCCTCTTACTCTGTTGACTGGTCAGTCTCCTCAAAGTCTGGATCAAAATCTAGGTTGTCTTCCACTTCCGAGACATCCTCCTCTATCTCTGGTTCAATTTCAGTGCCCTATTCATCATGTCCAAAAAGCTGGACCAGAACCTCTTTGACAGAGAACTGCTTGGCCAATTGCGTACTCATTGTGCTCAGAGTAAAAGGAGTGCAAGCCAAACATCATTCTATATATATGGGGTCTGTGTGAAGATGATGCATTGATTAGTCTGGAAAGTGTGGTTCACGTGGGGGATAGGCACAAAAGCGTGGGAAAGACATGGGCTCACACAACAGACACCTGTCTAGTCTGTGTGAAGATATGATACATTGTTTCATCGGGAAGTTGGTTCACATGGGAGGATTGGCACATAAGCGCGGGAAAGAGATGTGTACCCACAAAAGACATTGTTCAGTCTGAAATGTGTGTGTGAGTGAGTGAGTGAGTTGGGGTGGTGTGTATGGGGATGTTTTCTGTCTGATGGATGAATATAGTATAGTATAGTATGGCGGTCACTTTTGACTGGGAACACCACAGGTGTAACAAGGTTGATTAAAACACTCAAAATTCAATGAAAGAGGTGATCATCACTTTTATATGTTCAAGTGCATAGTGTGGAGGATATCATAAGGTCTTGAGGTAATCAGATGAGTGTTTTAAGTTGTAAATCAGTCAGATTTGACCTGAACACGACAGGAGGGTTAATTCTGTTAAGTTAAGCAGCACAGAGCACTGTTAAATAGATTTTTTTTTGCACAAAAAAATTAATTGTTCAATAATTTGTGTCCCATTTCTCGTATTACTCAGAAACATGCATCCAATTAAATTCAGGTTCTAGTCAAATAGTTGAAAAATTGTTTCACACACACCAAAAAGACAAACACTCTTTAACATACTGGGAGGGGTGAAGGGAATCGGGTCAGCCGTCCCTACCCCTTATTTATTTTTCAGTGAGTCGGCAACCCTATCCCCAAATACGCTTCATAGGCGCAACCCATCCTATATCCATATAACCAAACTGCACACTGGCTCTGTCCAGTTATGACTTAGGTATTATAGTCGCCTTGGGGGTAAATAAATAAAGAGATGAACAACCACTCACAGTCACACTCAGAATACAGGCAATTTAGATCCAGCCAATTAACCTATCTTTGGATGGTGGGAGGAAACCAGAGTACCCGGAGGAAGCCCACGCAGGCACGGGGAGAACATGTAAACTCCACACAGAAAGGCCCCAGGCCCAGGAACAAGACCGGCAACCTGCTTGCAGGGCACTTTGCTAACAACTATGCTTCCATGCTGCCCCTTCTTTTGATTTACTGCTGGCTTAAACAAACCCTTAAAGGTTTCAATTATTAAGCTTCATTTAATAATTGCACAAAACTTCTATTCAAGCCATTTCTTTTTCTTTTTTTTTTTCTTTTTTTTTTGATTGAAGGGCAGTGAGGAACTACTCAATGGAAGCGCTGAGCCCTCTGCCATTTCCCTGTCTAATCCTGACAATGGGACTGTTTTACAGTACAAGCGCAGTAGAATTAACACTGTCAAAGTATTAAAAAAGATTTTCAAAGAGATGCTACCTGTGGCTCTGTCTCTCTATTTTAAATTTTTAATCTTTTCATCCATGCCACCGTGCTGCCCAGGTAGCAAGGCAATAAGTTTCACTTCACTTTCCATTCTGCAATTACAGAATGGTCAGATGGTCTGTCAGTGACTGCTGGCCTGTTCACACTGTGGCCTTGTTGAGCTACACGTTGGCATGTGGGGCTCATTAAGGCATGGCCGCTGTGAAGGTCAAACCAAAATGAAACGGAGGCTTTTCACCAATTTTCAACCCTGACAGCATGTAATCTTTTCTATTCATTATTAGGGCCAGGTTGTACTATTAACTGAAGTCCAATGCTTGCATTTCAAAGTGTAATTCTCAGGCTCTCTATCTGTGTTAGCTGAAGCTGAGCTTTTCCTTTAACCTTTGTTGCAGTGTTCAGTTTGTGTAACATGGAGGATGCGATTGCAGCTCAGCCCTCTTTCAAAATGACAAGCCCCCAGAGTCTACACAGTTCAAGGATTTTTTTCAGAAAAACAAAAAAAATAAATAAATAAATAAAAAAAAATGAAGATTCGGCAGAGCTGAGATCAGTGACTGTCTGTAACTTGTTGTCTTCCCGCGTGTCACAATTCTCAGTGACAGCATCCTCACCAAGTGTGGAGGGTGCATACTCGAAAATACAATATGAAAATAGACACTCAACAAACTGTGCAGATAGATACAAATCCATGCAGTTATTGAATGTAATACCAGAAGGACCTTGGACTTTTTCCACTCTAAAGTCAGACTAACATTAAATTTTGATTGGAAATTAAAATCTTTGCTGACAAAACCTGAGAGCAAATGATCAGCCGATGATTTGCACATAACTCAAGCTGTATTTCATTTTTCAAGATGGTGTCAGTTTGTGGTTACACAGCATAACATGAAATCCAAAAAATATCATCATAACGTCAGCTACTGTCAGTGTTAGGGTTGAGCCGGATACTCGGCTGAAACGAGTATCTGGTACAGGTATAGAAATTTTGACGAGTACGAATACAATACGAGTAATATGTCAATATTTGTGCTTAGGCTGAAGGGGCATCCTGTGATAGAGACAAAATAATAGATGGAAATAACAGATTGGTGTGTTCAAGATACCCTAGGCTCTTTTTTGTATTCTGAGTATTGGATCTAATGAACTTTATTATGTGTTGCCCCACATCAGGTGAAACCAAGGAACAGTACCATGTGTGTACCATGTGTCACATCATTGATGTAAGTGATGAATAATTTAGGACCCAACACTAATCCCTGTGGAACTCCACACACTTCACAAATTGCTTCCTGTTTCTTAAATAACTACTCTCGCACTCTAGTGGTAGTCACATAATACCGTATTGTTCCAATTTATTGATGAATATTTGATGACTTATTGTATCAAATGCTTTGTTTGGGTGAATGAATACCCTAATACCATATTTCTTTTTATCTATAGAATTTGTGGTTCCTTCAAGCAATTCAATTAAAGCTTGTGCTGCTGATCAGTTATGTTTAAATCCGTACTGCTTATCAGTGAGTAATATATGCCTCTCTATGAAATTGTCTAACTTGTTAATAAAAACTGTTTCCAGAAATTTTGAGAACTACGGACGAAGAGAAATAGGTCTATAATTTGTGAAAAGGTGTTTGTCTCCAGTTTTGAATAATGGGATAACTTGCTATTTTCATATTATTGGGAAACTGATCGGTTTGTAGTGATAAATTAAAGATATATGTTCATGGTTTGGAAATCCCATGAATTACCTTGTTTACTATTTTGTATAATTTTTTTTTATAATCAGTGAGTGTCTTGGATCTGCACTCATTGACAATATCTATAATCTCCTTTTCTTAAACAGGCTGAAGAAACATTGTTATTGGCTTTCTATTTATTAGATTTTTTGTTCGGTTTTGTTGTATCTTGAGTGCCTTCCACTATTAACTATGTGTTAACTATGTGATCCATGTTCTATACTCCTATCATTTTCTATAAAAGACTGTGGATAAACAATCTGTGTAGACATATTTCCTGTCTATAATTATACTGTTCAATGTGTTCCATTTGCCCTTTATGTTAAGTTTGTTACTCTACAATAATTTACAATAATTATAACCTTTCTTACAGTTCCTCATGATATTAATTAACTTGTTTTATATATTTCTTATATTTATTTTCTCCTTTCATTCTATGTTTTGTAAATTCTCTGCATAATGCTGTATAATGACATTCACCACAGTATACATATTTTCCATCCCCTTATAACTAATTCAAATCCACATACATGGCTAAACCACCACCATTTTTGTTTCTCCTATTCATACATATCGGCTCATAACCTTCAAGCTCAAAATGCATGCCTCTTTCATTGCGAATCCACGTTTCTGATACTCGAAGTATATTAAAAGGTTGTGTGAATTGATTTAAATAGTCCTTGATATTATGAAAATTAGCATACAGTCTTCTACTGTTGAAGTGGATTATAAAACTTTTGTTGTGAGTTTTGAAAGTGCTGTAATACTGCTAATCTGAGTAGTAGTGGCAGTCATTGCTGATGTTCCTGTGAGGCTCAGAAAGTCAAACTGGGACCTACAGCGCAGACCAGAGACAGCAAGTAGCGGGAAGTAGTTTATTATCAGTCCAGGTTTGGTACACAGGCAAACAGTCAGAATAAGCAGCAGGTCAAAAACAGGGGATCAGAGACGCTAGACAAAAAGGCAGGAGAGAGACAAATAACTGGTGGAACACAAGTAAAAAAACTACTCACAAGTGATGCAGACAATCTGACAAGGACATGGGGGAAGACACCGGGTATATATACACAAGGGAAACAAGACACAGGTGAATGACATTAGGGTGGGGACACTAATCAGGGGACAACAAAAACAGGTAAAAAGTAAAACGAGTAAAACAAACAAAGACAGCACCCAAAACAATCCTAGGACCGGACAGTTGCAGTTCCAGAAGAAGTTGCTTTCTGGATCAGTATCATTTTTCTTGTCCTGTGGATTATGTGTAGTGTATTTAGTGAAATTTAATTTCTGATGATCACGTTCCACATTTCTTGTTAATTTATGATCTGTTTCATGGTGTGTAAGAGATGGGACAAGGGTCATATGCAGTGTTGTGGTTCACATGCCTGTTATTCAGTGGATGTTTTACTGATGTTTTAGTGTGCTGGTGGTACGTGGGTGCACAACCAATTTATTGTGACGTGAGTAGACAATGTCTCCTCTTGCTCTTGCAGCTCTCACTTCAGGCATCAGGTCCTTTTCTTTTCTGTCTGATGGCATTTGTCATGTCCTCGTTAAGGGAGATCTTTGATCCTTTGAGAGATTTTGCTCATTGTAGAATGCCTTCTCTGTCCTTGTACCTGTCCTTGTCCCTGTACCTGTGCAGAGCATCCTCCACCTCCACCTTGTGCTGCACTTGTAGTTTCTCCACCAGGGTTTTCTGGATTTTCTCCTACGTCTCGGTCCAGGTTTCTCCAGGTTGACTCAGCTCCTCCCTCAAATACTAGGTTGTTCCGTCTGGTCTGTACTTCCAGGTAGTCCATCATGGTCAGCAGGCTATTACAGAACTTCTAGATATCTGCCTGCATTGTATTGCAGTGCTCTGTTTGTTTGCTGCTGCCTGCATTCAAATCATCTTCTTCTTTTTGAGTGAATTGCAGACTCACTTTGATTTCTTGTATATCCTGTGTTATCGGGTCTGGTATTTGTGGAGTCACAAGGATTTGGATGAAGCTTTTGCTGTTTTCTTGTTTGTGATGTAAGGGAGTCATGAACGTGTCCTTCTATTGTTGCATTAAGTCAGTTACCTGACGGAGTGACATGTACTCTTCATCTGACCTTTTCTCCACTTTTGACACTTTTGGAATGTCTTTTGGCCTACTGCTGACTCAAATTTAAATTAAATTAGTCGTGTCTGTGCGGTTGTCAGGCATTATATCAAATTGCTGAGTTAACATTTACCGAGCACCGACAGATTCTTGGCTGGTCTTATTATCGCTGATATATCGTCTTGCTAACATTACCACTTAGCTAGCCAGGATCTGAGCAGCTTTGGAGGTACAAAGTTAGCTGCGTGTCTGCTTCCTCTGTTATGTTCTGGAAATAAAAATATATTGAGGCTTACAATAAATAATGCCATTGATAGTGCCTGCAGGGTATGCCCTGCAGGGTTGTATAACTCGCAGCCACAAACTCCATCAGTCTAAGAAGTGTTACATATCTGCCGTCAACAGCCTCCTTTTTCTCACGCCTTATCCCCTTGCCTCCTCACTAGCTGAAGGAATGTAAGATTTTCGATGTTGGAGACAACCTCGTGTCCATCAAAACAGAGATGGAAGCAGAAAAAGAATCATCCATTACAGGATGATGATGTTTATGAAGTTTAATTTTCCTGATGTGATGGAGGTATTATTTGTGACATGACATTTTCTTCATTTGTATCTTGCTCTGTGGGACATACAGACATACAGTCCCTATATAATCAGTTTACTTTCTTTCCCTTCCCTTGTAATTACTTTCTATTAGACAGTGATGTCACAGATTAGGTGCCAGTCCTGATTGGCTGCTGGCTGTTACTCATGAGTCCGTCTCACTGAGGTGCTGACACCCTCTGTGTATGATGAAAAAGGGAGTCTGTCTGTGTTTGTCTATGTGTGAGTGTCAAGGGCGTCAGCACAGTGTAGATAGCCCCAGGGATTAGTGTCACAGTCCAATGAACCAGAAAGGAGGGGGCAAGACCCCACTGACTACTTCTATTACACACACACAGACACACAAGGATGGAAAGAAACAAAAGGATCCGACATGATGACCACATTGCCCCGGAGACAGAGGAAGAGTCATCTGTTGAGCAGTGCCTCTGTTTTAGACATTAATATAGTAAAGTATAAATGTAAATGAAATTAAGAGTAATACACACATACGCATATCAGATAATAGCACAATAACGTGCAATGGTTTTTGCTAGTGATTAAAATAGATCTCTGCCTTCAAGCAATAGAGATACGTCATACGGCTGAATCTCTATTGGCCTTCTGACGTGTTTCCTCAGTGTTTTCCCTGTCTGTCTCTCGTGAAGCTGCGGTGAAAACAGAGAAATCTTCCTCAACCTATACATCACAGCATCCAGCTATTTCTGCCACATTCAGGGCACACTAATTCCTTGAAGGTCGCCTGTAGTAACAGCTGTAATTTTGGCTGTAAAAACCTGGGAGAAGTCAGACAAAGGCCAGACATAAACTGGCAAACATCAATGCAGCCGCTCAATGCACTGTGATTTTCCCAGAAATGGTTGGACTACTGGGTGCCCTGCAGTAGATTTGGATTTAAAAAAAACTTGTCTACTTCAATTCCCCAAAACACAGACTTAACACTCATCTGGTCACGTCTCATTATTATCACCACTTAACTACAGGTCAGGTGGAGGTGTCCAAACAAGAGGAAGTCAGATCTTGTAGTGACAGACTGAATGAACAGCTGAGATCATTTTTGGAAGGATTCATCAATTCTTCATGATGTGACCCAAGCTGAGCTGGCAAGTGAAACTGAACAAGCATGTGGGCATTCCCTAAATATGAGTGAGACTATCACCAGGGCCCAGGCTCCCAGAACAGATTGGGATAATTGGTTAAGGTAAGGTAACTTACCTTACCTTACTTCTCTTCTTTTATCTTCAGAAGCAAATATTAAAAGTTATAAAAGACATTTTAACAGTGAATTCAGCAAAAGCATGAAAACATCCACTCACATCCAGGGGCTGGAGCCAATCCCAGCTCACATCAGGCAAGGGGTGGGGTATACCCTAGACAGGTTGCAAGTCCATCACACAAAGACAAACAGAGACAAACAACCACTCATGCTCGCTTTCACACCTATGGTCAATTTAGAGCCTCCAGTTAACCTATACATGCATGCAAACCCTACGCAGACACAGTGAGAACATGCAAACTCCACACAGAAAGGACCCAGACCAGGATCCGAAACCTTAACCTCCTTATTGTGAGGCAACAGCGCTAACCACTACGCCGCTGTGCTGCCCTGAAAACCTTCCCATAAGGTAAAATTTCAGTAGAGTGCAGACCAGTAGCACAGTGCTGACTCTGCTAACTGGTAACCTTTGGCCAAGAAACAACAACCAACAGTGTCTTCACTGCTTTATATTTCTAAATGATGAGTGTGGTCTCAAACTCTCACTTCTCATTTAATTGTTGTGAGTTAACAAGTCATGTTTCTTTCTCCTTGGGCATCAGTCATCAGCAGGTGTCATTAATTGGTACCTAGAGGTAGTTTTCTCAGCTTGAAGCCTCATTTCTGTCATATTTAAGGAATGCAACAAATACAGATACAGCTCTACTGAGAGCAGCCCTCTGATGTGGGCACCCAATGAACTGCTGTTTGTTGGCGTCACTATTCCTGTTTAAGTTCTCTGGTGCTGCTGCTGCAGAGGAATAAATCTCAGCTGCTTCTGCCTCTTACCAAAGCTTATCTGGAGCTGTGCTTTTCAGATTAACCACACAAAATAGCCCCTTCATCAAATCAATTCAGATGTATTTGTATAGCGCCAAATCATAACAAAGTTGCAGTAAGGCACTACATATAGAGCAGGTCTAGACCAAACTCTTCATAAAATGATTTAAAGAGACCCAACAAATCCCCCGATGAGCAAGCACATGGCAACAGTGGCAAGGAAAAAACTTCCTCTAAGAGGCAGAAACCTCAGGCAGAACCAGGCTCAGGGGGGGCAGCCATCTGCCTCGACCGGTCTGGTGTATATAAATATATATATATATAGAGAGAGAGAGAGACGCCGGGGAGGGGGGTGGTTTGAGTCGAGAGGAGAGAATGAGAGCAGGAGGAGGGGATACTCAATGCAGATGCAAGCAGGAACATATGAGACTGTATGAAGTACATAGAAATATCGCAGCAGCAGGTGTTGCAGTGATGATTCACCACCTGCAAGATGAGGACAGGGAGAGAGAGGAGAGGAACTCTATCTAGAGAGCGGAGTGCCCTACTCAGACAGTAACGAACTATGAGCTCTCTGAGATGTGATGGAGCTTGATCATTAAGAGCTTTATATATTAACAGAAGGATTTTAAATTTTATTGTGAATTTTACCAGCAGCCAACGAAGAGTAGCTAACACAGGAGAGATGTGATTTATTTTCCTAGTTCCTGTTAATAGCAGCATTCTGAATCATCTGAAGGCCTTTCAGAGATTTGTTTGGACATCATAATAATGAGTTACAGTAGTCCAGTCTAGAAATCCACACATTAGTGAGGGCCGGAGGAGTCTTCTCAAGTCAAAGCTGACAGAAACCTGCAAAAACTGCCAAAACTTACATCACCAAATAATGGGTGTCCACATGTCCCGCTTCTATTGCCTTTTGAGTCATTATTTTTGTTCAATGAAGAAGCTATAGAAAAAAGATAGTATGATTACATGGGAAAGGCCTATGATTACATGGGAAAATTATGAAGATGACTTATGTCAGAACAAACCAAAGCAGAGTCACAACCCATTTTAGACCATGACCCAGTCAATAACAACAAATTTCTTTTACCAACCTAAGACTCAGCCAACCATTCAAAGACAGTATAAAAATCCATGATGAAT
Source organism: Echeneis naucrates (assembly GCF_900963305.1). Lineage (NCBI taxonomy): Eukaryota > Metazoa > Chordata > Actinopteri > Carangiformes > Echeneidae > Echeneis > Echeneis naucrates. Next base: position 22,270,513 of record NC_042517.1, read on the forward strand.
GCACTGACCTCAATGCACCCCATCATCCGCCTTCATGTATCTGAGTTCATATCCACTTTTTGCATTTGGGATAAAAAAAAAAAAAATACCTTTCAGTCCCAAACTTTAGGCAACACACAACACAGTCAAATTTACACCAAACGATTGAGCATCTACCATGCAAATTCACAAGGCTCAAAAATTTTGACAGATATTGCGTCTCTTTCTTCTCTCTCAACAAGAAACCTTTTCATCTCTTTTGCTCAAATGAACCTTAGTCATAGTCTCAGGTGGAAAGAGGTTATGCATCCCATCGTGCCACACAAAGAATTCTTCTGTTAAATAAAAGACTCTTTGAACTGAGTAAGAACTCTTTTGGAGTGTCCACCCACACAGAGCCCTTTACTGTGGGGGATACAGAGTGAGGTAGGTGAAGTAGGAAAGATGAAACACATTAAGTGTGTGTGCTGCTGAGAAGCTGATACTTAAATGTAAGAACATAAGTAGCACTTACACTTCATCACAGCTTCATCAGAATTCAGGTTTTACACTGTCACCTGAAAAGATCAACTTTTGTGCTGAACTTTATTAACTCTAAGGATAATACAGACATTTAGCAGTCAGTGATTTGACTCAGGCCTTTGCAATGAATCAACCAATCATTTTGTGTAAAGGCAGATGAAGAGTCTCCATGTTCTGATGGCGAAGCAAGAAAATGGTCCACTGCGAGGATGAGAGTGATATATAGAATTTATAAATTACAAAAACCCGAAGATCCAACTCAGTTAGAAACAAGGGTCCAATCTCTGATTGAATGTATATCATCTTAAAAGTTTTAGCTATTTCCCTTGAAAAAACATAGAGAATATAAAGAATCATACAACAGAATAGAAAAATTTTAAATTAAAATGTGTAATTAAAATGTGTAAAACAAAAAGAAAAATGCAGCATCCAGGGTAACAGTTTTGTTAGTCTTTAGTGAAGAATGGCATAAAGAATAACCAAGTGCCTCAGCTTTGAGAGTTTGATCCTGTTTCATCTCTCTCTGAATATCTGCCCTATTTTGAAGAAGATTAGTTTTAACGGGGTGGATGTTGCTACAATGCACACATCTTGACCAATCACAAATGGCTTTAAAAAGAAGAAAGAGATGGGAAAATGAATTGAATTGGCTCCCAATCAAGATTCGGCTCCTGTTCACTTCAAAGAGCTGGATCATTAGCGAATAACACATCACTACAATCTGGTGCAGCATCTGCAGGATGTTCAGGATGTTCATCCTGCAGATGCTGCACCGGATTGCCGGAGATGCCCACTCAAACTTCCAACTTCCTTAAAAGATTTGCTTCTAGCATCTTGTTTACAGATCACACAGCTCAACTTAAAAGGTGTAGACCAACACATTATCAGGCAGGCGGTCACATTGTTATGGCTGATTGCTATTAAAAACAATTATAATTATATTTAACAATTGTTACAACAAATGCAAAACAAATATATTCATTTTTATATTAATTATCATTTATTTAATAAAAAACAAACAAATTTGTTTGCTTTTTTGCAGGTAGAAGCATCTGCTACCAGGAACAACAGGACTTTCCTAGCAACCAACCACTCTGGTCATTGTCTGATGGGAAACATAGGAATCCGTCACCACCAAAATATTGACAGATTCCCTCGCTTGATATTTTAGAAGTAATTGGGAAGTTCTTCTCATTGGCCTAGCATACGGGGAGGAAGAAACTAGGACAGATAGCATTAGCTAAATGAAATGGAATTATTGAGTAGATGTTAAGAGGACACAAGGCACCAGTGTTGTCACAACCCCCAAGTATCCTTTCATCTCCTGAATGGTTAAACATCCTCAGCATACACCTCCCACCCTCGCATCCTTCTCCACCTTTCATCAACTCCCTCTCTCCTTCCTCTCCGTCTGTTCAGGTGCCTGTTAATGTAGCGCCAACAAACACTTGTATCTTCCTATTTTATCAGCACCATTATGCCCCCATCCCCAGGCTATATTAATTGCCGGAAACATTACCAGAGTTAGACTCGGCGTATTTTATTTTATTTTTAGTTATATTTTACATGTATACATTTATACAGCATTTATGTGGGATGTGAGTAGGAGTTGCAGTCATAGTTTTTTAAATAATTTTTTACAGATGGCATTTCATTTGTTCTAATTTTTCATGTGAAGTTTGCATGTAGTTTCAGAATGAGGCCCATCGCTGCTTTAGTAAGCTTGTTTTTTTCTCGAATAAATAGGCTGCACCACATTCCTCCCCTTATGTTTATTGTGGATGCTCCACCTTTTGCTTCTCATCTCATCTGTCTCTCTCTATTAAACATGTCAACGATCATAGAAGCATCTAGAGATGCATCTTTAAGCTTTAATACACTTTGAATAATTAATACTCATACACATATGCTCGCAGAAAACGCACACACATACACACACACACACACACACACACACACGCACATAGCTGAGCTTATCTGTGGCACACAGCTTCCCCAGCCAAAGAGACGCTGAGGGAGAGGGGAAGCTTGGTCTGTGCCAGCCCCAGCCTGAAAGTGTATTGGCTGTGCAACTCAACTCCATGTATTATTTCGAGCTCCAGAGAAACAGCAACAAAGGAACAACAGCTGTAAGTCACTTGCAGCTAAAGGCACAAAGACAGGTCATCCTGCTACAGCTAATTGCCTTGTTGAGGGAATAAGGAGTGGGTCAACCAGAGGGAAGAGATCAAAAACTAAAAACCATGAGGAGAAAACTGTGGAGATGCAAGGTATCTTTTGAGCAGTGATACCAGAGGAGCATGCGTAGAAAAAGGGTGGCGTGTGGGTATGTCCAAGTACCTGCATGAAGTACATGCATGTCTGCACGTGGTTTTGGCTTTACAGAAATGTACAAGCACCTAACAAACTCACTCATCATGGTGGTTCATCTTCTAATTAGCAGCATGAAGACTAACCCTCATCCACATATCTATTGGAGCCCAACACAGCCTGCTAATGATTATCAATGAGGCCAGGCTACAAAGCCAGGGGTTCAATCCCCTCCGCTGCAACAATATCATGGACCCTTTTTATATTACTGAATGTAAGGAGGTCCGTTTATCAGTAGAAAAAAGGGGGGGGGGGGGGATTTGGGGTGATTGAGGTAAATAGAAGAATAGAAAAAGGAAAAGGAAAAGGAAGAAAGGTGAAAGGGAAGGAAGAGCCGGCAGATCTGCTGAGTTCTGGTATCACTCACTGAAAAGGTCACATCTTCGATTGGTTAACTGTTTCTGAGTGGCTGATGCAGAACAAGCACTGGTTCATAATGAGCATTTATTTCATTAATAAATCTGGCCTGAAAAAACACCAAATATAAGCTACACTTGTCTAAAATACAAACAAATAAATGGGAAAAGATATTTCTAAAAATCAACATCTCAACAGCAAAAGTGTTCTTGAGACACAGGGAATATTGTCACAGGAATATTGTCACAGGAAGTGATGTAAGGAAGTGTTTCTTGTCAAAGCTCCAAACTGAGCCTGGTACTTGACAGACATTTTAAAACTCCACTGTCAATCTTTGTGCTGCATTAATTTATTTGTGGGACGTGAAATATTCAGAGAAAAAGGTAGCTCTGTGCAAAATGAATGAACAGCTTAATTAACAAGCAGACAAATTGGAATCAATAAATGCCTAAAGAGACAGGAAACTAAGTTGTATTTTTTTTTTCTTGTGGCTTGTTTTGTTCTTTTTCTATTATCTTATTTTCCCATTCCCTTTGAATCTGAATGACATTATTTGAACCAGCCCCATGGACCAGCCTGACTCTGGGACTCGCTGGAGCAGACCAAATTTGTTTGTCTCTATGTTTGTTTCTCTCATTGTTTGTCTTTATACATATTTCTGTTGATGACCTTCTCAAGTGTTTCTCTGACTCTGGCAATTTTCTGCCTGGTCACCCCTCATGTGTCTCTCTGTTTATCTGCTGTCATAACACAACTGATTTACATACATTTACAGAGCCAGGAAGTGAAAGCAGAGGCTTCACTTTACTTTGAGGGGAAAATAGTTTGTGTTTCTGTTTACACACACAAAGAAAGTGTGTTTCTGTCTTTTCACCTGTGACAGATTCATAGATGCCTTGAATTTCAACAGATATTAAATGAAGTCAGGTTTCAGAAACATGACAAATGACTCTCAGAAGCTAACCAATGACACAAAGGCAACTTTTTCAGTCAGTGGAGATGCGCAGTATTCCTTTGAACAGGGCCTACTCATTCATTCATTCATTTTCTACCGCTCAAACTCAGGCCTACAGACAATTTAGAGTCAACATTTAAACTAATCATGATGTCTTTGGATATTGGGTGGAAACCCATGCATGGATGGAGAGAAAATGCAAATTCCTAAAGGCCTCAGGCCTGGGAATCAAGCCCGCAACCTTCTTATTGTAAAGACTGGCAAATTGAAACAAAGTCAAGGCAATAGGAGGTAAATGTTAGAAGACACAACTGCTGCTGTGTAAAAGTATATGTATGTGCACAACTCCAAAATGTTTTATATCCAATGACAGAGCAAGAGAGACATCTGAACATCCATCTTTCACAAAGCTCAAAGCTCCTGTCCTGTCCATGTCAGCGGGGTAATGCAAAATTTTGATACACATACAAAGTATCCAGGTAACTATGATAGCATGTGCAACAAAACGAGCATAGTGCATGAGAAGAAAATAATAGAGGAGAAAAGAAACATTTATAGCCAAATACCTCTCAAAACAGAATGGGGATTACGTTAACATGTTACCCCCATTTATACAATTACACACACATGCATGCGGAAACACACACAAAATGAAAAAAATGCTGGCATATATGTGCACTTGGATGTTCTTTGATAATTACATACAGTCTTCAACAGAGATGGTGGATTTGAAGGCACACACACAAAGCTGATGTGAGGTTGGTTGGGTGAAACAATAGTTAATTTGTGTTCAGTTGTTTGTTTTGTCTTTGGTTGTGTGAAAGCATGAGAAACACAGACTTTGATGTTTACTGGTGAAGTGTGAAAGCTTGTCATCTCATAGATGGATGTGGGTTCTCATGCAATACAACTTTTGGGACAGTAGCTGCTATTAGCATACTCATTCCTCTGGCGTCATTTAAGTGAATTGTCCCAGTCTTCATCTGTTCCTCAGCATGGACTCTTCACCTACCTCCTCATTCAGCCTGCCATGCCACACCCCTCACCAGCTTACTCCTCACATCTGTCTTCACCCACCTGCAGCCCATCTCCATTGATCAAGCCCTGTTTAAAGACTCCAAGCTCAAATTCCCCCTGTTGCCAGAATGTTCTTTGCCATGCAAGACTTTCCAGCACTCTTCTGTCTAACTTCCCGGTACCCACTCAGCCTGTCGCCAACTCTCCAGGTTTGTCTGCTTCCTGGTAAATCATCTCTGCCTTCTGTCCTTGACCACAAGTTCTGCCTGTGCCTCTTTGATCCCTGGTTGTCTGTTGTGACCAGTTGTGTAGTTTACTTTATTGTAGTGGGTATACTGTTACACTTGTACTCATCCCTCCTAGATCAACGCCTCGCAGAGTGGCACCTGTCTCCAAGCAACACCTCATGGACACCATCACACTCACTAATGCACAGAGCAAGGAACCTTGACTCTGGTTATGTTATCAACATGTCAATGTATTCTAAGCATTTTTATGTGACTTACCTTTTAACTGCCAGTGACATTAACAATACACTTTAAATGAACTATAAAATAACTTCTTGTCCCTCCACTCTAATCAAGGATGCCTATTCTTAAATTCCCTGGCCTAATTTTCAGTCCACAAGGCTGGCCAGCTCTCATCTGTGTTATCATCTGAAAGAAGGAGATAATATAAACATCGTGTTTTGTTTATGACTGCACGCACACACACGCACAGAAAATATCTTGCTCCCTTTCTCTTCCATTGATCCACCACACCAACGTTGGTCAAGTTAGCTAGTTCTAGAGACTGATCCAATATTGATAGAACAAATAATTTTGCTGGGTTTGTCAAAGCCGAACAATTTTGTTGCTGTTGCTTAGCAACAGATCACCGGCCACAGCGACGGATGCCCCAAAAGTGAGTAACACAGAAGGGACCAAAGAGTTAAAGTGCAGTCACAAAATGATACTGTTGCGTATCATTGCGCAATTTTAAGAGGGTATGCGGAAATAACACATTTAAATGGTATAATGGTGCGAGTCATTAGCATCGCTATGCGACAATATGCCTTACTCTGAGTGTGTATGCATTAATAATAGTACATCTAATCATGTGTTGTACTAGATTTTGTTGCTGCTGAAGATTCATTTCTTTGTGTGTCTGTGAAAACATGTTATGCCGCATTTTTTTCCAATGGGTCTTTTGTTGGTCTTGTGTGTGTGTGTGTGTGTGTGTGTGTGTGTGCACCCTTGCACACTCGCCTGTGAAGTGTTGACTCGTCTCTCCTGGAAGGAGCAGTCACTGGCATCCTGTGTGCAGACATGTTGATATTTGCACCAATAACAGGGGAAGTTTCCATTCACACATGTCAGGCACCTGCAGTGAGGAGAAGATGGAGTACATTCATGCATTATTCTGAGAGTAAACCATTTTGGTTTAGCTTGAAATTCTCTGAGCTCAGCACCATCAACAGTCATTTCTACTACTATGGCTAATAAAACACAAAATCCTATTTCAACCTTAAAATAACATCTCAATCATAATCTTGTATTTGTAGCTCCGATCTTTTTGGGCATCGAGAATAATGTTTATTTCAACAGCAGAAGAATTTAGTTGCAGAATTGACAATATTGAACATCAACCACATCCACTATGACAAAAGCAAAATGTGCAGAATTATTTGAAAGACAAACACAGCCATCTACAAGAACTTCTTGAATTTTAAGTTGCTCACTAAAATACATACACCTGAATTGATCATAGATTAGGAACAATATCGTTGGGAAGAAGGTTGATGATTGTTTTTATTATCGTATCATCGGATCTTAGGCTGCACGTTTTGGAAACTCAAGTGAAGAGAGGGGCTGAGCTATCAACTGGTCACCATTTGATGGTGAATTAAGTTAAGTGGTGGGGGAAACCTTTGGACAGACTTGGTGAGCTCAGACGTGCAGTGCGGGTGGACTGGGAATGTTTGGAGGAGCCCCCTGTCCGGAGGCATTAACCTCCCACCTCTGGCAGAGCTTTTCTGACATCCCTGTGGAGGCTTGGGACATTGAGCTCGAGTGGCCGATATTCAAATCCTCCATTGCCAAAGCTGCAGTAGAGAACTGTGGTCTGAAGGTCCTGGGGCGGGACCTCGGATCCTCAGACACCATGGTGGACACTGGTGGTCAGGGAAGCAGTCCAACTGAAGAAGAAGGCGCTCTGGGGTATGTTATCTCGGGGGACTCCGGAGGCAGGTGGAGGGTACCAGTGGGACATGAGAAGAATTTTTGTTTGGCACCTGGAGAAGGCATATGACCAGGTCCCTCAGGAGTTTATGTGCGGGGTGCTGCAGGAGCACAGGGTGAGGGGTCACTATAAGGGCCATCAAATCTCCGTATGCCCGAAGCAAGAAATGTGCGCGGGCATTCAGCGGTAAGTCAGACCTGTTTCAAGTCAGGGTTGGCCTCCACCAGGGCTGTGCCATGTCATCAATCCTGTTTGTGATTTTCCTGGACAGGATTGCTAGGGGCTGCCGAGGAGAAGAGGGGTTGCAGTTTTGGGGGCTCAGGATCACATTGCTGGTTTTTGCAGACAATGTGATCCTCTTTGGCACCATCAGTCTGTGACCTTCAGGTCAGTCTTCATTCCTATCCTTACCTATGGTCATGAGAACTGGATCATGACCGAAAGAACGCGATCACGGGTACAAGCAACTTTACATTGAGAGGATCCAGTGTTTTTTTTGCTCATCTTCAGAGTAAATATATGCACATTCAAACTGACACTTCCACACGAAATCAAGGTTCAAGGCAACCAGAAAAATGTAAAATTGCAAAGGTTAGTTTGAGTTACTTTTGGTGGGAACTTAATTTGAGTGTGAATAACCAAAGTATTATTGAGAAACAGTCATTCATCTCTCTCCATGTGTTCTCTACAAACCTTTTAAATGCATGGTTCAAAATTCCTGAAGTGTTTTGACATCAGTGTGTTGTATTAAGCTTTCATTGTCAAGGTCTTCACTTGAATCCATACTATTGATATTTTAATTTCTGAAATGCAGTTATTGTCTTTCGTGACAGTGTGAGCTCAGCAGACAAATATCATTTGGCTGTTTGTTTACTTTAGCATGTGTGGAAGCCGAGGACAAGCAGTTGATGAAAATACATTTATATACTGTATATGTATTTTAAACTGACAGATGATGTATTATATACATCGGATAAAATAAGCATTGAACACGTCACCATTTTGCTCAGTAAATATATTCCTACAGATGCTACCCACCCCTGTCACAGTCCGGGCAACAAAAAGTGAAAGTGATTCAATGCCGCTCAAAACCACCACTAGTGGAGGACTGACATGTCAGCTGTTTCAAAACAGAGGTAATTTTCCAAGTTGTTGAATGACGTGCTTCAAGTAAATCTCTGTTTTCTTACAACATTGCAGCACTTGAAACTATGATGAACCATGATCCTGCAGTTTTTCAAAACTGGTAGAAATCATGTGTAAAACTTTGGGAAAGATTAAAAAAAAAAAAAAATACTTGGAATTGTTTAAGTGATATTTATTTTCATGGCATTTCAATACAGCAGGGTCCTACTGATAGGAGAGAAAAAGTTAGACACAGAGCCTCAGGTGGAAACTACACAAAAGAATAGACAGACAAACTTGGAAAAAAACAAAAGCAAAAACTAAAAACTAAACATTATCTACAGCAGGTAAAATAAGTATTGAACATGTCACCATTTTTCTCAGTAAATATATTTCTCAAGGTGCCGCTGACATGAAATTTACACCAGTTGTTGGTAACAACCCATGCAACCCACACATGCAAGGAAATCAAACCCAGATGTCCATAAATTATGTGTAATAAAATGGAATAACAATTAAGATCTGGATCCAAGATGTTGAACAAAGACTCAGGTTGCGATAAAGAGAAAACAGGATTTACTGCAGGCACAGAGGTCAGGCAGAAGTGAATCCAGTGCAGGGGAAGCCAGGTAAAGGGGGGTGTGCAGAGAGTCCAAACCGGAGTCTAGAGCAAAGGTTTGGAGAGTACAAGGGGGCAGTTGAGAGCAGGGGACAGACACTTGAGAGCTGGGGCGGTGTGGAGTAGACAGGCAGGTGAGCTAAAAAAACGGAAGGCAAAAGACAAAAACTTTCTTCCAGCCTGCGTGAGCCACAGGTCTATATTGCATAGGTAAACTGACGATCTAGCAAGGAGTGGTGTGCAAGACCAGTCCTAAAATACTGTGAGTGCAGGCTCGAAGGTTGATTGCTGACAGGTGTGCAGATGGCTGATGATGGTGTGTAGACTGCTGAGGAGACACTCCGACTCCGCCTGGCTTGAAGCCAACCTCCAATGGGGATGAAGGAAACTAAAAGACAACACAAAAAATCTACTACCACAAAAGGGGAGTGACAAAAAGAGGGGGAAAAAAAACACAGGGACCATGACAGTAACCCTCCCCTAATGGGTCGCTCCTGGCAACCCCCAGGCTTATCTGGACGAGCTGCATGAAAATCCCTCAAAAAGGTCTGGTCCAAAATGAAGGAGTGAGGTACCCAGGCCCTGTTCGCAGGCCCATAACCCTCCCAGTCGACAAAATACTGAAGACCTGGTCCAATGCCTGGTTAGCTCTCTCTATCTGTACATTAGTCTGTGGTTGAAAACCAGATGTTGATGGCAGTTTTGGCAGGGCAATGAAGTGTGCAGCTTTATAGAAACGATCAATGATGGTGAGAGTGACAGTGTTCCCTTGGGAAGGGGGCAGGCCAGAGACAAAATCAAGAGCAATGTGAGACCAGGGTCTTCCAAGCATGGGCAGCAGACGAAGGAGGTCAGAGGGGACAGAGTTGGAGGCCTTTGCACGGCGCACACCTCACAGGCTTGAACAAAGGACTTTGTGTCTTTATCCATGTGGTCCACCAAAAATGGCGTTTGAGCAGGGATAAAGTGTGGTTTATTCCAGGGTGACAAGCAAGTTTATTAGCATGTACCCATTGCAAAACCTAGGACCGGGCAGTGTCTGGAACAAACTGACAATCTGGGGGTCCATCTCCACGGTTGGTTACGGAGACCTTCCTGGATATGAGACTCTCTCCCAGGAGATGGGGCCAACCACACAGGATGGAGGAAGACTGGACTCAGGGTTTGTGGGTATCTCATTTGTGGAAAACTGTTGAGAGAGGGCATCAGGTTTGATGTTCCAGAAGAAGTTTTTAAGGTCAGTCCAAACCAAAAAAAGGAACCTGCACCCCCTCCAACCAATGCTGCCATTCCCACAGAGCCAGCTTAACAGCCAACAATTCTCGGTTTCCAACATTATAGTTCCTTTCTGCAGGGGACAGGCACAGAGGTCAGGCAGAAGTGAATGCAGTGCAGGGGAAGCCAGGTAAAGGGGGGTGTGCTGAGAGTCAAAACCAGAGTGTAGAGCAGAGGTTCAGAGAGTCCAAAGTGACAGTTGAGAGCAGGGGGGAGACGCTGGAGAACTGGGACGGCGTGGAGTTGCTGAGGATGGTTGTTGGAGACTGGGATTCTGTGTGCAGACAGGCAGGTGAGCAAAAAAAAACGGAAGGCAAAAGACAAAAATGTTCTCATACTCTGCATGTGTCGCAGGTCTATAACACATAGGTAAACTGACAATTTGGCAAAGAGTGGAGTGCAAGACCAGTCCTAAAATACTGTGAGCGCAGGCTTGAAGGTTGATTGGTGGCAGCTGTGTAGACTGCTGAGGAGACTCTCCGACTCCACCTGGCTTGAGGCCAACCCCCAATGGGGAAGAGGGAAAATAAAAGACAACACATAATATCTACTCCCACAAAAGGGGAGTGAGACAAAGAGGAAAACCAAAAAAAAAAAAAGGAAAACAGGAACCCTGACAAAACTGGCCCAACCAGGTGATCCTTGCAAGATCTGTGACAGAGGAGTCAAAAGAATTATCAGAGGAGTTATCCAAGAGCCAAGGACCACTTGTGGAGAGCTCCAGGAAGAACTGAAATTAGCAGGTACAATTATTTCAAGGAACACAATAGTAATGCACCCAAAAGTCATGGCCTGTTTGTACACTCACCACGCAAGACTCAAGTACTGAAGAAAAAACACACTGAAACTCGTTTAAACTTTGCTGCGCAACATTCAGACTAACCTATCAAATACTGGGATATACTGGTCAGATGAGAGCAAAATTGATATCTTTGAATGCCATAATTCACACCATGTTTGGAGGTCAAATGGCACAGCACATCACCTCAAAAACACCATACCAACAGTGAAGTTTGGAAGTGGGAACATCATGGTGTAAAAGTGCCACAAAATGTCAGATGGATTCATAAAGAGGGCCAAATTAGGTTTGAATTCAGGATTTAAATTTAGGAATTTGTAAAATGATGTTTCGAAGCTGCTAAATGTATTTGTGTTTCTCATGGTAAATTTTCCTTCATTTGAAGGCAGCTTGTTACACAGCAGTGATTCAGTCTACTTTCAGTGCAGGGAAACTTTCCAGCTGTCAGGGAAAAGAAAAATTACTTGTTTGGCCGGAGAGGATTTTTTAAGAGTGATTTGAAAGGAAAAATAAATCACAATGGGAGTGTCACTGACAAATAAGCTCTGCCAAGTCTGGTCCAAAAACAGCCTACTAATGAACCACCATGGGGTTTGAGACAAGGTCCTGCAAACCAGATGGACAACTGCTTGGATTCCAGGGCATGATGCTGCTGGAGAAACTGGCTTTAAATTGGATTTCATTCTCACCCTTAAATTGTCTTTCTTCCTCTGTCCTTGGCTCATTCAAATTTTGGAGGGTCAGCTCCTAAATCTTCTGTACTGGAACAACATCTTACTGTTAGCATGGACTAAGCTTGTCAGGAAGGGCAAAATTTCAAACTCGGCAGAGACTTTAATTAAAATTTCTTTCATGAATGTTTGTGAAACAAAGGTATATGGAAGGTGTGAAGTAGCTCCATTGTCAACTTCAAATTGGACTGAGGTTGTTGTTATTATTGTTGTTAATCGAGCTGGTAAGCCAGTTTCTCCTCACTTTTGTGTTTATTGATTTCTTGTTGCATGGATCGGTTATTGGACATTCAGAGGGTGTTCCTACACATACTCATGTCTGCAATGCAATGATACACTGACTGTGAGCCCCTTTAACACAGCAGGGTTCATTTGGGTCACCTGGGCAGCAATGACTCAAGGTGACAATGCCTGGGACAACTGGCTTGGGTAAGTAACTGCTCAAATCAAATCAAATCATGAAATATATTTCTATAGCGCCAAATCACAAGTTACATTAAGGCACTTTACATCTAGAGCAGGTGTAGGGGAAGGACAGGGTCTAGCGGCCTTGTCTCTGTTCAATATGGGAGTCAGTTCATTTTGTCTATTACATTGTTAGTAGGGATTTGGATGATAGTGATCTAATATTCAATTGTTCACTTGAAACTTTTAGATCCGAATTGGTGGCAGTTTTAATTTCAATTAGATTTTCATTTTTGGCTAGTCTTCTGTGTACTTGTGGTTTAATCGGGGATCGGGGGACAGACTCAGTTTCTGTGGACATAGTTTTTATTCCATTCTGGGCAGGCAACCACTCTGACTGAGCTGCAGAGAAGAGTGTTAAACTGCATCTCTGCTTCCTGGTCTGGAATTTCATGGTTTCAACTAGTAACTAGTAACTCTCCACGGTGGGATGGATGCCCATCTCCCCTAATCAGACCAGGTCTCCCTGACAAAGTCTTCCAGTTATCTTTGTACAGTAGTGCACGTTGTGTTCTGGACACCATCTCAACAACCAGCAGTGAAATGACAACATGCATTTACTAGCAATTTCAGATAAGACTGGATGTCTCACGCTTTGGTCCCAGGGATGCACTGAACTATTCCCGCTATTGTTGCTATTTTCGAATCGACTCGACTCGAGTCTGTTTCTCAGCTGAGTGCTGAGTAGAGAGAACCTTTTGGAAACAGGAAATGGATGGTGGTGACCGTGGACCGCTGCCTCATGTCATCCTGCAGGTGGTGACTTATCGCCATCCCATGTACCTGCAACGCCTGCTGCTCCCTTATCCTCATGCATTCCATACTGCAGCTCATCTCCATGAACTTTGTGCAGCATCATGTTTCTGCCTACGCCTGTTTTGAATAACCTCCTCTCCCGCTCTCATTCTCACCCTACGCCACCCTCCCACCGTGCATCTCTCGCTCTCGTTCTTGCTCTCTCTCTTTTTCTCCTACTCTCAACCCAACCCGTCGAGGCAGCTGGCCGCACCCCCCGAGCCTGGTTCTGCCTGAGGTTTGTGCCTCTTAAAGAAAGTTTTTCCTTGCCACTGTCACCAAGTGCTTGTTCATTAGGGGATCTGTTGGATCTCCTTAAATCATTTGTTTGGTCTAGACCTGCTCTATATGTAAAGTGCCTTGATGTAACTTTGTTATGATTTGACACTAAATAAATCTGATTTGATTTGATGTCAGTCAGTTGACAGTCACTCGGTCACCCTGACTAGGGCCCAGCTGCTCACTAACTGCTGGGGGGTAAGTTAGCTGCTGCAGGAGCTCCAGGTTGGCCTGGACAGGGGTCCGACTAGCTACACTAGCATAAGTTGGACTTGCTAGGTGCAGAACCACACCACGCCTCCAACTCATTATGTCTTCATTTCTTTGAACAACTTTCATTGAAGACATTTTCCACTATGACTAAAATAGGTAGCAAAGTGACTAAACAGGAAACTCTCAGAGCAGTAGAAAGTGAGAGCAGAAGCAGAAACAGGAGAAGGAGAATGAAGAGAGAGAGATGGACAGCGAGAGGCCATTGCTATTTGTTAAGTTTGCAGAGATGATTCAGAAATCAATTAAAACTAATTGCTTTACTAACTGTGAGTTCAGTGAAAATTAACTGTCAGTAAGTTTGAGTGAATGGCCAATTTAAACCACAGAACCCACAGAGATAGGTGACATGAAGTCAAACAGCACCACCAGTGTTCGGAAAAGACATAACACACTTATCACCAAAGAATTTACTCTGCTGCAATGTGGTTAATCAATTCCCCTGCAATTTAACAAGACCCAGGTACTGAAACCAGTCAAATTTCTTTCATCTTTTCAAACCATGCGAGGCTGGATCAATGGAACAAAGCTGTTCATATGTTAACAACAGACCTCCCCAAACATAATTGAGAGAAATGAACGATCATATGCCTGTGTAATTCTTTCCATTGTGGAAAAAGTCACAGATAATGCTGCAATTATTTCCTAATTAAGAGATTTATCATTTATCTGTTGTTCACTAAAACATGTTGTTATGGTCTCCGGGGTGACAGTTCTTTTCATTTTCTTGTTTTATTGTGGTGCAATCACTTATTTGTGCAGCAATCAAGGCCGATTGGGTTAGGGTTAGGGTTATGTACCCATCCGGGGGGAGTCTCCTCCCTGGGCCACACCTCCACACCACCCATCCGTGTGGCGCCCAATCATTCCCGTTTGTGGCTGGCCTTCCACTTCTGCCATTACAGGTCCCACCCGCCAATCGCAAGCTTGCCCAAGCTTGCCGTTGTGTGGTGGGCCAATGACTGGTGGCCTTACTGGGCCTGGGTGAAGGGCCCGGTCCAGGCGTGGGGTGTGGGCAGGCGTCAGCCTCACCGGTGCATGGCGGGGCCCTTGCTGGGGGTCAGGCCGGGGATGCTCTTTGCCCCTTGGCTTAGCCTGTTCTATGTGGGATGTGTAGGATGTGCCCGACAGGCCTGGGGTCCTTTGGTTCCTTTGTCTCTGGACTGCCTGTGCTCTGGGGGTTGCTGGGGGCCCTGGTGGCTGGGTCCTGGCATGCCTGCTATCCCAGGCAGGGGATTGTGTTGTTATAGTCTCCTGCATCCACTAGTCATCTACTCACAGCATTCACTGACAAACTGTAGCATGCATTTTTACACACGTACACACATATATACAATACGAGATGCACATATTGTATGGAAAACCCTGCTCTCACGGTTTATGTTGATATTGTTCTTGCTGTTGTTGTCGTTTCTGTGTGCCCATCTTCCCCATGTTAGCAGTGTTGCTGCTGTTTTTGTACCCCCCCTCCTGTCCTGCCTCGGTGTGTGTCTCTCTGTGATTCATTACCATGTGTGATAGTTAACTGGAGGTTATCTTAGTTTTGGTGAGTAATCAGATTGATTTATGTTAACTTGTATGAGGCACTAGATCTGGGTAAACATTAGGTTTAGTTTATGGTTGATTTTCAAACTCCTGGCCCGCCACCACACACAGGTAACTTGAATGTCTGGATCACACTAGCATTTATGGGTGGCTGTTAGAATGTGTTTAAAGAAAGCAGGGTCTTGTTTTGTTGGTTTTATGATTTGGCACCACCTGCAGCCCTTCTCCTTTGTTCTCTGCCTCACATGATTTTTCTGTGTATTGTTTGTGTATTTGGTATTCCAGTTTCAGACCAGCTTCAGGCTGGTGAGGGACAATCTTACCATTCCATTTGGTTATACGGAAGATGTCCCTCGACATCTATGGGGTGGAACACATGTCCAGCCGTGTACCATTCAAAAGCATTAAGCTTATATACCTAATCTGCACTTGAAGCAGCTGTAATATATAATTCTGATTCAGACCTCTCCTCTATCTCCCACAAATCTTTCTTTGGTTAGATGACAGATAAGACCGACTGTCCTATGTAATCTATAACTCCCCACCCTTTGTGTTTTAATCAGCAAGGTAGCAACAAAAAGATACATATATCATTAAAGTCTGCTCCTGATAAGTCAGATAAGAATTTTAGACTCTCATCAAGGGACTGAGTCATGAGTGCATTTCAACACTGAGTTTAATCAGAGCAGATCACATAAACTGAAAATAGGGCCAACAACTATTGCTACAAAATCTACTAATGGATGCATCTCTAAGAAGAGGATGGCTGGTCTCTGAAACAGTAAAGGGGCAGCTTGAGCTGAGAGCTATTTGTAGGGTCTGGAACGTGGGCTGCTCCCCCCAATGAGTGCTTCTTTTCACTGTATAGATTTCCGTTCTTTCATATTGTAATGGTCATGGTGGCCTGCGGTTGGATGCAAACCATTTAGCTGTGTGGGACACATTATTCCTAACAGGCACAATCTCTCTCTTGTTCAGTAACACTCTGCTTTTCCCTCTTCATGCCTCCTTCACTGTTTCCTTTTCCATGTCTGACTCTCATGGAATGTAACTTTTCCCCTTGTTCCACTCTTCCCTCCAGTGCTCTTCCTCCTGTTTGTTTCTCTTCCTCTCTTTAAAGATGAATCATTCCTCCATCTGCATGCTCAATTAAACTATTCCAAACCTCTTTCTTAATGCAAATTTCTAATATTGTGACAGTGAATGTAAATAGCAACCAATAGCGATGGCAACTCTGTCTCAGTGATGCTCCTCTTCACTTTGTGTGCACCTGTTTGTGTTTGTTATGGCCGAATGCTGCACCCATGAGGCGTGTTACATGACACTGTCTGGGCACTCTTGCAGGCTGCTCTTCTCATTCATCTGTGCCGATGATGTATGTCTGTGCATCCACTGTTGGGGCCAAGCATGCCTATGAGAACGCCCTTATCTGATGCTGAACACTGAAACTCCTGTGCCTTGGCTTCCCGCATGTTGGTTCAAAGATTTGGTGGTGAAAGTCAACTGCAGAAGAGAGGGGAGGGAATAATATTTGAGTTTATGTTACCGCTGCTGCTATAATAACTGCACTTTAGTTGTACAGTCCTGCAGAGTCCCGAGGGTGCAAGCAAAGCCAACGTCAAAGGCTTAACAGCATTTGCCTCTTTATGCAACCACAGGAGGATGGCAAGATGGCTGGGGCGCAGAGCATAAACACACAAACACACATAGAATGAGAGACCACTTAGGTGTTCACACATATCCATGAAAATCCCGGTTCTAACGTGTGAACCAAAAAGTCCACAAGCATGTCCACATACACACATTCATAAAATTAATCAGAGCCATTGATCTAGGCCTGAAGGCCCTGAGAAGTGGCTCAGGTGAGCACTCTCTCTCCAAGCCTCTCCATTATGGTCTTCTCCACACAGGCAGATCGGCTTCAGCTAATTAACAGCCTATTACAATTTAGATATATGCAGGGTCAAGCACAGAGTACAGGCAAAATTAGCTTCTTTAAAAGCCAAGAAAGGGGAGGAAAAGTGGGGAAAGGCAAAGGAATTAAGGGGCTAAGAGTAGTCAAGTGGTGAGGGGAATAGGTAATGTGAGGAATAGGAGTAGAGAAAGGTAAGATGAGGTGGGAAGGTACAAAAGGAAACAAAGGCCAAGGGAGGGAGGATAGTTGCCTGAAAGACAGCAACAACAGGACAAGTGCACTTCACACTGCTAATTCCAAATTTCTTCTCACTCTGGTTTTTCACTCCTGTTAGTGTTACAGGAACTTTACCAGCCCTTGTCCATAAAAACTGATGGGTGCTTTCTGTTCGCAGAACAGAGGAAACCTTTGGTTCTTCAGATGTATTTCAATGCATTTATTTAAAAGAAAACACAAACAAAATGTCCAGTTAGCCTTCGGTGTGTGTGACAAAAAAGAAAAAGAAAAACATTCTGTAGATGTATTTATTAGTATTCAAGATACCCTTATTCTTATCTTAGGATGTTTGCAATGACATGAACATTACAGGAAGAAGAAACAATGTCATTCATCTAAACTTGACAAAAAGAAAAGAAATCCACTTTCACTGCGGCATGGACTTTTTTTTGTTTTTTGTTTTTTTTTTCTTTCCTTTTCCTTTCTTTTCTTTTTGGCCTGTATCAACTTGGTGGCCAAAACTGAGATGAGTCTGCGGCAGGTTGAACAGACCAGAGAGAGAGAGATTTCAGCTGAGCAGCCAAGAGTCATTTAGGGAATGACATTTTATTTTATTTGTTTTCATTTAACCTTCACTTAACAAGGCAGGTCACTTAAAGAATAACAGTCTTCCTCCATTGCAGCATGGCCTATCACTCGGCTTCCTCCCTGCTCTGTGTGGAAAAGTTCAGTCAATGGAATTACAAAACCAAACCGACATTTAGGCTGAACACATTGACGGAAATAGATAATTGCTGAGAGGAACCCAATTACAATTGCACTGTCTGTTAAAGTCCTGCCAGCAGCAATTTTTCTACTTGACAGTCTACTAAATATGTACTTTTGTCACTGTAATGTATGATTATGTCCTGGCTTTACATTGATGTCTGACTGACAGCCGCTATCAATGCAGTTGGCAACTTGGCGAGCAAGCACTAGAGTCAGTTTATCAAATTATCTTTCTGGATTTTGCCACTTTCAATGTACCTTAAGGAGACTTGCAAAGAAGCTTGTGCTGACACAAGCTTCTCTCCTCAAATTAAACTGAAACTTGTCGGTTTACCTCAACTCTCCCTCCAATCCCTCCCTCTTCCTGTCTTTGAAGTTGGATTATTGCTCTTCCTGCAGACTCTTTTAAACTGTTCAAAACCTCTTTTAAATGCAAAATTCTGATATTGTAGCTGAGCATGTAAATGGTTATGTAATTTGCGTTGCCATTCATTCTCGGTCATGAAAAAAGTCAGTAATGCTTTGATTTCATTTTCCAAAGATCCTTTAAATCTTTCACACATTTACTCTAAAATTGAACACAAATTACATGCACACCAAGAGCTTCCTGTGAGTGGGGGTCTGTAATTTTCTGCTAATGGGAAAAGATCCTGACAAAATTAACTTTTATGAGTTTCAGCTGAGAGTTGTTCGTACAGCCAGGAACATACCTTCCACATTCTTTAACATACAGTATCATACTGTAAGAATAACCTGCAGCACAGCAGATGTTTAAAAAATAGCTATGTCTATGATTAAGGACAATTTAAAGTAACCCCTCTTCCCAACAAACTTAAAAATGCATTCCTGTGTAAGTAAAAATAAACAACATTATGTGAAAACCAGCACCGAAAACTCCATCAGCCCTGCATTACTTATATTAGGAATAATTTGTTTCCAAGGAACATGACTGTAGTATTCCTCGAAAGCTCAGCTACCCCTCTCAGTCTTGCATGGTTGGAAGTCAGTTTATTGTTTCAGTCATCAATGATCTATTCTTTGCTTGAGGTTTAATCAAGTAATAGAAATAATAGAAATAATTGAAAGAGTTTGATTGTGTTGAATAATGAATTAGTACCGGTTGAACACTCTCAGAAGATATTTTCAGACCAATATTTTACCACTATTGGTTTGGGGAAAGAACTACAGTCACAACTTTCCACCTGCAACTTGCTGAGTGTGACTGAAAGAGCACTCAGGATGTTGTGGTATTGCACAATGTTTTCATTTGAAGATATTCTTTAAAACAGACAACTGGGTTCAAGACACAAGAATTAATCAGTCACTTAATCAGCCCAGTATAAAAAAAACTTTGATTTCTTCTCTCTATGTGTTATACTCCTGAGTGTGAGTGGTTGTGTGTCATTGTCTGTCTGTGTTGGCCTTGCGATGGACTGGTGACCTGTCCAGGGTGTACCCTGCCCTCACCTGGTGTGCGCTGGGATGGGATTCATAAGAAGTTGAAGATGAGTGAATGAATTAATTAATGTCTTACACTCTCTACACACTTAGATTTTCAATCACTGGTAGTGCTGTTTAACTTTGTGTCACCTATCACTGTGTGTTTATCATCTATGGGTATCTGTGGTTTAAATTGGCCATTCACTCAAGCTTAGTGACAGTTAACTTTCATTCAGCTCACAGTCGGTTAAACATTTAGTTTTCACTAATTACTAAATCACTCAGGTGATTTCTTAGCTCTGCTAACTTAGCTTAGCAATTAGCAATGACCTCACACTCTCCATCTCTCACCTATTTCTCATTATCTCACGTCTGCTCTCACTTTCCTCTGCTCTGCGTGCTTCATGTTCATTTACTCCTCTGCCTCCCTAATGCAGGTTGTTGATATGGAGGAGAGAGTTCATGAGTTGGAGGCGCTGCTCTGTACCATAGTCCAACTTATGCTAGTGTAGCTAGCCAGACCCTTGTAGTTGGTGCGGGCTGACTTGGAGCAGCTACTGCAGCAGCTCAGAGAATTACTTACCCCGCAGCAGTTCCTGAGCAGGGGTCTAGTCAGGGCAGCTGGGTGACTGTCCAAGACAAGATGTATAGCTGTAGGCAGCAGCCCCTGGTTCACCATCGACCAGTTCACGTTTCTAACAGGTTTTCTCTACTCAGCGACACACCTGCTGAGAAACCAACTCTAGTTATAGGCGATTCTACTCTGAGGAACGTGAAATCAGTGACATACAGCAGTTAAGTGGATCCCGGGGGCCAGAGCAGGTGACATTCAGTCTCTGGCTAAGAAAATGCGTAAATATGGTTAAGTGGTAATTCACGTCGGCAGTATGCCATTCGGAATTCACAAAGATAAAAGTGGAGTCGATGTGTAATTTCGCCTAAACGATTTGGACATCACAGTTTTCTCTGGACCCCTGCCCAATCTGATGGGCGGAGGTCTAGAGAAGATGGGGTGATGACATGTATGAACGCATGTCGTCATTTTATCGCTGGATGGAAAGACTGGAAGACTTTCTGGAGGGGCTGGTCTGATTAGGAGAGATGACATTCATCCCACCATGAAAGGGGCCCTTTGGCATAATCAAGAATCTGACTGAATTTACTAGTAAAATTAAAACCATGACATTCCCAAGTCCAGAAGGCACACTCTAACACTCTTTTCTCCGCCTTAGTCAGAGCAGTAGCCTCCCAAGAATAGAATAGAATCGATGTCTATAGAAACTGTGTCTGTCCCCCAAACTCCTAAATTTAGTAGATCTATTAAACCAAAAGTAAACAGAAGAGGAGTTAAAAATAAGAACTTAACTGAAATATAAACTAACACCAATTCGGATCTAAATATAATTTACATGTGGAGTATTGAATATTAGATCACCATCATTCAAAGCTGGTAATTAATGATTTGATCACTGTTCATATTATGGATTTATTCTGTATTACTGACCTGGCTTAAACATAAATATGTAAATGTAAATATATGTACTATAATAGTAGAGGCGGCTGCAATATTTCATTCTATCTTATAAATCAATCCTAGACCAAAATCTGGTTACAGATCTTTTGAAAGCTTTACCCTCTGTTTCTCACATTCAAACTGGAAAACTGAAAAACCAGTTCTGGTAGTTACAGTATATCTTCCACCTGGCCCTTACTCTGAGCTTCTATCAGAGTTAGTACTGATAAATGATAATTAACTGAAAATTTACACATAATTGCTAAACTGCCATGTCTACAGTCAAGTCAACAGAGGACTCCTCCCCTACAGAAATTGATTACTTTGTGAATAGCATTGTGGCCTCACTATGTTCGAATTTTGATTCTGTTACTCCTCTGAAAAAGAAAGTAATGAAACAGAGGAGGCTTGTACATTGGTATAGCCCGCAAATTCACGCATTAAAACAAACATGAACATTGGAACGGAAGTGGTTTAAACACATATAAAAAAGTTCTAGACAGTGCAAGACGCTCCTACTATTCAGCATTGATATAACAAAAACAAGAACAATCCCATGCTTCTCTTCAGTACTGTAGCCAGGCCGACAGAGAGTCATAGCTAAGTGGAACCACTGATTGCTTTAGCTCTCAGCAGCAGCTGATTTTATGGGCTTTTTTAGTAATGAAACTGTAACAATCAGAGCCAAAATTCAACAGCTTTTACCTTCAATTGGCAGTAGTCCACTATAAAATGCAACAGCTTCTCAATCAACTGTACAACCAGCTTTGTATTTGGAATCTTTTTCACATTTAAATCTCTTTGAGCTAGTTTCTACAGTCTCATTAGCTTTAAAATCAACTCTTCTTTTAGACCTGATACATACCAGGCTATTTAAAGATTTTTTTCCACTATTTACCATGTATATTCTCGATCTGATCAATGTCAGTTTATCTCTTGGTTATGTAACACAGCCTTTAAAAATTGCTGTTATTAAACCTTTCCTCAAAAGACTTACACTTAATCCAGATTTTTTGGCTAAAGGGAAAAAATTTAAATAAAATCAAACCTCAGAAAAAAAGCAGTTGCAAGCCAATTATTTGAACATCTGCATAGTAACGGTTTATTTGAAGACCTTCAGTCAGGTTTTCGAGTATATCATAGCACAAAAAAAGCAATGATATAAGTTACCAACAACATTCTAAAGCAGAGGTGTCCAACTCCGGTCCTGGAGGGCCACTGTCCTGCATGTTTTAAATGTTTCCTGTTTCCCTTAAACACATCATCAATACACCTTCAACAAACGTTCAAATGGTCAGCTCGTCTTCAAGCTCTGCTGAGGTCTAATAAGGAGCCACTTATTTCAATCAAATGTGCTGGAGCAGGAAACATCTAAAACATGCAGGACAGTAGCCCTCAAGGACCGGAGTAGGACGCCTAACTTGTTCTGAAGACTTCAGACAATGAATTGGCCTCCATACTTGTCCTGTTGGATATTAGTGCTGCTTTTGACACCATTGACCATAATTGTTACTGTCCACTCCTAATTTTCCCCTCAACCACCCCACTATACCTGTCTGTCTACCTCTCCTAATCAAGATCATCAGAGTCCTGGCAGACGAAAAGACAATGTCAACAAAATGGCTGAGGTGAGATGAGGCAAAACCTACCATTTTCACACTGAATGGGAGGAAGAGTATTTTTTTGGTTATTCTCATTCAAAGCCTTTTTGTCTGATATACAATGTAATGGTGGCATTGGCTAAGAAAGGGAATCTGGAGCACCATTCTTCTGTTTGGTTCATATTAAAGTCAGTAATGGCAATGGCTCCCAATGCAGATTGGCAACTCTGTGTGTGTGTGTGTGTGTGTGTGGGAGAGAGAGAGAAGCAGAGATAGTGGGTTTGTGCTACAGTGCCCAATGCAGACTGGCAACTGTGTGAGATGATTTCTGTGTGTGTGCGCTAGAGAGAGGAGGGAGGGTTGGCAGTGATAATGTCAAGTGGTTATGGGACAGTGTTGGGAAGTTAGTTACTGCAGGCTGTAAACGATGTGTGTGGGCTTGCGAAGTTGAAATTGGACTAGTAGATCTTGGGAGGCTGGGTACTTGAAAAGTAGATCTTGGATCAAAAAAGTTTGGCCACCCCTGCCTTAGGCAATATTATCTAGATGCATAGCATCCAGTTATACTTGTCAATGAAGCTGACTGAAACTAATCAGACTTCAGGCATACAGACATAAAGATCTGGATGACCTGCAACTTTTTACTTCTGAATTCAGACAAAACCGCAGTCACTATACTTGACCCTTAGCAACATAGAGAAGCATTATCTGATCATGGAACAACTCTCCATAACATTAGTTTGGCCTCCAGTTCCACTGTTAGGAATCTTGGAGTCATTCTTGATCATGACATGTACTTTCTCCATATAAAACCAGTCTTTAGACTACTGTAATTCATGACTATCAGGATCGCTGAGAGGCCTTCAGTTTATTCAGAATGCTGCTGCACGAATATTAACAGGAAATTCGAAAAAGAGATCACATCTCTCCTGTCTTCTTTGGCTCCCATTGAAATTCAGAATAGAATTTAAAATCCTTCTTATGTACAAAGCTCTTAATGATCAAACCCCATATCTCAGAGAGCTCATAGTTCCTTACTGTCCTAGTAGGCCACTCCGCTCTCTAGATGGAGGTTTACTTCTGGTTCCTAGAGTCTCCAAGAGTAAATTGGGAGGCAGAGCTTTCAGTTATCAGGCTGCTCTTCTATGGAACCAACTTCCAGTATCAGTCCAGCTTTCAAGATCAGGCTTAGAAACTTCCTTTATGACCAAAACTACAGTTAAAATTAACGGTTTAATTACTCTTTTTCCTTTAGCTGTGCTGCTATAGGCCTAGATCACTAGGGGTTCCACTGAAAACCTCCCTCCTCCTCCCTCTTCCTCTCTCCTTCTCTGTCTGTGACTTCCTCTCTGTCTTTCTCATTCCCCCATGTATGTATGTACATTACGTGTCTCTAATTTTCTTTTCCTGTCCCGGTCCTCCAGATACTGAATCATCTCTGCTCCATGTTCCTGCTCAGTACCTGCTGCTGCAAGAGATAACTTTTAGTTATCATTGCACTACAACTCACTTCCCATTTGAACCTCTACCTCTCCCTTACTGCTAATATTTACTAGTACACATTTAGAACTACCAGGTTACAACCAATGTATATTTTGTTTGTATTTTCCATGGCATCTTATCTCCTGATCTTGTTCTCTCTCCATCCCTCTACCCAGTCCCCCATCCTCTCCTTCATGCTTGCTTTCACTGCATCTGCTTCTCTATCTCTCTTTGTTCTGTTCAAGGTCTGTTCATGGTTTTTCCTTGCCACTGTCATCAAGTGCTTGCTCATCAGGGGATCTGTTAGGTCTCCTTAAATCATTTGTTTGGTCTAGACCTGCTCTATATGTAAAGTGCCTTGATGTAACTTTGTTATGATTTGGGGCTATACAAATAAATCAGATTTGATTTCATGTCAGTCAGTTGACAGTCACTCAGTCACACTGACTAAGACCCAGCTGTTCACTAACTGCTTGGGGGTAAGTTAGCTGCTGCAGGAGCTGCTCTAGGTCGGCCTGGACCAATTTGTTGTCCTTGCCACTGTTGTGAAGTGCTTGCTCTTGGAGGGATATGTTGGGTCTCTTTAACAACTCTTTACAAAAGACTTTTGGTCTAGATCTGCGCTGTCTAAAATGCTATATAAATAAATTTGATTAGATATTTAAATTTGACTTCATAGAAACACAAACAGCACAATGATGGCTTAAGGGATTTATGAACCACGTAACTATTTCTACTATTTACAAAAGTAATTTCCTTTGACTAGAAGATTAATGGCGATGAAGACATTCTGTCATGTATGTGTCAAAGTATGATTGCATGAAAGACTAGACTCACAAAGATCAAGTTACCCAATATTTAGTTTTTGTTTTTGTTTTTTTTTTTTTTTGTATTTTTAGTCCTGTGAAGAGAAGAGAGATGCTGGTAATAATTTAAAGTATCAACAGTTTGAGACTGATAACAGGCCAAGTACATCAACTACATTTCAATGAAAATGAAATGAAATGTTTTCTCAAGTTTTTTCATCTGAAATGGGAAGAAGAAAGACATCTTACGATTGATGAACGCTGCAGTTGTAGAATACAAAGTCCACGCTAGCAAACTTCTTTCCTGTCTCTTTAGACATCAGATACAGTTGTATGACACGTTGATCACCTGGAAGCAGACAAACACATCAACACTGAATTCATTTATATAAAAAAAATTTTAAATGAGCCCAGGATCAGATATTAAGAGGTGGATTAATTTGAAGTTTCAGCAGTTAGAAACTCATAAATGTACCTGTTTTAAGTGAAAACTGTAATTTTCACAAAGAACTGGGTGCAGTTAAAGTGAATAGTTTTGTGTTTTACACAGTTGAATGAGTTGGTTGAAAGAGAAAATACGAGAACAAATTAAACAGATACACTGAAACACTAAAGTCAGATATTTTTGTTCCGTTTTTTACATATAGTGCAAATTCCAGACCAAAATAATTATAAGGCTAGGCCATTCCCACATTAACTATAACAAGCACAGCACTTTTTTTTACCCTGGTAGCGTGTGATAGGGGCAACATCTTTGGTAGCTGGAGATAGGCAGAAGATGCGTCCACCATAGACGCGTCCTTCTGTTGTTACATAGTCCTCAAAGGAGCAGTTGACTCCAGCAGACAGACTAGGCACATTCTGAGTCTGGAGCACCAACTGCGAGGAGGAGAAGAAAGAAGAGGGCCAACATACACATTTAAATTTATACTCATTAGTAAATGGGATTTGTCATATCAGAGCATAAAATGCTACTCAGAAATTTGGCTCCAAACTCAGCTTTGAGCTCCCTCTCTAAATGATGTACACATAGCCAGCAATGACGAAAGCACACTTTATTTAATCTCATTTCACATCTTTCTTACGTCAACCATCCATCTTTCTTTTCCGCAATTCTTCTCATGGAAGAAACACACATACAATACGCACTTTCTGGCAATACAACACACTGTACCTGTACTTCTGACATGGTGACAGAGACAGCGTTGGGTTGGACAGATATTCTGACACATTGCTCCACTCTGGTGGTGAAGCGCTGAGGTTCCTCTGGCCTCTCACAGTGATCCTTCCTCAAACATCTGCAACAGGAGAAGGCACCACAGACCAACCAAACTTTTATATATTAAACTTGCATATTTCTGTGAATTAGTCACATCTTGCAACGGTAGTTGCATGTTATGTTATTTTAATGGTGGAATTCAGAATAACCAAACGCTGGGAACAGTTGTATCACAGAGCAAAGACAGTTCCAATGTCTTTATTTACCTTTAGCTTTCAGTCTCAATAAGCATGTAATAAAATTAACTAATCCAATAGGAAATGCAGCAGCAAGGTGAGGGGAGGGTCAGAATGAACATGTACAGTACAGAAGTTTTATAAATCAGGATTAATCTGTGGTTTATCGATTGTGGTAAATAATTCAAAATGTTATGGGGCTGTTAAGTGAATAGTTAATTGCACTAGTTCAGATGAAGCACATAAGAATACTATAGGCTGCCTATTTACACTTTACATTTATCAGCAGCTACTTGTAATGACACAATGATAATGTACAATCAACATTAACAGTTGTCACTGACAACTCTGCTAATCCCTAACTCCCCTTTCAAAAACAAGATGGCTCATCCCCTCAATGAATATATTTCTCTAATTTATAGGATTTCCTCTGAGGTTTCTGACAATAAGGTTCCAGTTAATTACTGTAAAGATTCCACGAGGTGATGAGTACATGCACTTACACATTATGCAGCACACACCAGCCACAGTGAGGGTCTCCTGATCCTAGGCAAGTTCCACATGAGGTGTACTGCTCACAGTTCTCTATTGGCAAGCGTGTAACCTGGCAACACACACACACACACACACCTGGTGAATGTTGCACACAAATCCAGGGAAGGAGCTGAATCATAGCTGATGAAAACGACTTCCAGAAAAATAAATATTTGACCTTTTTTTCCCATTGTCAAAAAAATCTGGTAATAGGCTAAATTCAATTTGTATTTTGATTTATTAATGGCTCAAGTGAGGCTTGCCTGTTGCACTGTGATTCTGAAACATTTTTTTTTTTCTAATTTGAAAGTTAGGGTAGTGGGCTCTGGGCATTGGCCATATAGGCGGTTACCTAGGGTGCCACCTGTGAAGGGGGCGCTGCTGCACGCCCTCATAAAAAGAAAAAAATAAAATAAAACAATAAATACATTAAAAGATTTAATTGCAATAATTTGCTCCCACTGACACCTTTCCTCATGCTTTGTCTTAAAAATAAAAAATGAACAAATACAGAAAACATAAAAGAACAACAACCTGCCCGCCCTGAACTTGTCCTGCATTGTGCACTGATGAGTTAGTGCACATCTCAGGTGGCAGTTCCTACTGACGGACGTTGTTTTTGTCTTTGTATGTCTCTGTATGTTCATCCTGCAATGGACTGGTGACCTGTCCAGGGTGTACCCCGCCCTTGCCCAATGACAGCTGGGGTTGATTCCAGCATCCAGCGTGACCCAGAAAGGGATAATCAGCAGAAGATGAATGAAGGATTGAACAATCACAGTTAGTAATATGCTGAACACATTAAATAGGAATCTGTCTGCTACAGCAACATGTTTTGCTTGTACTGTGCACTAATAGGTAAATCTCCTATATATGTGTGCTGTAGAGATGCAGAGAAGGAATTAAGCATTTAATTATTTATTTATTTTATTTATTTTATTGTCTTTTTTTTTTTTTTTTGTTAGTGTGTGTGATCAACAGCCTGTTGTCCATTGATTTGGGGTGGTGTTTGTGTGTGCGTGAGTTGGGGGCAGGGCATACCATAATCTCGGTAAGGCACCAAACTAGCTAGAGCCAGCGCTGTCTCTCTGTGTTCCTTAGACATTGTGTGAAGTAAGTCTTAAAACAACTTTAACACTACAAAAAATTTGCTTGGTTTATTCTTATCACTAAAGGTGATAAACTACACGTTGATTTGGGTTTTTATATAACAATGTTCTAGTTTAATATATGAAAAAATATAACAATTATCTGATAGCATGGAACCCAGTGCCTTAAGATGAATGCCCTCATTTTAGTGATGTGCCATGCGCGAACAATCTGGCTCTGAGAGCAAGTTTCTGTGAAGTGAACAAGTGAAGTGAGTGGGAGCAATTTTTTTTTTTTTTTTTTTTAACCTCTTTTAACTGTCAAAGCCATGCAAGATTTGTATTGGTATGTGTGTATCCATGCTGAGCAGAGGGGAGGGGTGACAGACACACACACAGCACATGAGAAGCACATGAACAGGAGGGAGGCATGAGAGGGAAAGAAAGTTTGTGCACTAAAGAAAGTGGCAACATGATGGAAAGGTGATGAGCCCCTTGCCAGAGAAATGCAGACCCACTGCACTGGTGGGAGATCAACAGTTCAGTCCTCATCCTACACGTGATGGTACAGACACTGTGTATTGTAGCAACATCCATCCCCTCAGAGAGAATCTTCTGTATCTTCCCTATAGATTAGCTAAATCTGTTGCCTGGATGCTGCATTTTTTATTTTTTTACACAATTAGATTTATAATCTGTTGTATGATTATTTATACTTGACTATGCTGTTTCAATGTAAATAGTTAAAAGTTCATATACATTAAATCAAAGTTTGGACATTCATTTGTACTTAATTTATTTGTGCTCCAAGTTCAGTTTGTGAAATATGTAAATAAAGCGAAGTAAATACTAAAGATTTAATGTAATGTATGTGTTTTTTTTTTTTTTTTACATTAGTAATTGATTTGACAAATACTTTTACATTATTTTGTCAGAAATCAATTTAAGCAACAAGAAATCTAAGGGGACAAAAGAGTCATCTCTTTTTTGTGAGTCAAGCCAAAAGAGCCAGCTTTCTAAAAAGA
Source organism: Echeneis naucrates (assembly GCF_900963305.1). Taxonomy (NCBI): domain Eukaryota; kingdom Metazoa; phylum Chordata; class Actinopteri; order Carangiformes; family Echeneidae; genus Echeneis; species Echeneis naucrates. The sequence goes on from NC_042517.1 coordinate 22,299,679, forward strand.
GCTGAAATTCCCATCTCTGCTTCCTTCAGCTACCTGTACATCAAGACAAGTGTTTTGTTATTATTTCAACAGCATCTTCCCCAGTTATACCCCGAATTGTTCTTATATAGCTTAAATTTCCATACATGGCCTGTTACAAGGAATTGTTTATGTAAACAAAAATGATGCATGCATGCATTCAAATGATCTGTATTTAACTCTCAGTTAGGATCATCATAGACCCAAGTGTTTATGTAAATGTGAAAAAACCAGTCCACAAGAAAGTATTCAATTCCAAATGTTATAATTTCCTTTTTTTATTACAGAAAAACCAGAATGTAATTTCCATACTAGTGGAATTTTTCTTTTGATTATTAGTCTTTCATGTGTCAGTTAATTGTTGCCAGAGGTGTAGTTTAAACACTTAGTAGAGGACATAGATTAAACTGCACAGTTTATAAATTGTGGTCTATTTTTGTATCTTTACAGTGGTGGGGGGGTACTTCTATGTTTGAGTGTGAAAAGATAAAAGACCAAGTTGCATAATGAGAACTGTAGGATCCAAGATTTTCAGAGCTCCTCTGGCCTACAGTAGCACCAACTTATGGATTTTCAATCTTTTTGAGGTCCTCTATGAAGCAAAACATACCTCTATTCTTCCATGTTGTTTTACTTTCACTTTACTAATATACTCTAAGATACACTATTTCCTAACAGATGTTAGCTTTAGTTTTAAATTTTCATCAATAAGAACATATGTTCTCATTATCACCTTACAGCTGTCGAGCACTTAATTCTAAATCTAACTCTAAAAAGTCTTTAGCATAATAGATTTGTAATGGTAACCATCGGCATCAGCCATCACAAGAACATGAAAGGAATGCCTGTGATTTTTTTGCAAATAATATGCTGTTCTACTTAACACCCTTCAAATAAACATCAAGGAATATTCCTTTTAGTTTGATAAATCTTTACTCACCGCCATCTGTGTGTCTGCATGACTAAGATAAGATTCATTCATCTTCTACCACTTATATGCTTCCAGTTTGCCGGGGGGGGGTGGTTGCTGAAGCCAATCCTAGCTCACATTAGGCTATGGCAGGGTACACCCTGGACAGGTCAGGGCCAACATAAGAGAGAGGCAAAAAACCACTCTCACTTACAGGAAATTTAGAGTCCCCAAAAAACCTAAGCATGCATGCCTTTGGATTGTGGGAGGAAACCGGAGTATCCACACAAGCATAGGGAGAATATGAAAACTGTACAGAAAGGCTCCGGTCCCAGAACCGAACCTGCGACAGCACTAACCAGTATGCTGTCATCCTGCCAAACTAAGATGAAGCTTTAATGGCTCTGTTAATGCCCAAATTCTGCAGATTCCCCAAAAATATTATCACAAACATTTATCTATTTGTTCAATTGCAACAAAGAAAATTGTGAATACAATTGGGATACAATGAAGCAGACAGCAGTCACCGCTTAAGGAGT